>NW_027469081.1:2194312-2506000 GCF_051020765.1 Lasioglossum baleicum | reverse complement strand
CGGCGAACGTGGAGGCCAATTGTAATCGCCATTTTTCGAGATTAAGCGATTCGGGAACAATCTTCTGAGGAGAGTCATTGTGCTGGTGTTAAGTTATTCATGGTGAATAATGGTATGAAATGAGCTGTCAAATACGCTAGAATATTCTCCGGAATGTTTACGAATGGCAATTGTTTTAGCGTTTAACATATGGTACCTACAGACGGCGCACCCTGTAGATAATAAAGGAAACCTCTGTGCAAAATTTCAGCTTTCTAGATCCAAGGGTTTAGCCTGGGCGTATATCAGTGAGTGAGTGAATGAGTCATTTTTATATTATAGAGAAGATTACTAATTAAAGTAAATCTGATGCATCAAAATTTAATGCGAGTGTTGTTGTTTATTGGCACAAAGTTTATCAAATCTTGGTGGCAATGTGGAGAGTGCCACTCTTAACTCTTTTTCGACTATTAACCTGGTTCGACATTTGGTTTTCAATGCAGCCAGTGCCGAAAAGCTCGTTTCGCATAAATAAGACGTTACAAACGGTACAAGCACATGCATTGCTTTGCAATATACAAAGATTCATACTCTCCACTAAGATTCACCCAAAATTGAATTATGGTTTCATTTTGAAACGTTTGTTTCAGTGAGCTGTCGTATGATAATTCTATCAATTTTTCCTTTTCGATGGTTGTCAGCTCAAATTCGTCTCCTTGATTGTCGATAAATGGATTCTGTATCCGCAAAACCTTTGAGAAATCAAGGTCTTCGAAATAATTTGAAAAATGCAGCACTGAACCATCCAAGTGTTCGATAAAACAGATTTTTGCTCGCTTCAATATTGGCTGTGTCCCAGAAATCTTTTGAAAGTGAAAACATTTCCAACTGATTCTTTTGTAAATTTGATTTCCATAAGTCCAGCTTTTTAATGAAAGCTTTTACTTTGTCTCTTTGAACAAGGGGATGCATTTGTGATCCCTGCATTGATTTATTTAAACCGCTCAATTTTCCAAAAACTTCAACCATATAGTGGTTTAACTTTATTTCATTGTTTCATTATATTTTATTTATTTTATTATCCACTATAAAACTTTTGGCGCCTCCCCGGTTGGAAACCGCTGCTCTACATCGAAACGATCATCATCGTAATTTATAACACAGCATTCGTGTTCGTATAGTTTCCATCCATGTTAAGCTATCGTCATTGTTTACTGTAATAGACAGCCTCTTCTCGGAATCCTAATTCTTTTTCTATCACTTCCGACAGAAGACTCAATTTGCTCGTTAAAAGCGAAGTTTGCGTATCATTACCATCCGACAGCGTTAAACAAATGTGATAATGTGTTTTTCCACGGAGTTTCCTTTATTTTGCGACGAAAGCAATTTCCGAAGGACGAAGTTCGAGTTCGGGAATCGATTTTTCTCAAAGCGGCCCGGTCTGGTGGCGGCACTGTATGTATGAGTCGGCAATTTGTGAGCCCTCGGTGAAGAGTGGCATCGGCCGATCGCAAAGATTCAATATTTGCGCACTTCGGATTCGCCTTGGCCGCGGTCGTCCCCCGCCCCCGCCTCCGTCAGCTAGGAACCAATCTTGGTGACCTTGGTTTTCACCACGACCGACGCGACCACGTTGCCCGGGCAACGCTTTCGAGCCGGAAAGAGGACACTGAACCCGATGCTTCAACCACTATTTACATATTTGTTTCGCTAAGTGAAATGCCGTGTTCACGGCTCTATATTCCGATTCCTGTTTCGACTTTTTCATTCACGAACGGATAACTCCCCAGGAACACGCGACCTCGAACGATCTTAATGGTGGGAGGGCGCACGATCTTAGGCTGCTCGAGAGTTCGATCAGTTTTTCGGGGGTACGGTCCACACGGTCGATGAATTTTTTTCGTGAAATCAACTGATCTCGTGAAAATATATAATTGAAACGCAATGTAATTGAAATACAATACAATTGAAATGCAATTTATAGTTGAATTACAGTATAATTGAAATACAATATACTTGAAATACAATATAATTGAAACACAATGTAATTGAAACACAATGTAATTGAAATACAATACAATTGAAATGCAATTTATAATTGAATTACAGTATAATTGAAATACAATATACTTGAAGTACAATATAATTGAAACACAATGTAATTGAAACACAATGTAATTGAAATACAATACAATTGAAATGCAATTTATAATTGAATTACAGTATAATTGAAATACAATATACTTGAAATACAATATAATTGAAACACAATGTAATTGAAACACAATGTAATTGAAACACAATGTAATTGAAATACAATACAATTGAAATGCAATTTATAATTGAATTACAGTATAATTGAAATACAATATACTTGAAATACAATATAATTGAAACACAATGTAATTGAAACACAATGTAATTGAAATACAATACAATTGAAATGCAATTTATAATTGAATTACAGTATAATTGAAATACAATATACTTGAAATACAATATAATTGAAACACAATGTAATTGAAACACAATGTAATTGAAATACAATACAATTGAAATGCAATTTATAATTGAATTACAGTATAATTGAAATACAATATACTTGAAATACAATATAATTGAAACACAATGTAATTGAAACACAATGTAATTGAAATACAATACAATTGAAATGCAATTTATAATTGAATTACAGTATAATTGAAATACAATATACTTGAAATACAATGTAATTGAAACACAATGTAATTGAAACACAATGTAATTGAAATACAATACAATTGAAATGCAATTTATAATTGAATTACAGTATAATTGAAATACAATATACTTGAAATACAAGATAATTGAAACACAATGTAATTGAAATACAATATAATTGAAATATAATATAATAAAAATACAGCTCTCCAAATTATAGCCCAGAACTTGGAAGAACTTGCGATATATTTATATATTTTTCTTTCATATACAGTAACCGCGGGTTTACTGTCGAACAGCCGTGTTCTGCACGGACAGTATTCCCGCAGTGACATCCTTTTTTTCACAATGTAACACCAATATTTAATCTTCTTTAATTTTCATTATTATTTTATGGAACTTTCGCCAGCATATTCGTGGCATTTTTCTAATGCAAAATGGTACCAAACACGATATAATTTCAACTGTATTTAGTGGTGTAACCGACGATGAAAGTTACGAACGCAACGAAGAAAAGCGTATTGGAAAGTAAGAGACGCGGTTGTCGAGTCAATGTGTGGTGTTCACACCGATATACCCGAGCCGAGAACAATGATTTCATCTCGAAATATTCACAATTATTTCGAGAACAGTATTTCATGGGCTGTGTTTCCGTTTACGTCCATTCTCAGAATTTGATGAAATTTTGAAAATAGGTTCCATTGCAATTACGAATTACATTGTAATTTAATTGACTGAAGATCTGAATGATAAATTACAACATAATTGAATTACAATTTAATTCAATTACTTTGTAATTATAATTCTGGAGTAATTCAATTGTAATTCTGCACAACTCTGGCCCGAAGCTTGCGCACCAGCCCGTGAAGCGATGAGATTCGATTACTCTCTGATAGAATGTCAGATGCCATTGAAATATTCATCGTTTTGTTTGCGGCAACCTAATCCGTCTACTCGCGAGCCGCGAAATTACTTGATCCTTTTTCTTTTAATGACGCATCCTGTACGAACAATCGTCAATGAGAGAGACCCGTAGGAACCGTTACATGAAACTCTAACACACATAGAAAATTACAATAGCTATGATCGAGTGTGGCGAGCGAGTCTATGCGTACGCTATCGGTTCCAGATGGGAATGAGATAACATTCCGAACCGAGAGCACGAAAGCGTGAAATTGAATTACGACATACTGGTAACGAGCATTTAAGGTGCAATACAAAGCGAGGTTTTATCACCTGCGCTAATACTGTTTCTCGCCTGGCGAGAGCCCTGCGAGAATGTGTCTTAATTATTCTAATAACACCGTGAATGGAAAACGGTCTGCGTGGATAATTGCGGTTACAGTTAATTGATACTTCTGCGAATCGATAACGGCAACACAGGTACCCACGATCGTTGGTCCAAGGATTTTATGGAAAATAAAAACTACACTGTGATAGCAAGTCACTCACACGCGTTCTCTTTTTCGAATAATTTCAATCAATCGAAAATCATGCATTTCGAAATTCCTCTAATAACTCGAAAAATTCAACATTCCTTCCGAACCTAGAATAATACAACAGTTAAATGTTTAGTAATTGATTAGATACCGACATGCTACATATTTAATTATTTCAACAATATTGCGAATACAGCATTTTTAGTGGTGACTTAGAAGAAAAGCGTTTTCAACTGAAAAATTTGACTATCTCTACGTCTACCGAGTGTTGAAAGTAGCAAATGCACCAGCTAGGAAAATCCTCGTGCTCGCTGCGAACGGAAAGCAGTCCCAGACCGGAAGGAAGTCCTCGGGAGTCCGCAGTAGCGGATAACAGAGAATCGCGAGCGGATCAAGTCGGCAAAGGTGCATAGATCGTTTTACATTAATCGAGTGCCGGTACCTGGTCGTGTAAATCCGCTTTCAAAGGCCCTCGTGTTGCCTTACGCCCTCGTCGACACGTTGCACGCGTTACAGCATAACGTGTAAAACGTTCTCGCCCGTTGCTGTTACAAATTACGCGTTACAAGGGGCGGGGGTGGGGGACCAGGCGCTTGCGAGAGAACGATAGAGAGAGAGAGAGATATCTCTCGCATGTGTACACACTAATTAGGACATTTGTGCTGACTTATCGCGACATTACATCGCCGGGGAACGAACGTGATCGAGATAGAGATTGAACTGCGCCGCGCGCATTTATCATTCCGTTTCCTTCTGCTCCTTTTTTCCGGGATCATTATGTCCTTCGTGGTAACCTTCGACGCTCGACGTCCCTCCTCTCTGGATGTATACCTTCTCTGTTTTCTTACCGATTTTGACGGCAGTGAGTGCTCGGATTGTTCTACCAGAGTTTCCGGTCAGACAAAAATGTTTTGCATTGATTGTGCGAGGCAGGAATAACAGAAAAATTGATTTGATCCCTTAACGACTTTTTTACATTAAAAGCAACATTACGACATACTTGAGTTAATTATTTATTTATTTATCGATGCCGCGAACCTAGTTTGGTTTATATAGCATACATTATTATGACATTATACAAAAAAATAGAGAAGTATATAACATAGTATGTATAAAGTGGAATTATGTCCTATATACGTTAGGCGCTAAATCCTAATCTTACATTTTTTGATCAAGTTAGAAATAAACGAGGTTAGTGTTTACGATTGAGGAGCAGTTCAAACAGGTGTTCTCGTTCTGAATCATATTCTGGACATTGCCGGATGATATGATTGAGAACCTGAGCCTCCGCTCCGCATTCGCAAGAACCATTCGAAATGAAGCGTACTCTCGCCAGGGAGGCATTTAAATAATAATGATTCCAACGGCTCCTGCTAACAAATGTAACAAAATCTCTCGGTAAATACGATCTAATTTGAGTTGCAAATTTTTGTTTCCCGGAAAATATACAAAACAGTTATACTCCATGACCGGCTCGACAAGACTACCAAAGATCGTCATTAGGGTTTCCGGTGATGCCCCCCAAGAAACGCCAGGAAGAAATTTCATAATGTTTAATAGTTTAAAACATTTTTTTCTTATAGCATCAACATGAGTCTTAAAACTCATGTCGAAATCGACATTCTTGAGTTTCTCAAATCTTTTACTGTTCTATATTCCAGCCAATCAATTTCTTCGTAAATGCATAAAGATCCGCAGCCTAATGATTAGTGTAGTATGATTAGTAGACTCTGCGGATCTTTATGTAAAATAAAAAATGTTTGCATTCATTGCAGGAGACAGGAGCCAAATAAAAATTGTGTTCTTCTTTTAATTATTCTATTCAGCTAAAACTAACACATTGATGTCCTTAAATATTTATTAGGTACATGTCTACTGTTTTAAATTGTACGTACCCATTTTTGTTATAAATGCATAACATCCGCAGTTAGACAGCGGATACTTGAAAATTCATTTTCGGGAGACATTTTTCTTCTCGTGTCTCGGAACGAAAGAGATTTCCCTCGACGGTGGACTCCGTTAATCGAGGAAAATCTGAAGGAATACTCGAGGATCGCGCGTAGTTCGATTTCGCGTGGCCCGTAGATTCGAGTTGCGTCGACCTTATAATTCCACGAGGTATAATACCCGTGTGGTACCGAGGATAATCATGAACATTAAAGGAGAATCCTCATCGGAGGTTACGGAGAAACGACGACGCGGTCTCTTCCCGTCCGATGCGAGCCGCGCTTAAACATTATTTTCGATGATGAAAAGGCGCTACGTAGGCGATCGGGGAAAAGAAATACAATTTGTCGGTGAGAATCGATCGCGGTGTATGCTACGTGAGATGAAAAAGAACGAGGACAGAGATCCTGTGGAGCACGTGCGCTGTTCTCCGCCATATTGACAAATGGCGCATTCCGAGGGAATAAAGCGTAGCAACCTCACAAGTGTAACTTTCATGGTGTTAGAACAATTGCACAGCCATTTTATTTAATTTCAACCATTTTACCACGTTTTTATCAGCTCGCTTTCTTGTTTGTTTGTCTGTTTGTTCGGTGGAAAATTTTGCAATTGATTTTAAACTAACTTCCTGATGAGCTAGAGACTTGAAATCGGTTACATGGCTCAGAACTGGATGACAATGCATTATTAAAAAAAAAAATTTTTTTAAAAGTCTATCCGTTTCGGAGAAATAACAATTAAATATTTGCCTGTTCACCTCCCCGCGAAACCCTACGTCACACAGTGCGGACAAATGGCCTAATATTCGGCACTTCTCTAAATTTGGTTATTAATGTATATATAGGTAATTTTTTTACAGAAAATGATATTTACCAATATAATTAATAAATTTATTAAGAAATTAACAATTTTTATTTAAACAAAAATATATTTTTAAAAACTAACATATTTAAAACGAAATTAATAATAAATGAACCATATTTAATATTAATAATAATAAACTTAGACAAATTATAATAGTATAAACAAAACTAACAAACTTAACAAAACGCTATTCGCTATCCGAGTCATCCTCGGTACTTTGAATGTGATCCAAAATGAATCATTCAATCCCGTGATCTTGTACATTTCTGATTAAATATTGATGAATTTCAGTAAAATCGCAAGATTTGCTTTTTGTTGTCGTTTCTCGAGATATTTCAATCTCTTCAGATAAATCGTCCACCCTGTATAATTATTGCAAAATTGTATTATGCATAAAAATGTTTATTATATGATTATTAATAACAATTTCCACCCTAATACGCATGTTTTGCTAAAGAAATGTATTTCATATCGTGATATACACGAATATTCAATTTTTCTGTGGCGGACAAATGGCAAAATTTTGTACAAAAATCCAAATTTGTTTACGAATGTATATGTATTGTGGTAATTATTCGCAGAAAATGAAATTTAACGATATAACTAATAAATTTAAAAAGAAATTAACGAATTTTCCACAATACAACATAAAGGCAAGGTACGGGCACTTATTAAAAAGTTTATAAAATTAAGAGTAGCAGTTAGTTGCAGGCTAAACTATGAAATTCTTAAACTACAACAAGTGATATATCCGAATATGTCAAAATCTCAGGATATTTTTTGCCTTTCTCGAGATATGTTAATTTGAAGTTTTATATGCAAGTAATAAATAAAACCACCGTTGAAAATTTATACAAAAAATAAATCTACTTTATTAAATGTAAAAAGAATGCATATACCTTGGTGAGCATTTTCCATTGTACAGAATTATTATTGCAACACTGATTTACAATTAATGTAATATTATTTGATTTTTTGGACTCTAGAGAGTGCGACACATGGTAAAATTTTTTATAAAAATCTAAATTTGGTTACTAATGTCAATGCAATAGTAATTATTCACAAAAAAAAAATGTAACAATAAAATTAATAAATTTAAAAAAAATATTAACAATATTTATGCATAAAAATTATTGTTATATGATTAATAATATCAATTACCACCTAATAAAACGTTTTGCCAAAGGAATTTATCGTACATCGTGATATACACGTGTAGTGAGATATGCCACGTTTATCCGCACTGTGCGTCATCGCGTTCAGCGATCGTCACGCCGCTGAACGTCGAACCTTTATCTTTGACATTTTACCATGGCGTTTGTTTTCGATAGGACGGGGCACGGTGCATTATACAGGTGTGCCGACTTAGCATCTCTGTAATGCTGAAATTTGGAGGCAGATGAGTCGTAATTCTCTGGCCGCCGCCAGACGGCGCATGGTTCCAGGTACCGCACGTGTGCGAATGAGTGTGATTGTGTGTATTCAGCAGCGCAATCTCATTCGCACATGTACAGTACCTGGGACCATGCGCCGTCTGGCGGCGGCCAGAGAATTACGACTCATCTGCCTCAGTTTTTTGAGGGAAGTCGGCATACCTGTATAATGCACCGTGGGACGGGGTTGCAATACCGTCTGAAATTGACTACGTGTCTCTGTTATAATCTCATGAAAATGTTTAAAATCGATTCAAAAATTTCACACACACAAGACTAAAAAGCAGAAAATAATTATTTAAATAAAAATAAATTTTTTAAAAATACCACGTTTTTAAAATGGACTAAAAAGTATAAAATAATTTTTCCTAGCCCCGTACAGATTCCTAACCACGTGCAGATAATCCTGAAAATTTGTGATTGTGAATTTTTAACATCTACGCAAATACTTGTAAGATTTAAAACGAAAAACGTGGGGCGCATGCAATAGATAATCGATGCATGAATAGTTCACCTAAATTACTAAAAATTTTATTGCTTCGCAAATGATATGAACTGTTTGTGTGAGATTTCTCAACGGCTTCTACTCTCTACACTCCTTACTATTATCTTGCGCCCCACGTTTTTCGTTTCAAATCTCACAACTATTTGCGTAGATGTTAGAAATTCACAATCACAAATTTTCAGGATTATCTGTACGTGGTTAGGAATCTGTACGGGGCTAGGAAAAATTATTTTATACTTTTTAGTCCATTTTAAAAACGTGGTATTTTTAAAAAATTTATTTCTTATCGTGAATCCTATTCACGAATTAGAAAATCATTTCTTTCCTTCTTGATTCTTCTTCCATGACAACTTGTTAGATTGCCTTCGAGGATAGACAAGTTGAAGGGACTTTATTCAGACTGATTCTGTAGACTGTAGAAGAGAATAAAAAGTTCTCGCACAATGATCGATACGATAGTCGAATCGAAATGGTCATCTACCCCTGGTCCGGGGCTTAATTAAAATAATTGTGCATCGATGAAAGAGGGGAACCGCTCGCGACCATTCAATTGAATTCAGTCGAAAGGAAAAAAGCATTGTAAGAACGATACCCACGGCGAAACCTTATAAAAAGGTTTAAATGGCCAACGGAATTAGCCCCGTGACATTATAATGAAGACGAGAGTCAAGACTAATGGCGGCAAAGTGACCCACACCGTGTACCGACGCAACATCAATCAACGTCCCATGCATCCGCGGGAATGCCACGGGACAAAGACCGTTTAACATTGACCCCGTGGAAAACTTCAAGAAACATCGACCACCGTCACGATGACAAACAGTGTTTGATTATGCCATTCCGCGAAACGGACGTATCCCCTTGTAATATTCTGGTTAACCGGAAACCAAATTGATGGAACTTTCGTTCCTCCGGTGATACGCGGATCAAAGATCCAAAAAGCTCGCGAGATGTAACTTTACTTGCTTTATCGATGCTTTCGTTAAACTGATTAATAAATCCCTCCTGCCCTTATCAGCTCAGTTCTATCCGGGACATTTCTACGTCACGTGGAGCAACTTTCTGTGTAGAGTGCGATACATAACTGGCAAAGAAACATCGTGGATCAAGTTTCGAGAGCTTGTTTTGAAGGGGATACTCTAATCTTTAAGCCTGCGGTGATTTTAGTACTAGCAAAAATTTGTTGACATTCGTGGAACGGTTTGAATCCGAAGCTTTTTCTGTTATTCGACTAGATAATGTGGGCGCTTTGAAATGAGCGTCGACACGATGCAGTGCGGCCGCCTGTGGACAAAAGTCGAAAATGCAACTATTCTCCGCACCTTGTTTGGCTTCACTAATCCCTTCAGAAATGTCTCTAGTGTATGAAACGAATGTCGAGAATCTAAAATTAGCACAACAAACGGCAGGAATCATGTTTGCATAAGTGGCAGAGAGCTCGTTAGAGAACTCATCGAAGAACTCGCGCGAGACCTGGCCCAATCACACAATTACTGATTTTCTATAATCAAGAACGTTGTTTTGTGTCCTTTCTTTAAATTTTGAATATGGAAGGTATCAAAGGAGGTGAGGAATATCCACTTGTCCTTGTCATTAACCGTTGAAATAGTTTCGTCGAAACACCTGTTTCGGCATTTCAAAAAATTCGACCTCCGAGGGGGTGAAAAGGGGTTGCAACGTTTGTATGAGGAATATTTTGTTCGTGGTCGGATTTGCTTGAAACTTGGACTTAATGCTCTTTGATAGAATTAATCAAACACCTATTTCGACATTTTGAAAAATTCAACCCCCGAGGGGGTGAAAAGGGGTTGCAACGTTTGTATGAGGAATATTTTGTTTGTGGTCGGATTTGCTTGAAACTTGGACTTAATGCTCTTTGATAGAATTAATCAAATACCTATTTCGGCATTTTAAAAAATTCAACCCCTAATGGGTTGCAAAGGGGATGCAACGTTTATATAACGTCTATATAAATAAAATCTATCTATCTTCTTCTATGTATATAAAAAGACAATCCTGACTCACTCACTCACTCACCGATTAACGTCCAGGCTAAACCCTTGGACCTAGAAAGCTGAAATTTTGCACAGAGGTTTCCTTTATGATCTATACAAGGGATAAGAAAGGATATTTCGAAATTCAACCTCCAAGGGGGTGAAAAGGGGTTGCAACGTTTGTATGAGGAATATTTTGTTTGTGGTCGGATTTGCTTGAAACTTGGTCTTAATGCTCTTTGATATAATTAATCTAACACCTGTTTCGGCATTTCAAAAAATTCAACCTCCGACGGGGTGAAAAGGGGTTGCAACGTTTGTATGAGGAATATTTTGTTCGTGGTCGGATTTGCTTGAAATTTGGTCTTTATGCTCTTTGATATAATTAATCAAACAACTATTTCGGCATTTCAAAAAATTCAACCTCCGAGGGGGTGAAAAGGGGTTGCAACGTTTGTATGAGGAATATTTTGTTCGTGGTCGGATTTGCTTGAAACTTGGTCTTAATGCTCTTTGATATAATTAATCAAACACCTATTTCGACATTTTAAAAAATTCAAACCCCGAGGGGGTGAAGCCGCGGGCAAAAGCTAGTTTCCTATAAGAATCCGTCAAGAACAGACGTTTGTCCATTCCGACCATAAGAACGCCGCACTGTGCGATGCAGCAGCTCTGGGAAAGAAATGCATCATCGACCTGGACTGAGTAATTGGCAGCGACTACCGACACCGCGAGTTGCGGCTCGCCCCGGCAAGATTTCGACCGTAACCCGAGCACAGCCATCACTTAGTGGCATCGCCCCCGAGAATTGCAGCGCTAACCGATGCGCTCCGTTTATCACGATGACAACGAAACGTCTTTATACGCGGACGCTAATTTATCGCGCCGGACACTAATTCAGCGGTCGCGTGCGAGCGAACTAGCTCTTGCTCGAACCGAGCGTTCTTGAGAAATTGCAGGCCGCGGAACGCCTAATCGCTCGATCACTATGAATCGCCGTATCGTTTCATCGGCCCGTGCCGTATCAATAGCTCGGCCCGACCCGTGCGGCTCGTAATTTATAGCGCGAAGACATTTCTCAAATTCACCGGTTACGCAACCCCTCCGGGGGCGCTGCACACAACTTTCATTCACTCTGCAATTACGTTACTAGCGCTGTCACGTTCCGCTCTGTCCACGTGCTTAATTGCGCGCTCGCAGCTCACGAACTGATTGTTTTCGTGGGTTACGATTGAAACTCCGCTTGTCCCCGCGACGAACGCGAACCGGGGAATATGTTTAATTGGTCGGCCGGTTACACCGTTACGATAATCACACTCCTCGCTAACGAGCCGAGACCCCTTTGATTTCCTTAATGTCAATATTTTCGTTTCGCTGGTCTACAACCGAGGCCCTTTGACGTCGCCAATTGTGTAATCGGTGACGCGAGAACCACACGCGCGTAATATGTAGTGTTGCGCAATCCTCGTTGATAATACTGTGCGGTAAGATAGAGCAAAAATTACCTGGATGCGAATCGATGCGGATCGCCTTTGTCGTTTTGCTTTGCAACACACGTGACTGTACACATTTTTGCAAATACGAACACGTGTGTAGCTCTCTGTACATAAAATAATTAGTTAATGAGATAATGATGTCGTGAATGATACACACATTCGCGTTGAAGAAACGAACCCTTTGCACTCGGAGCTATTGGGTTGGCAAGAAAGTAATTTCGGTATTTAAAGGTGAAATAAAACAGAATTTCTATATTCAAGCGATGAACTTTCATCGATAAAATATTTTCTTATTTGTACTTTTTGGCAAAAGATCATCGAACAAAAAGGAACATATTTTATTCATTAAAGATCATTGCTTGAATAAAAAAATTGGGCTGTATTTCACCTTAAAGTACCGTAATTACTTTCTTGCCAACCCAATATTTTCTCTTGATAATGAAACGTTTCTTCCGACTTAGAATAACTCCATTGCATGTGATTTGATATAATGCCTGATACATTACTTAAATGTTTGACACAATTGGTTAGATACCAAACTATTCAATAATGTGAACAACATTTCGAATAATGGTACAGCACAGATCGAGTGCTAAGGGTTAACCTCTTGCCGTGTCATTTTCTTTGTATATTACAAGTATTACAGTGATTAAAACGTCTTTATCCGCGGAAAAATGTCGTAGAAGGGAAAAGAAGATTTACCATGAAATTTGATTTCAGTTCAAAAGAAAGACGTAACGTTCATATTCGTAGGACTCGGTTGAAAATCGTTGTAACGAGTGTGGCTCGTTAAAACACAGCAACGGGTAAAATCGAACAACAGCGTAGATGAAAATTGATACGTGAGTCGGCCACATACTAGCACGTGTTCGAAGTAGGGATGCCGATTATATTCAGAAAGATCGATTTTTCTGAATCGATTATAATCGAAGCTTAAGAATCGATCCACTAAAAAATCGTTTCCAAATAATCGATGTTTTGAATAATCGACTTTTTTTTAGAAATGTCTAAAAATGATAAAAAAACGAAGATCAAAATTTTGTCGGACATTTTTATTAAAGAAATAAAGTAATAATAATTATTATACTGCGGATCTTTATGCATTTATAGCAAAATTGAGTATATGAAAATCGAAGAAGTTGAAAAATTTTTAAAATTGAAGATATCAATATATAATTTCTCCTCTATACATATATTAAGATCATTACGGGAAGAGGTAACATTCAATTTAGTTTCTATTTCTTGCAATCGGTGTAGAAAATTTTTATTTTGCATAAAGATTCAGTCTAATAACCAATCTTCGAAGGGCAATGAATTTAAGAACATGATATTTGCTAATTTTTCGCTGGATATGTGGCACGTCCCGGAAAATCCTGGAAAAAACGGAAACGAGTCTACTATATATTATATAGGTAGACTTGTTTCTGTTATTCCTTTCCTATACATATTCCTATATACGTATATATGTCGTTGCGCGTCAACCAATGGTCGCGTAGTCGGCCGAGTACGAGTAGAGAATTAACCAATGAACGAGTTTCGTTAGAATCATTATGTGCAGTAGAATTGTCGTGTTTTTTAGGAACACTTATATAGTTACTTTTGATGCTAGTTGGATCTCTTATTCTCTTTATACAGTCTCCGCATAAACACTTCACGGTCTCCACGTACAGTTATACAATTTGCCATCAAAAACGATTAGTTTTACAATTTTAGAATCGATTATTTGTAAAAATCGGATATTGAAGAATCGATTCTAAAAATCGATTTATTTTATGAAAATAATCGATTAATAATCGGCATCCCTAGTTCGAAGCACTGGATCGAAATCGAAACGGATCCAGAAACTGTCGCACATGATATTAAAGAAGACACGAGCGACAGAGTGAATCGGCCAGCTCATCAAGGCCCGTGAAACCCCGCAGCCGCTAATTACCGGCTCGAACGAAGCCCATTAAACTCGGCCGGCCAGGCCGTGGTCAAAGTGTTGAAAAACCCGAGAGATTTTTGCAACAATAAACTTTCGCGCGAGCCAGCAATTAATACCGATAAATCCCGTGGCGTTTTCACCTGGGTTCGATTCGCGCCGGAGCATGCAAATGTGCGAGGCCGCAAAAATTCATGCATGTCGTACTCTCTCGGCGGCCGTTCAGTTTCGTAATGTACGAAAAATTTTTCTGTACCTTTCACCGGTACGGCGACGGGACGAGGCCGAACCCGAAGCGAGTATGCTCGCGTCCAAAGTAAGTCATCATTCGGAGAACCTGCTGTCGCGGGGTAACGCTGACATTTCAGGCGCAAGACAAATTGTTGAGCCGATTCTATCGTACCGTGAGAAACCCGCTCGCGGATCCCCCTTGCATTAGGCGAGAGGGACTCGCGAGTTTCTCCCCAAGACGAGAAGGGAAGACTGCATTTGGCAGAGAAGAACTCGAAACGAGAGAGAACCGACAATTGCCATTCACGCGCGGTTACCGTTACCTGTTTCCACAATTGTATACACCTAGAACCGCCGCGCAAGACCCGACACACGCGCAGCAAACGCGTTACGCAACGAACGGACCAGATTTATAAGTCGAGCTACAGTTTTGGTATGGGCTCCTGTCCGTTGTCCTTTGCTAGAACAGGTTTCCACGACGACTTTTCCGTCGATGAGCAACCGAGACTGGTTCCGATTTACTTTGTCATTTATTAATCGCGCAATCGAGACTCTCGCCGATCGTTTGCCAGCGAGCCAGCAGCGTAACTGAACTTGGCCAACTGTGTCTGTCGTTGCCTCCATTTCGATTTAGGGTAGGCGCACACTGGACCGCACCGCGGCCGCACGCCGCACAGTGGTCTGAGAGCGGCAAAAAAACCCCATATTTTCAAGTTTCTTGAAAAACCAAATTTTTTATATTTTTCACTAGTAGGAGAGTAAATTCAAACATTTCTAGGATGAATCAGTTCAAAATTGTAGAACGTCATAAAGTTGGCCATGCTAAGCATACCTAGTTTTCAGCATTAATTCCAGCGCATGTTTGAAGAAACCGTATGCGTCTGTAAAAATACTAATGTGAATAATGTTTTCTTTTTTGGCTTCCTTCAAGGACGAAGACCCGGAGTAAATCGCGAAAAATGTTTATTTTTAATTTTTTCGAGTAGTTTTGCAGATAATGCTATTAAACGGGGAAAAGAGCAACGTTAATGAAGTTTAAAAGACGATATGTCTCTTCCGCCAAACTCCGCCAACATGCCAATGGAAAAATAACGTTTGTGGATATGTAAGTAAACAATAAATGCAAGATTCAACTGCGGTAACCTGCGGCTTTGGGTTTTATCTCATGAAATGTCGGCGAGAACGCGTCAAAGAACGCTCCGCTTTCTGGAACACTTGACGTTCCGAACATTGACGAAACTATTGTAGCGTTATGCATGTTAATCGATTTTGACGAAATTTTCAGCATGTGTATAACTAACATAGATCTACAATACATATATTTTAAATTTTCTTTAAGGGCCCTGATAAAAAAAGTTTGAAAAATGCCTTTTTTATTTTTGCATGAACCTTGTAAATTATAATTTTTTGGAAAATCTTTTTTGCGTATCATTTGATAAACCAATGCTTCTAATATTCTTCTCTTCCCACCTACTGATTTCCAAGCCCACCATATTCCAATGAAATCATAACCAGCAACATCTGTCATTTGGAAAATTTTTCATTTTTGCGCCGCCTCCGAAAACATTGTATTGTATTTAAGTTCGTGTGTATATTTACATAAATTAAATGGAAATTATTTTATACTTTTTAGTGCGTTTTTGCGAAGTCGCTAGTCGGTTTAATTTTTTTTTTATTTCACACTTTTTATCTCTGTCAGCCGTCACATTCCAAATAGTAATTTATAAATATCTGAAAGCCGCAATCGATAACGGTAACGACGTCGGGTCGTTACTGTTCCTAATATCTAACATTCAGCGGAGTTCACAGCGGCATCACCACCCTACATATTCGCAAATAAAATCGTATTTAATAAAAAAAATGTAAAATTTTTTGCACGGGACCATCCCGGGAACATACTCTACAAGATGCAAAAGGTTTCGTTCCGATTGGTCCATCTATCTCGGCGTAATCGGTGAACATACATAGAAAAAAAAGCGAAAAAAAGGCACATACAGATCGAATTGAGTAACCTCCTCCTTTTTCGAAGTCGGTTAAAAATCTAATAGTAATTGATTAGATATCAGCATATTTAATAATGCAAACAATATTGTGAAAAATGGTAAAAAATCGATCAAATCAAAAATGTAAATGAATTGTTAAGAAATTCAAAATGTTACTTATCGCAAAGACGTACATCGAATACTTATTTAAAACTGATTAATACATTCACAATTAAGGTAAAAGTACATATTAATGAAACGAAAGAAAATAGGATAACAGCATCCTGTCGGAAATAGGCGTAATAGTGTCAAGGAAAGATTGCGATGAATGGTCAGAAGTGAGCCAACGTTGGTTCTTAGCGTCTCCGTTAAGTGACTTACTCCATTCGAGGGTTAATATAATTTCGAAACGACGCGACGCGGCGCGGCGCTGTGAACGTCTTCAGCTGCCCTAAATAGCTCCGGGAAAGGGCGAAGTTCCGTGCCGACAAAGCGTCTGGCGTGACTCGACGCCACGAAAGAAGCCTAATTGCTGTTCGTATAATGATTTCCCCGACAATTAAGCGCGCTTAAGAAAGGAGGACGATTACGTAGGGAACGGGGCGCAGTTTAAAACATAATGCACGCGCCTCGCAATCCCCGTGTAGCCGGCGTCGTTGTCCTTGCCGGTGGAAGACGACAACTGTCGTAAATCGGGAAGATCGGCCCGCGAGGCCCTTGAATGCGGAGCTTATGGCAATCCCGTAGGCGTCTCTCGTGCGGACACGAACGGCTTACTTTATCCCAGCCCGGATTGGAATTTCCTTCTTAGCGATTTACGGCGCACCGGAACAACCGGAACGCGAACCTGATCGTTTTTCCCCGATGGGAGCGACCGTTGTCTTTGGTAATCGACAGTGTCGCTGCGTGATCGACTACAACCCTCTTTTCGATCCGCGAAACGCCTTAGAAAATGTTGATTCGTCGCGTCGTATGCTCGTAAGAAATGATAGAAAATGATGTTTCCTGTGCATTTATCATTTCCACATTGATCAATTGTGTTTTGCTTATTAGACTGCGGAATTCGTGAATTTAAGAAAAATGAGTAGATTAAACCTAAAGCAGTTGCGAACATCGGAGAAGTTGAAGATCAAATTGTAGTTGTTGCAGTGTCGTCGTAAGCAAATCATTTTAATCAAATCCTCGGCAAGGCTAGACAAACAAAAGTATTTGTTGTATAAAAATCATCTTCCCGTTCCACGACGCTACTCCCCCACGTTCTCTGTCACGCGACTAATCCTGTGCCAGCAGAGAGAAAGAGAGAGAAACTGTTTCTAACGAGCCTCTGCGAGGAAGCGTCTACGCAAGAGCTATCTATTCGCGGTCGTCGGCCCCTGGGTCGTAAACCGAATAAAATAAAATGTTCATTCCATTCTATTAAGTCGGAAAAGTTTAGTGGCGTCCCGTACGGTGTCCGCCGGCCGTAAATCCATGAAATCCTTACTCTAATAATTGCTTGTCAACAAACGTCCTTTCTATTTTCTGCACCCTCGGAGCAACCCAATTGACCCTTCCGCCTACCTCGACGACGCGACCTCTCTTCCTTCGATTTAATTTATCGTTCGGACGCTAATTCAGCGCTCACGTGACCTCCACCAACGTCCAACATCGTCGGCGTCATCGTCGTCGTCGAGAAAGTCTGATTACGGAACATTCGTTCGGTCATCGTGAAACATCAACGAGCACGGACGAGCGACCAGGGCATCGTCTAACGACGACGCATTATTCTGGCCGCGGGGAAACGCCATGGATTATTCACGGCGACTGCATTCGATCTGGCGACCTCCCACCAAGTACAATGCCACATTATTGCTTTCAGGATTTACGAGCGGCGCGACCTTAATATTAAAATCGTACGATCGCAACGGCAACCATCCACCGACAATAGACTCGACATTGTTGCCCCGAGATTGCGATGTCACGCAACTGTAACCGAAACTTTTTACTCTCCGCCGATGAAACTCCGTGTGTGCTCGATCTGGCACACGCCTCGACAAATCGGAATAGGCTAGGTCAGGTTCTGATGGGGTGTGGTTGCAGGGGTTGTTTTTCGACGCGTCTGGGGGTCAGCTCCAAATTCCTCTAACGTTATTCACAATATTGTTTACACTAATACAGGGTGGGCCATCTAACGTTTGGAATTTGAATCGGCTATAAAAAAAAAAACTAATGAATATTTTTTCAAAGTTATGAGTTTATTAGAAAGATTGAACCTTTCCATTTGGGAATGGAAGACAACATCATTCCAATGACTGCCACGGCTAGCCTTACAATACCCCATTCGATCAGTCCAATCAGTCCAAAAATCATCTCTTTTTCTTAATGTTTTGTCGATATCTTCATGACAGACCATCGAAATAGTTCTTCGTGCGCGTCGTCATTCGTGAAATTTTGGGACGCATAGTCCCGCAAGATTTGCGGGATTCCGCATCACCTATTTAAGAAATGCGGGACCTAAACATAACGCGGGATCCTGCGGGATTGCGGGATTGCAATCCCCACTGCTGCCCTATCACGGCTTACAAAGGACAACAACATACGAAATTGTTTTGTTAACATGGCAAATCATATTTCGTGGGAAGAGAATCGTCTGCGAAGGAGCTGAAACTGCAAATCGGCTCGAGTGCAACTACAGGGTGGGCCATCTAACGTTTGGAATTTGAATCGGCTAGAAAAAAAAACTAATGAATATTTTCTCAAAGTTATGAGTTTATTAGAAAGATTGAACCTTTCCATTTGGGAATGGAAGACAACATCATTCCAATGACTGCCACGGCTAGCCTTACAATACCCCATTCGATCAGTCCAATTTTTCAGAACATTTTCGATTGTTTGGGCCTGTCATTTCCACCTCGGAGGAAACGTCAATAAGCAAAATTGTCTTTATCTGGAGCTCAGAAAATTCACACGTCATCGTGGAGAAACCAATGCATCCACAACGAGTGACTCTCTGGTGCGGATTTTGGTCTGGCGGCATTATTGGGCCATTTTTCTTCGAAAATGAGCAAGGAAACGCCGTTACAGTGAATGGCGATCGCTACCGCGCCATGCTAAGCGATTTTTTGTTTCCCAAAATTGAAGAGGAGGACATAGACGACATTTGGTTTCAACAGGACGGCGCAACGTGCCACACAGCCAACGTAACAATCGATCTTTTGCGCATTGTTTTCGAAAATCGCATAATCATCCGAAATGCTGATGTCAATTGGCCACCTCGAAGCTGCAATTTGACTCCGTTGGACTTTTTTTTGTGGGGAGCCATTAAGAACAAGTGTTACGCTAACCATCCAGCGATGATTGACGACTTGAAACACGAAATCGAAGTTGCCATTGACGAAATAGAGGCCCAAACAATCGAAAATGTACTGAAAAATTGGACTGATCGAATGGGGTATTGTAAGGCTGGCCGTGGCAGTCATTTGAATGATGTTCTCTTCCATTCCTAAATGGAAAGGTTCAATCTTTTTAATAAACTCATAACTTTGAAAAAATATTCATTAGTTTTTTTTTTTATAGCCGATTCAAATTCCAAATCTTAAATGGCCCACCCTTTAAATGTTAAATGCTTTAGGCGCAACGGTTCGATCGTTTACTACTAATTACGAAGCAATTTTGC
Organism: Lasioglossum baleicum; assembly: GCF_051020765.1. Taxonomy (NCBI): domain Eukaryota; kingdom Metazoa; phylum Arthropoda; class Insecta; order Hymenoptera; family Halictidae; genus Lasioglossum; species Lasioglossum baleicum. The sequence goes on along the minus strand of NW_027469081.1, from coordinate 2,485,851 downwards.
TAATTATCAAAGAAAATCAACGTTTCGATCCTAGTTTGGATCCTTTTCAAGATTTATTTGAATCGCGTCTGTAAAGCAAATATGTTATAATAATTTCGAAAACTATTAAATGATTGAATATAAGGAATATAATGTTTTTAATGTTTTCGACTACATCTACTCATTTTTGTCATAGATGTATTAAGAATGAAAATAAATTTCTATGTCAGTTCAGTTTGTTGCAATTCCGCTGTCTAGTTGTAAATGTTGATATTGTACCATCTGATACCGCACTAGCCCAACAATGATTAATTTACAGTTTTTACAGGGTTGGTTGAAAAAATGTGGGATGTCATGGTTGTTGTTAATTATGATTTACTCGGCACTACTGTTGCAAATACCTCGTACATGATCTACGTTTACGTAACGCTTTCTATTCACAATGACTTTCTAAATAATTACTCGAAGTCTTTTGCACTGTTTCAATCATTAACCGCGATATAAAAAAAAAAAACGCTTGACGAACAGCATTAGCGCGATACAATATGTATAATAATTACGTCCACCGGAAAAGAAATAGAAAAAAAAAGTATCGCGCGTTTGAAACCTCGTGATTTAGAACTCACGAGCACGGTAAGAAAGCGTTTTAATCGTTAGAATGTGTACCATCTTGATTTATGGTTGGCTGTCAGGGTGCCGTGAACGATTTTGTTTCTCCGATTCAGAAAAAAATAATAATGGAGGAGAAAGTGATTGAAGATGCGTCATATTTTCTGGGACATCCTTATGTTACGTTGTTGATGAGCGAAGCTAGAAAATTGAAGCTGTTGGGACTTCCGATATCGCGATAGTAACAAATGAATCTACGTCGAAGCTGGCTTTCATCACAAATTAATACGATATACATTGCTTAATCCTTTGCAGTCGAAGCTATTATATTTTAACTTGAAAATTACGTATTTCTTCCGACCCATAGTATTACAGTTTAATGATTAGATAGCAACATATTTGATAGCGTAAACAATCAAAACGCACGTAACACACGCGCGCGCGCCACAGAATTATTATAAGTTTATTTTCCCCAAAGCAAGTGAGTGAGAGTTTTTATGAACAATATTCCTTACATGAATATTCCTTACCTGAACAATATTATACGAATTTAAAAATGCTTTTATTTGTAGGGGATGCGGACCCCCAAACTGTATGTTGTGCGAAGTAAGAAGTAGAAGTAGAAACGTGTCGACTTCTACTTCGTGAAAATGCAAATTCAAACGTCAGTGTTTATGTTAACGGTTATATTAGGTTGTCCCAAAAGTTTCTCCCGCATTGTGTTCCTTCAATGTCGCTAAACAAATACAAACAATACGATAATCTTTATGTTAATATTTTAGTACTTCTTAATATGAATTTGCATTATGTGCATGCATCGAAAACCAACTTTTGGGACAACCTAATATTTATTTAGCAATATTAAAGAAAGGCATTGCGGAAGGAACTTTTGGGACAACCTAATATATCAGAGTTGGGCATTAAAATCGATTAAAATTTTAATCATGATCGATTGATTAATGTGTACGATTAAAAGAAGAAATCGTCGAGACGATTGATTCAATCGATTGACGAAGTTGATCGTCAATCGTTGATTAAATGAAGAAATCGTCGAAAAATCGGCGATTGATTTAACCGTCTTAATCGTTGATTAAAACAAGGAATCGTCGAAAAATCGGATGATTTAATCAATTGTTGAAGTTAATCGTTAATCGCAAAGTGTACAGACGTTAACAGAAGCAGAAAGTTTGTTCTGTGCCAATCAATTCAAGAGAGCAATTAAGAGAACGAATCATAGATGCGGTGTGCACCAAATATCACCAGAACAATGTTTAGCTGCAATTTATCGAGTCAGTGCTAGATGTAATGCTTGCATTGCTGCAAGAGGGCAACATTTTGAACGACAATATCTACATCAAATAGATGATAAACGTAAATAAAATGTAAATAAATAAGTACAAGAATGAAAACTTGTTTTGTTTCTTTTTTTGCGATTTTCTCCAAAACGAAGCAAAAAACGAGCAAATCTCTAAAAGACTTTCTGTCTTGGTTTTTCGGTCGCCTACACGCTCCTCAAGTTTTGCCACTTAAATTCGGGACACCCTGTATATAATATGTAATAGAAAGGCTCGATAAAAATGGCAAATATCATTTGGCAATCCTGTGGGAGTAAACGCGGCAAAAGTAATCTGGAAATCGTTCGCGAGACTAATCGAGATTGTCGATCGACATAACATGTGCCCCGGCCACGGACACATCATCGACAGTTTTTGATTCGATACCGATGACCTTTCAATCCCTCGTATCCCGTTAAGTGGCTGTAAATTAATTTCGTGTAGAACAACTCTCGACCGCCTACGAGGCCGAAATCCTTTGTTCATACACGATCGCGATCGACGGCTCCGTTGATCCTACGATCAGTTGGCACCGATGTGTAGAATATGTGTTTTAACATCTTCACTCTCTACCTTGTTCATATATGTACATATGCTTTTTTTTCTTCCCCTTCGACAACGTTTCGCGGACTTCGTAGCTGGAAGCGTTTCGTGCTACATTCGATCTGCAATTTATTACGCACTTCTACTCATTGGTCGATCCTAATCTCGTGAATTACTACGCAATGCAACAACAGAGGAAACGAAAGTACATTTCCATTCGAATTCCTCCGATATTTCCTGAAGCTTGATTTTTTTTCATAAAACAGTTGCTTAGAAATCTCCGCGTTTATATAATTCGAATTTTACGCTTCGCGTGCAAAGTTCAGTTGCCGAGCATATTTATATTTGAACCCTGGACCAGTCCGCGTACACGTTATCTAATATTTTGAAGATGGAGGAAGTATGCTGCATCGTTCGTAAAAATCTATGTACATTCTCGTATATCATTGTAGAATAAATTGTTGCAGAGCTTGCTTAATTTTTTTGTTCTGTGTGTCCGGTATAACCAGATCAAATTCAACGATACGCAACGTAAACCTGGCAAAACCTCTTCAAGAAACTCTAGCCACGCTTCCGGTTCTGTATTTTTCTTTTTTAATCTATTGATGATCATTTCGTTGCATGTTTGACATTGGATTTTATTACTAGACAAGCGGATCTATATGCAAAATAAACATTTTCTACCTAGATTACCAGAAACTGGAGCGAAACGGACATTTATTTTCTTTCTTAACATGATTAATTGGTTGGAAAGAATATGATAGCAGGATTTGTGTAAATTCTTCTAATGCTTGTACTGTTTCAATTTACCTTCGATTTGTTAAAATGATCGGAAAAGAGATTTTAATTTTCCGTAAAAATCGACGGTCTAGTTGCGAAGCAAGAGGATGACTGTCATCAGCGAAGTAGACTGATAAGATGACTGGATTAAACAGCATCTGGCTGACCGATTAGCCTTACCATTAGATTCAACAGGGATCATGTTTGCCACAGTTGAAAATTGTGGGAATATCCGTGGTTGTAATTAGGATGAATGCCAATTGATGGAACCAGCTGCATCATTACCATTCAAGAAGGTGCCAATCAGCTATCACGGCCGTCTGGTGCAATTATCATCAATAGCGGGGATATTCTAACGATGATGCGCAGCCGTGCGACTATGAACGTTAAAGCTCCGGGATTAAGGATCATCGGTCTCGTTTGAAAAATTTCCAGCCATTATTATAAGGTCGTTTCCGACACAGCTTTTTGCGTTACATACGTTTCTATTTGTTCGACTTATTCCTATCAGTTTTGTTTGCGCGTGTTTATCTTCCGGATTCGAATTCTTCATTCCAAACTCCTCTTTGTATTTCTTCTTTCCTATCCTATTTTCAATGCTGCGTGTTTCCTGTACTTGCACTGTGTTTTATCACAGTTGTTTTTCTGAACCCCGTGCCGTATTTTAACGTGCCATACTCGTCATGAAGATTCTGAACAAAGTCTAACACAAATATGAATGTTACGCCTTTCTTTTTGTAATCAATATTTAAACAGTAAAATAAATGTAGCCCTGTCAAATATAAATTTTCTTTTCTCTTTTACGACATTACGGGATAAAGACGTTTTAATCGCTGTAACTGTAACGAAAATGATACGGCAATGGGATGATGCCATCGGATTGCTGTTAAACGGGGGTCAGTCAAATTGTCAAGAATAATCTACAGGGTCATCCGTTTTTAAACGGCCAAACGTTAACCAACTGTAGAGGACCCCAAATGGAACAACTTTTACCGCTGTCACTTTTTTGGTTTCGGCCTTGATTTCCAGATAATTGCAAAAAACCATAATTTTTTGAGTTTACATAAAATTAAATATCTCAGCACTCCAATGATGAATCTTGGTGGTTTTTCCTTTGTTTAGTTTAAAATAAGTAGGGGCATCTTTCTTATTGAATAAACTTTTTTGTATGACCTTCGGATCATGGTTTTTTTGGCGTGGGGCACACCGCCACTTTCCAACTTATTTCTTTCAGGCTCCACGGTGTGCCCCACGCCAAAAAAACCATGATCCGAAGGTCATACAAAAAAGTTTGTTTAATAAAAAATATGCCCCTACTTATTTTAAACTAAACAAAGGAAAAACCAGCAAGATTCATCATTGGAGTCCTGAGATATTTAATTTTATGTAAACTCAAAAAATGATGGTTTTTTGCAATTATCTGGAATTCAAGGCCGAAACAAAAAAAGTGATAGCGGTAAAAGTTGTTCCATTTGGGGTCCTCTACAGCTGGTTAACGTTTGGCCGTTTAAAAACGGATGACCTTGTATATAAATTAAAATCAAATGCTGTTCGTTGGCAAGCGCATCACTTGAGAACGGCTGGACCGATTTGGCTAATTCTTTTTTTAAAATGTTCGTATTAGTCCGAACTAAGTTATAGGATAAGAAAAATTAGAAAAGTATCACGGAAAAATGGAAAATTCGGGAAAAACTAAAAGTGCTTTTAGAATCATATTTCAATACAACAAAAAAAACGAACGTCGCAGCTTTTAATCAATATTTCAATAGAAATTTACATTATCGACGTCTCTGTTTGCATTATCGACATTATAAACATTAGCCAGTTAGTTAATGTAGTTTGAAACCCTACTCGCGAAGCGAGCGAGCAACAACTCCCCTCTAGTTATTTAAATAAAAATAAATTTTTAGAAAACCCCACGTTTTTAAAAGACTAAAAACTAACTAAAAACGGCTAAAAAGTATAAAATAAATTTTTCAAAAACACCACCTTTAAAAAACGGACTAAAAAGTATAAAATAATTTTTTCTAGCCCCATACAGATTCCTAATCCCGTACAGATAGTCGTGAAAAGTGATTGTGAATATTGATTAGCTATGAAAATACTTGTAAGATTTAAAACGAGAAACGTGGGGTTAGGTGGGGTCAGGTTTTTGTATGGTAAAACATTTGAATCGGTTCTAGTGCTCGGCAGGTTCAGAGCTAATACACTTTGGGTGCTTCGTATGCTATTTACCCCGCAGTGGTCAGACAGCATAGGTGTAACAACACCCTGCGGACGAGGTTGATTCCGCTCGGGACGCGTGGGCGACGGTGGTTTTTTGCTTTCGGCGTCAATTTTAATAAGGAACAACGACGACGAGACGCAGTTATGACGGCTACGAAGGTGGTGCAGTAAAACCGGGTGATAAAGATACGTGCTAGGCGGGGTGAGCGCGCGTATTCTCGCGTGCGTTTCGCCTTCGCGAGTCCTCTGCGCGGCCAGATACTGTTACTAAGTGTCGTAAAGTTTATTGCGGCGACTTTGCGGCCTGGTGTGGGTCGCGGATGAATTCATTGTTGGTGCCTCGTTTCCAGGCCCGTGCCCGGCTACGCTTTAGCCCCCTTCACGATGAGAAAGTACAGAACGCCACCCTGGCGAAAGTGTCGTCCTCAAGATCGATCTACCACGGCCGCTTTCGTTTCTCGATCCCCTTTGACTTGTTCTGTTATTCGTTTTCGTTTTTTATTCTGCGTCCGGCCACTCTTACCGTCGCCATTATTCCCGGTGAACATTTCGAAGAAATTCGAGACCTGACCGAGGGCTGACGAATTTTTACCGCATATTCATTTAATTCGGGAAAGATTATTCCTACGAATTCTTTATCGTTTCTGTTAAATGCGTCTTTGAATTTTGAATAAGGAAATTTATTCGATAATTTTTCGCCTGCAAGCATTTTCATAATTCCAATCATTTGTCAAATACATTCTGCAAGTATATAGGTTTGCAATATTCATCTTTCTTCTGACAATCTTTTTTCCCAGGGAAAATTCATTCTCACGATATAATTCATAAATAATCCATGAAATAATGAACACATCGGTCGAGTATTTAGCACGCATCGTGCGAATTAAAAGACAGCGGAAGAAGCGTTTTCGCAGAATTAATTTTCAGTTGATTAACACCGGCCATCGAAAATGAAATGTTCATAAAAAACGAAAGCGTTTCTCGGTTGTTTAACAACAATGCCGAATCCTTCGCGTTTCACGACAACCTTCGGGCACGGAATTTCGCGCGTATCTTAACCCGTGTACCACGCATCGTAAATGCAAATGAAGGGGGGGCCCACAATAAATATTTGCACGGGGAACCGTTCAATTTTTTCGCCAACAATTTCGCAAGACTATTTAATTGTCGTGACCCCAGAGGGGCTTGTGTTTGATCACCGAAATTAAACACACCTTGACACAGATGGCCCCGAATGTCTTACATAATATCTTTATACATAGTAAGTTACGCAGAAACACTCGGATTTTTCGTTGTCGATTTACTTAATCGCTCGGCGGTATCTTAACACTAAAGTGTCGCGCTTTAAGACGCGCGAACCCGATTTGCATAAAATGCTGTTTCGGTAGAAATTATACACATAATACATTACATTTTCTAAACTCATCAAGATGAATCTAAAATAAAAATATATATAAAAAGACTTTTTAATAACCACGCTTATATTAAAGTGCACTAAAAAGGAGAAAATCATTTTGTTAGACATCAGCGACAATAAATAAAAGCGTGGAGCGCTAAACTATATTGACGCAATCTTCGTGGGCGCTCCACGCTTTTATTTATTGTCGCTAATGCCTAAAAAAATTATTGGTGCATAGTTCTCTGGAACAATCTTCGTTCCCACGAAGATTGCGTCAATATATGTAGTTTAGCGCTCCACGCTTTTATTTATTGTCGCTGATGTCTAAAAAAATTATTTTCTCCTTTTTAGTGCACTTTAATATAAGCGTTGTTTCTGAAAAGTCTTTTTATATATTTTTTTATTTTCTGCTTTTCAGTCTTTACATATCTTGTAATCGATTTTAATTACCACTTCAACTATCTTTTGTAAAAGGAAAAATATTGTGTCATGTGACGGCTGCAAATCGAAGTTTCCATTCTGTAGGATCAATAGTTCAGGAGCTATTGCAGTGTTTTTGACAGGTAAGGGCGCCGCCATATTGGTTTGTAGTGACGACCGCGAGCCGCTTACCAAGCAGAATCGGCGGTCCTTGTCGCCCTCCGACCTAATCCTAACCAACTCAGCAGTGATGCCAGAGCTGTGGTACTGTGGTACTAAACCATACCCCCACCATAGCCTACTATTGCCCCTACGTTGTTTTCCAACGCGCCCGCGCGCTACACTCACCAGCGTATCACTCTACTGTATCCGTAGAGGTACGCTGGTGAGTGTAGCGCGCGGGCGTGTTGGAAAGGATACGTAGGGGTAATAGTAGGCTATGGTGGGGGTATGGTTTAGTACCACAGTACCACAGCCTTGGCATCACTGAACTGAGCTCCTACGATGCGAAGTGGGCCAGTGGAGTGGGGATGAGTCGGAGTGGGAACACGTAGTGGAGCAGGTAAGCGCTTGCGCGCGGAGTGGGGATCGCTGGCCGCGATGAGGGACTACCGAGCGTCGCGCGGAGAGGTGTAATGGTTAAAATTTTAATAGTTTATATCTCCTAAACGCATAGTTTTTTTTTTAAATTTGTTTTTTAATATTGCATTGTCACCCAGTTCTGAGCTATGTTTAAAGTTTCAAGTCTCTAGCTCATCGGGGAGTGGTTTAAAATTCGATTACAAGATTTGACGCATACAACAACGACAACTCGGCAAGCTAATATAAGCGTGGTAATAACTCTAGATGTCCGCGGGACAAATTTTTCAATAGTTTTTCAAGATCCAGTGAAGACAAGATCGTGTAAATATTTTTCTAAGTAACGTGTCGATTGTCATTTTGTATATTTTTCTAATAATACTTGGTGCAGCTTTTTCATCGAGTTCCTCCGGATCACTGTATCACGAATTAATCGAGGATTAAAGAGCACACTCGCACACAGCACGGCAGAAAAAGAAAAGAAAGAATGTGATCGGCGTGTTTTAATAAGACAGGCTTCAGGTGTCGCTCGATCGGTAACCAGTTCCGGAAAAACGAGAAAGAGAGAGAGAGAGAGAGAGAGAGAGAGAGAGAGAGAGAGAGAGAGAGAGAGAGAGAGAGAGAGAGAGAGAGAGAGAGAGAGAGAGAGAGAGAGAGAAAAGCGGCGCGGCGCTCCCCGAGAACGGGGCGCAATTATTTTCTATTAATTAGATCCCGACAAGTTGGCACCGTGGAAAGTTCTCTGAAGGATGACTTATTACGACGCGAACCTGTCTCTGTCTCTCCTGTCCCGTGCTCGTTTATCGCGCGACGTACGCGCCAGATGATTTGCTGCCGAGTGTTTTAATTGGACCCGGACGTGACTCCTTCTCACGCACACTGCTTGCTGACCACTCTCGCTTTCGCGGACGTTCCTTCTTCGCCGAGGGAATTGTTCTTTTTGTCTTCGCCGAAGAAATCGTGGGAGATTCTAGCTTCATCGTCTACTCGTTTCCGAGTTGTTGGAATAAATCTTCTTGTTTAAAATGAATATACATATATTCCTGTGTTATTTAGTCGATCCATCCGGAGATATCAGTCTAGGAACTTCTAATGTTTGCAGAATATAGAAAGGCTTGATGATGTTCCTGCATCATGCAGCAGAGATGGAGAAGACGTACATCGAATAATACTGAATAATATTTTCTTTAAAGTACGAAGTAATTGTTTTCTTTAAAATGTTTTCTTTAAAATACGTCTGAATTTTTCCTCGAACCTAATGCTTGATCGCCTGATAGTCCAGTCAATGAATGCTCGTAAGGGGGGTGTAGAGGGAAATGGAATGAACACAATTTTTAACTTTGGGACTTTGTTTGTGTGGACTAGTTACAAAGTAAACATACTAAACGACCCTACTCCTAAGAGGTGAGCGGTGTACAGGTGGGCACGTAGAAGGTCCCCCTTTTCGGATTTTCGCTTATATCTCGGAAAGTATGTGTCCTAGCGACAAGACCATTCTATACAAAATTAAAGCTGACAAAATGTGCTATGAGATTGATTGTATTCAGTTTTTCGCTATCTCGCATAGTTTCCGAGATATCCGCGCTCAAAGTTCACTAATTGTGAAAAGGAAATTCTTGCCTCACGGTTTTTGCCTTACTTCACTAGCTTCAGCACAATTAGTGAACTTTGAGCGCGGATATCTCGGAAACTATGCGAGATAGCGAAAAACTGAATAGAATCAATCTTGTAGCACATTTTGTCAGCTTTAACTTTGTATAGAATAGTCTTATCGCTAGGACACATAGTTTCCGAGATATAAGCGGAAAACCGAAAAGGGGGACCTTCTACGTGCATTTAAAGTTGAAATTGAACAATTAAAGTTCAATTTGAGAAATTGATGTTGAAACTGAAAAATGGGAGTGGAAACTGAAAAAGTGAAGTGGAAATTGAAGTTGAAATTGAAATTGAAGTTGAAATTGAAATTGAAAGTGAAGTTGAAGCAAAAACACTAACTCGAAGAAGTAATACCAAAGGGAACTTTGAGCGCGGATATCTCGGAAACTATGCGAGTTAGCGAAAAACTGAATAGAATCAATCTTGTGGCACGTTTTGTCAGCTTTAATTTTGCATGGAATGGTCTTATCGCTAAGACACATAGTTTCCGAGATATAAGCGGAAAATCGAAAAGGGGGACCTTCTACGTCCCCTCTGAACCCCACTCAATTCCTAGGAGTGGTGACTTTTAAATTAAAAGTTTTAATACGTTTACCTCCTAACTAGTCCAAACAAAGACCCACAGTTAAAAATTGTGTTCCTTCCATTTCCCTCTACAACTTTTCGTTGACTGGACAATGAACATTTTATCGAACAAAGTGGAGATTGAATGGATAATGGATACCATCGTATGATGCAATGAGAAAATGCATAGAAAGGTGGATTTTTCGGACGAGCCACACAAGAATAACCCCTTAAGAAACGACATCGTTCCCGGTCAGCCTGGCAAGCGCCGGTGGTACGTTATCGGGCATCGAGTCGGGTGCACCGGCCTCATCACGCCTCGCTCTTCGCCTCGCTGTTCACCGAGCGCCGAGCGTATTGCGATCACCGTGTAGCCTAACCGAACCGGGACCGGGAGAGCTTAAGCTCGGGCTCGGCTCCGAGAATCGATGCTCGTTTCAAGTTATGCAACTATGTAGATCTCGATAGAACGAAGCGAGCCCCTTTCAACGGATGACACGAGCGCAACCGGAGAGAGCAACCGATACCGGCCTCGGGAATACTGTGCGACCGCTCGTTCCCGGCTATGAGCCACGATAACGAGCGGATAATTCGCGCCGCGTTATTCCCCGAGTGCCCCGGTGTTAATCACACGCCGCTGCCACTGATAAGGGCGTCCCTTGAAATTGTAATTACTGGCGGGACTGCCGCGACCGACCCGCCAGTAAAACCCGAGATAGAACTCGAGAGAGAGAGAGAGAGAGAGACTCGTAGAACTCTTCTCTCTTCTTCCGTCAGAGAAAAATTCACGAGCTTTTTCTCGACCGGTTGCTTCTCTAACGTCTATCGTCATACTTCTCCATCCGCGATTAGGCGGATTTAATGGCTCGCGCAGCTCGATTACCGCTGTGTCAAACGAATCGAAATACTCGATACGTGTCTCGCATATAAATTGCTAGACTTATTCAATTTCTGTCGACGAGGAATAAAATAAAATTCTGTCATATTTTATATCCCAGCGTTTCTCGAATATTTTTCGAACCCGTAATTGCATAAGATCCGCAGTCTATAAATTAGAAAAGAAGCATCAAGGTATCTCGCAAACGACAAAAGTCAGACGGTGCTAAAATAATGTGATTGTTCAAAATAGTTCCTGGAAAAGGACTCGAAGACTGAACAGCAGAATCAGAATCTTATCGACATTTCGAGGAAGATCCTCGGCGCGAATGCTACTTTACGCGCACCAGCTTACACAGAGTAGAAATAAGGGATTAGGGGAACTTTCACGGGTGTCTTAATTCACCGGCTCTTCGGCGAGCAGATTTTTCCGGGAACCCTGGAATTCTCCATCTTCTTTCGAAGCTGGTGACGAAAGAAAACGCCGCGTGTGCGAAGGCAGAGGACGCAGACGACGCGACGGGACGACGAGGTTTATGATTGGATGAGGAACAGCGACGGTAAGGCTGGTGCCACGCGTAATAGGATATCTGATACTACTCTTCGATGATCCAGGATAACGCCATCCAGACACCGAGTTCGATCCTTATCTCCGTCGATTTAATGTATGCAAATTACCGGGGCTCCGGGTATTACCGGGATTAGAGGAGCGAAATGCAGATTGCAGTAATGTCAGCGAGTGCTGTCCAAATCGGTGCCTCGGAATCTGATTTATGTATTTCGTCTCCCCTGCGCACGTCCTTCCTGTGAACGTCTGTTGATCTACTAGTTGTAGAAAAATCAACGAGCTTATAGCAACTTTGCTGAAAGGTATACGGCTTCCAGCTGAAACGCTAGTTTCGTTCGGGTTGATTATTATTGGTAATAATTTATTACACTGGTAATGGGACACTTTTCAGCCACACCTTACAAAATATTGTTGAATGATACCATTCGAGTGGAGGTCATTCCCAACAAAAAGACACAGCCTAGTGAAAACTACACTCCTCAAAAGAATTAAGGGATCACTTGTGCGAACCCGAAAAATTGTTCCCACTTTGCGTGATCATAGCTCCGTCAAAGATTGCCGTATCGATATCGTTGAACCATGGTTTAAAAGCCTGAAACCTCTAGTTTCAGATGCTCTGTTTCAAATTGTTGCTATGTTGGTTTTTTACAAATTTATAGCGAAATAGAGACAACATTGACGTGGCGCGGTAATTGCTGCGAATCACAAACTTCAAACACAGCTGCCATAGGTAAAAAATAGTCGCAGCGAGTTCATGGGGTACTCAATCGAATCGGCAGAATCTCTGCTTCAATCTGACGTTAGGATCATGTTATTACGGTCATTTCTCGTTGAGATACAGCGAGTTAAAAGAAAAATGGAAATTGTGCATTTTTTAAGCATATTTTCAAAAACACCTGGCATATCGAAATGATAATTAAATTGAAAAAACAAAAGAAGTGCCTTGAAGAGAAAGAAACGCTCTTTCTATTGCTTTTTTGCACAATATTCCACGATAATTTTTTCGCTTTCTGGAGCCAGTTAAATTTAAAAAGCCCGTATTTACTTCAATGTTGAATAACTTGAATAAACAGAATCGCACAATATTCAACAACCATACAATTTACACAGAAAAGATAGCCCTTCCAAAAGATATTAACGCGATTCATGAAAAAAATTTGTTGCTCCCCGTATGATGTTCCAAAGTTGCACAAAATTTTTGTTAACCGTCAATGTTGTCTTCATCTCGCTATAACTTTGTAGAAAACCAACACAGCAACAATTTGAAACAGAGCATCTGAAACTAGAGGTTTCAGGCTTTCATCCCATCGTTTAACGATATCGATACGGTAATTTTTGACGGAGCTATGATCACGTAAAGTGGGACCAATTTTTCGGGTTCGTACAAGCGATCCCTTAATTCTTTTGAGGAGTGTATATGACGTATGATTTAATTGATACTTTAATAATGCATGATTTATGTGGCATCATAGAAAAGTAAAATAAGGAATACAGTAAAATAATTTATAAAATATAATACGATAATTATATGAAATACTCGATTTTTGTAATGTATATGTTACGAACAGCCTTGGACGATAATTTATAGTATAATTTATAATAAACGCGAGGCTGGCTAGTTTTTGTTCTGTAAATGAAATTGATTTTTAATGAATTAGAAATGAAGATATCGCGGAAATTTAATTCAACCCGATAATACTGCTTTGTCAGCGAGGCGTTAATTTATTAGAGATATAAAAGATTATAAAAGCTTGATATTACATTCGGATGGTGAAGATGTACGATCGCGAAATTCGAATAATTCCACGCATCCGCATAAATCAGTCAGTCAGTCCGAGCCGCCACCAGGCGCACTCGCACAAACAGAAACACATCCTCAATGATTTCGAAGCAAATCGCTGGTAAGTAATTGGAATCAAGGTCGAACCTTGGACGAAAGAGTCCCTGGGCATCTGTGGAACGTGGCTGTCCGAATTTTCCTTGTTCCACTAGGACGTCTGGCTTCTTTGAAATAGGCTTTATGGTCTAGTTGTAAGGATCGCTATAAGCAAGAAGTAGTTCAGGGTGCATTGAGTGATTCGAAATTAGAATCGAGAGATTCCCGCTCGTATTTTACATCCCGAGTCTAAGACAATTGGTAAACATTCCCGCTAAGAATAGAGGAGACACTATGAAGTTAGGTAAGAATAGACTCGGTAATGGCGAAATAAAGTTGTACGAGGTGACCAGTCGAAAATGGTACGGGCAATGAAATCTCGAATTTCGCGAACATTGTGAGTAACGCTAGATTTTAATAGACGCGAGCCTGCGTGATCGTAAACGCTTAAAAAACATTTTCATTAAAACATTTTGTAAGAACATAAAACGGTGAATATATCGGACGAATTTTTTCAATATTCTCATTATACTTTCAACATAGAGATCAATGTCAATTTTAGTTCAGCTTGTTACAATCGAGGTAAGCAATTTTCATTGAACATCGAGATCCGCAGTCTGCTTATAAGAATTTATGAGAAGAATTGAGTAAACAGATTGAAAGAATTGAGAAATATCAGAACTGAAAATTTTTAAAAATTGCCAAATAACGATGCGAACGAATCCAAGCATGATCAATTGCATAGTTGCGAAAATGGTACTGTAGTCCAGTCAACGAAAAGTTGTAGAGGGAAATGGAAGGAACACAATTCTTAACTTTAGGGCATTGTTTGGACTAGTCAGGAGATAAACATACTAAAACATACTTTTTCGGTTTTCCGCTTATATCTAGGAAACTATGCGTCCTAGCGATAAGACCATTCCATACAAAATTAAAGCTGACAAAATATGCCACAAGATTGATTCTATTCAGTTTTTCGCTATCTCGCATAGTTTCCGAGATATCCGCGCTCAAAGTCCCTTTGGTATTATTTGTTCGAGTTAGTGTTTTTGCTTCAATTTCAACTTCACTTTCAATTTCAACTTCAATTTCAATTTCAACTTCATTTTTTCAGTTTCCACTCCCATTTTTCAGTTTCAACATCAATTTCACAATTTCAACATCAATTTTTCAGTTTCAACATCAGTTTCTCAAATTCAACTTCAATTTTTCAATTTCAACTTTAAATCCACGTAGAAGGTCCCCCTTTTCGGTTTTCCGCTTATATCTCGGAAACTATGTGTCCTAGCGATAAGACCATTCCATATAAAATTAAAGCTGACAAAATATGCCACAAGATTGATTCTATTCAATTTTTCGCTATCTCGCATAGTTTCCGAGATATCCGCGCTCAAAGTTCACTAACTGTGCTAAAAAAAACGTGAGGCAAAAATTTCTTTCGCACAATTAGTGAACATTGAGCGCGGATATCTCGTTAACAATGCGAGATAGCGAAAAACTGAATAGAATCAATCTTATGGCACATTCTGTCAGCTTTAATTTTGTATAGAATGGTCTTATCGCTAGGACACATCATTTCCGAGATATGAGCGGAGAACCGAACTTTTGACGAAAACTGAACGAAAACTTTTAGTATGTTTCCCTAACTAGAGTCCAAAGTCCCAAAGTTAAAAATTGTGTTCCTTCCATTTCCCTCTACACCGCTCTTATGTGCATTCATTGACTGGACTACTGAAAGTGTAAAAAAATCCTCGTCCGCAGCAGATTAAAATATCACAAACCGAACTAATCGAGATGAAAAAGAAAGTATCCGCATAGTCGACGGTGTTCAGCCAAGCAATATTATAAATCTCTCTCTCGAGTGGAGAACGGTTTGGTGAGATAATCGAGGTGCAAATAAACTATCGGAGCAGTTGACGGTATTCCCATGAGCGGGGATGGTAGCCCCTAAAGCCGTGGAACACCCTATCGCAGTACGAATCGGTTGACAACACAATCATCGAATTTCCTTGGGGGATAAAGCGATCCGGGTGGATGATCCAGCGATAAAACGTTGCACTGCCTACGGTGTTGAGGATCCCCCGTATCCGGTCGAAACTTCGAAGCTTATATTCTGATAGCGTGCTGTTCGTAGGATACCGCATTACGTGGGATTACGTCCTCTTCGCCGATGTACCTACCCTAACGTCCCCTCGTAAGCGACATCTCCTCTCGGAGAGCCGGTGCCGGGCTCACCTCGCTGCCTAAGGCATGTCTTCAATGGCGAACACGCTGTTAAATATAGCCGGGGCATTCATAAATCAGGCGAATACCGACGATGTTAAAGGGGCGGTCGCCTTGCGTGGGCAGGCAAACGCGAATGTGAGGAACGTTAAGGCAGGCATAATAACCACGCCGAGAGACCACGACAAATTCTTCCGGCGTGATGCCGATCCCCTCTCTCCCCTCTACTCCCTCCCTTCTTCTTCTTCTTCTTCTTCTTTCCACCTTCTTCCACCTCTTTCCATCTTTTCCTGTCTCTCGCCGCGATACCGTATCCGAGACACTTTTTCAGCTCCTTTTCGACGTAAACCTGCAGCTCTACGCTACTCTTGGTCTTTCTTCGACGCTACGAAGGATCAACCTTCAATCTTAATCTTAACCCGGCGTTAGTTAGGTGGGGTCTCGCAGAGACCCCAGGGATTTTATTATTATTGTTATTATATACGGACCGAGGTCCTTTTATACAAATGTGTACAGTTTTGACAGTATAACTGATATAACAAAAAGAAGATATGACAAAAATCTTGACATAAAATCTTAACCTAAGTCTTAACTAAAATTTACATAAAAATGGAGCGTGCGAAACTAAACAAATACAGGTACGATTAACATATAGTATTGCGCAATTTTGTTTTGAATGCCTGTAACGTGTCATTAAAAAAATCGATATCGTTATAAAATATGTTAGAGCAAGCAATAATGCGATTTAATGGATTTCTTATTCCATATGAGGATTTGGATTTCATTGTTTGAAATCCTGCTCTAGTTCTCAAAACACGTTCAGGTACGTAGAAATTGATTTGCCTAACGAGTGCGGGACAATCTATATTGTTATTAATTAAATTGAAGATAAAGCTCTGGTCGGATACTGTTCTACGATCGGATAATGTTTCAAGGTTGACTGTGTTTAATATTATTGAGTAATTATGATCAAAGAATGACATTGGGTTGTTTGTCTTATATGCACAAAACCTGAGGAATTTATGCTGCACTCTCTCTAACATAATTTCATATTTAACGCTTTTCGGAGACCATATAGTTGACGCATATTCTAACTGGGGACGGGCAAGGGTAATATATAGCAACCTAAGTGTATGGATTGCATGAAAATCTGTGGAAAAACGAAGTATGAAACCGAGCATTCTTGAAGCGGAGTTGACAATGTGATAAAAATGGTTGGAAAAGTCTAGGATAGAGGAGAAGTGAATTCCTAAGTCGTTAACTTCTGTTATTGAGGAAAGAATACAGTCATTAAGACGGTAAGGATATATAAGAGGTACAGAACGACGGGAGGGCCGAATATATGGCACTTTTTAATATTAAGATCCATACCGTTCCTGTGACACCAGTCGCAGAAACGGTCAAGGTCTGTCTGTAGTCTGGAAGAATCATCCATGGACGAGATGATGCTAAAGATTTTTAGATCATCTGCAAATAAGAGAAAATTACAGTATTGAAAAATGGTAGTTAAATGGTATAGTTAGATTTTAGATTGATTGTAACATTGTAACAACGCGTGACAGTTGTCAAGTATTTTTCAATAATACAAATTTAATTTCGTGGATCTGCGTTTTTACTCTGATAAATGACAAGCCTCCTATAAGCAATACCTAATCTTATATTTATGAAAAAGGTATTTATTTCTATAATACAATATATTTTTTCCTGGGTTCTGTGAGACCCCACCTTACCACTTACGATACATTTTCCCACCTTACCAACGCCGGGTTAAACACTACTACGGGTTAACGTTAATCAATTAACGGCTAGACAAATTAGAACCTAATTCTCGAGCAAGAAATATCATAGAAAGAACAAACAGAATGTTCTTTCTTCCCTTAAAGATATTAACAGAGGAGAAATCGTATATTGTCATTTTCAATTTGTAAAATTACCAACAATTTTGAATTTCATCTACCGAATGTTGCTATAAATGTATAAAGAAATGTTTCATTTTCAAGGGAGGAGAATAACCTCCCTCGACCGCAAAACCTGTCCAAATGTCGTGCGACGTGCAACAGTAGAAGGATCGAAAGAATTCAATGTTTTAAGTAATCCCAGCTATTTCACAGAGACGCGGAACACGCCCACTTGGCTCGTTCCGGCGCGGCGCGGCGTCGAACGCGAGAAGAACCGAAAGATTGATCACGCTATTTGGATAATAGCCACTGTCGCGGACCGGCTCGGCAGTTTCTGAATAAAAGGGGAATCGTGCTCTCCTCGGAGAGCGGAAGGCGTGAAAATGCGGCCTGAACGTGGCTGAATAGCCGCCGCGCAAATCACCGTCGTTCGAATCAATGGGAAGAATGACCCATTTCCGGGTTGCTACCATATACGACGCGATTCTTGGCTCATCTCGCAGGATGTCCCTTCTATCCTTGTCCCTCCCACGGTCATTGAAAACGAAACCGGTTACTTTTGTCTCCGGCGCGACCATTCCTACACCTATCATGCCGCGCGCCGAGGCGAGGGCGATCCAGCCACGAGGCGAAAGTGAGCTTGATTTGGTAATCGGTGTTAGTGATCGATGTTCTAAGTTCTAAACATAGTACTTCTTTCTTGTCAGCCGACGCAACGCGGACAAAAATCATTTCTGAAGCTACTTCTAAGTTTAAATGAATAAAAATGGTACAGTTTTATAGCTTTTGAGCTGCTGAATTCAAATTAATAATCAGATTTTCTTTCATTCCAAACCCGTCAAAGTTATAGAAGGTTTTTTAGAAACGGTTTTCTCGAATTTCGACGTACATATTATTAATTGTTTTATTATTAACTAGAGGGGAGTTGTTGCTCGCTCGCTTCGCGAGTAAGATTAGTGGTACGCATTTTATTTTTGCGAAGGTAACGAAATAAATTGTAATTGAAATTAACTAACTGGCGAATGTTTATAATGTCGATAATGCAAACAGACGTCGATAATGTAAATTTCTATTGAAATATTGATTAAAAGCTGCCACGTTCTATTGAAATATTGATTAAAAGCTACGACGTTCGTTTTTTTGTTGTATTGAAATATGATTCTAAAAGCGCTTTTAGTTTTTCCCGAATTTTCATGTTTCCCAGCCGCTTTTCCAATTTTTTTTAATCTAAAAACCTGATTCGGACTACAACGAACATTTAAAAAAGAATTAGCCAAATCGGTCCAGCCGTTCTCCCGCGATGTCGTGACCAACGAACAGCATTTGATTTTTATTATATAGAGATAATGGTATATTTCTAAGTTATTATACAGTAGCGGACAAAAGTTTAAGACCGCTCTAAAGAAGACGATAACTTTTTTAATATTGTACTATACGATTTGAACTTTTTTGGGAAGCTAGAGCAATTAGTTTACTAAAGGATGTGAAAAGAAATTTTTTCAAAAATTGCAATTAATCGGAATTGTTGAAAAAATACTAAAAGTTGAATTTTTAATTTTTTTATATGAGACTATATTGAAAATTTAAGAAACCGATCGCGTATTTGATGGAACGTAGTACATGTTTCTGAAAGGTCTATGTCCAAGCTTCGAAACGCAGTTAGTGGCAATTGTTTCGAGCGTGAACAGCAGTCAATTCTTCGCGTGAGAAATGTCGACTTTTGTTCCAGCAAGCAGCATTTGCGTTATTTTGTTTTAAAGACAGGTGTTGTACATTTACTATATATTATATTTATTATATATGTATATTTATGGGGACGATGCTCCTTTGAAAATCATGATTTCGACGTAAGAGCAAAGATTGCGATTACAGCATTACTTAATGGAAATCCACGTCAAACATTTAAAGAACTGTCAATTGAATTAAACGTCGATCGATCTACTGTTGGAACACGTTTACACGTTATGGATACGGTTTATACACTTCTTATCGACGAAAAAGGGCGGAAACTTATTCCCATACCCAATATGTAGGAGAATACTGGATCATTTCTGTTTCGCAAACGCTGGAAATATCAATCGCGCCGTAATGTTCAATATTTTAGCTTTACCGTTTCTTGCCAATTAGTATAGCCAGTCTGTCTTAGAGATAGACATAATGACCCTCATTCCGCTACTCGAAAAGCCCGCATCCTGCAATTTAATAATTCGAAGTTGCTAGATAAGGAACGCGCAAACCCGAGGAAACATCGTGGAATCGATATATGCACCTACCTACTAAGTGATATCGCCTCATTAATTAAAAAACGACCGTGCAAAAGTAATTGCAACACGGGCCGGCACTTAAACAACTAACAAAGTCGAAATTATTCGAAAAGAGGAGAAGATAGAATCGAGGAAATCATTCGAACTTGTTAACTACAGGAAGAAAGCCAATTAGGCTTGTTATTTATAGTTATAATATACAATCTTTACACCGGTGGCCGGTAGTTCGAACAGCTTCGACAATAAAATAACCTAGTTATTTAGAAAAAAAACGTTATTTTTCATGGTTACCATGCGGAAGAAAAGAAGAAAGATATTCTGGATGATGGCGGATGCGCATGATCCAATAAAGAGGTTTCTGTTCGTGTCACCGCAGAGTTTGTGCGGCGGGTACGAGCCGGATGCAGATCTTTTTAGTGCAAGTTTCACCGTGTCCCGTGTAGCAATTTCGCCGGAATTTGGGATACTTACCACATGCAAATTTTTTAAATGTCGCAGCGACAGGTCAGCTCGCGAGAGAACAAGGACACCGAGGTGTCGAAATTGTTCCAGCGTGTCGCCTGGAATTACTGTTCGGGGGACAAAAACTGTTCGCCACGGATCTTATCGCGACATCTATGAAAGGTCCTCGCACTCAACTTATTTATGCTCCTGGCAACGACACGGGCGACCACAGGGTCTTCCAGATTACGGGCCTCGACCCTCGCTGCGATCAGTTTTGCGAATAAACCCCATTTCTGCGAATAACATTCATCACTCGTATGTCGACTGCGGATCATTACGCGTTTATAACAAAATTGAGTATGCACCTGGATGAAATTCAAAGTTGTAAGAAAAGTTTAAAAATTGAATATGTACATGATTTCTCGTCTATTAAAATGATTAAGGGAAGAAATAACATTCCGTTTGATTTTATTTTGCATGGAGATCTGCAGCAGTCTACTTGCGACCGACTTACACAATTTTTCTTTCGCAGAAATATCCACCGTCTATGTGCTATAAAGACACAGCTGATATTATGCAGGGGGCCGTCTCCTAGCAGATGACGGTCGCGCGTGAACACTCACACACCGCTAGACCACGTATACGTACGCGAGAATTGCTAGGATCAGGGAAATGCGTTCTGATTTCTCGATAATGCAAAGACGGGGGTTTTTATTAGTCAAAATCGCTAGATAAAAGATCAATCTAGCGCGCTGTTTGCTTCAAAAGTCGTTCTTTTACGTTTCCGAGCAATGATTTTGCAATATTCGGCTGCATGTTGCCCGTCGCATGTTGCCCGTCAGATGGCGCTGCAGTCACGCCGGCGTACTAGCCTCTCCGACGGGCAACATGCAGCCGAATATTGCAAAATCATTGCTCGGAAACGTAAAAGAACGACTTTTGAAGCAAACAGCGCGCTAGATTGATCTTTTATCTAGCGATTTTGACTAATAAAAACCCCCGTCTTTGCATTATCGAGAAATCAGAACGCATTTCCCTGATCCTAGCAATTCTCGCGTACGTATATGTGGTCTAGCGGTGTGTGAGTGTTCACGCGCGACCGTCATCTGCTAGGAGACGGCCCCCTTAAATATTATGACGAAAAAACGAGTATGCGTAATTGTACTAGTTACAACCAATTAAAGACATTAAGAGAGAAAAGAAATTTCTGTTTCACTCAGTTTGTTGCAATTCGGGTAGACAATTTTTATTTCGCATAAAGATCTACATACAAATATATTTAAATATGCATTACCGTTAGCTATTTACCTCGTCAGCTACTTTTTATACAAGAAGCGAAAAGAGTTGATTAGAATTGGTAGACGAGAAACCGCGTCTCGAGGTGCATTTGATAAAAAAACGCTTTTTTCAACGAAATTTTTGGGAAGAAAATCCAAGAAATATTGTCGAGGGGGATTGTTCGTGGTGCCGGAGGGCAAGAGCACGTACCTGATTCACACCTACCCGAGGTGGTCACCGCGGTGTAAGAGATACGAGAAAATTCGTTACTCGGCCCCGTGTCCGATGTTCCTATCGTCCAGGTCATTACTCATTCCCGCTGCGTGCCCTCGTATCCTCTTGTCGTTCTCCTGTGTCCACCTGAACGTGCCCCCCATCCCCTCTCTCTTTTATGAGGGCTCTATATTGATTTCACTTCCACTGCCCACGTTAATTTCCTCGTGGCGCGTATATCGGTCCACGTGTGCACGCCGAAATGAAGAAAAAGTTCTCGTTCCGTTTCGACAAACGTTGCAACACACGTACACACACATCCGCGTGTCCATCCACCTTCTCTTCTTATTCGACACAAGAAGAAGCGCGACTACTTTTCTTCTCACGAAACGTTTATTCCCGCCATTACGGCTATAAAAGCGGGAGAAAGGGTTCCGGCGCGGCGCGGCGGGCCCGTGTAACATCGACGATCGTAAAACTTAGAAACTCTTGAGATTCTTGTTGCCCATTGAGTGGTTTCTGTGAAGGGGGGACGCTCCCGGACGATTTTATCTGTCGCGCGCGGCCCTTCCCGAAAGGTGCGGGAAAGAAATTGTTTGAACGCCGAGTGCTTTTAGCAACGATTCGCTGTTCCGCGTAATTAATTTATTGCCAGATAAATCTGATAACCCGGTCGCACCGGGTTTTATTCTATCTCAAGTGCTGCTTCGATAGAATTTTTTCTTCGAAGATCAAATATTTCCGATCGGGAGGTTCTGTTGTATTTGCTTAATCATTCTCGCGAGATTTCGGATGGTGGGATCCTTTTCTTTTTCTCTGCGAGTAGAATTGGCGAGCAATGATCAGACCTGTTAGACCCGCCAAGCGACTAGACTTATGGGTTATCGGTCACGAAAAACTGTTCTCTCTGATTTCTCCATATGAGAAATGCACTGAAATCTAATAATGAAAAAATACAATTTTAATGTGGCTCTGTTTCTCGAAATTCTTTCACAAATGTATGGGCGTATACACTCCTCGAAAGTATTAAGGGATCACTTGTGCGAACCCGAAAAATTGTTCCCACTCTACGTGATCATAACTCCGTCAAAAATTGCCGTATCGATATCGTTGAACGATGGTTCGAAAGCCTGAAACCTCTAGTTTCAGATGCTCTGTTTCAAATTGTTGTTATCTTGGTTTTCTACAAAGTTATAGCGAGATGAAGACAACATTGACGGTTAACAAAAATTTGGTGTAACTTTGGAACATCACACGGGGGGCAACAAATTTTTTTCATGAATCGCGTTAATATCTTTTGGAAAGGCTATCTTTTCTGTGTAAATTGTATGGTTGTTGATTATTGTGCAATTTTTTTTATTCGAGTTATTCAACATTGAAGTAAATATGGACTTTTTAAATTTAACTGGATGCAGAAAGCGAAAAAATTATCGTGGAATATTGTGCAAAAAAGCAATAGAAAGAGCGTTTCTTTCTCTTCAAGGCACTTCTTTTGTTTTTTCAATTTCATTATCATTTCGATATACCAAGTGTTTCTGAAAATATGCTTAAAAAATGCACAATTTCCATTTTTCCTTTAACTCGCTATATCTCGGCGAGAAATGACCGTAATAACATGATCCGAACGTCAGATTGAAGCAGAGATTCTGCCGATTCGATTGAGTACCCCATGAACTCGCTGCGACAATTTTTTACCTATGGCAGCTGTGTTTGAAGTTTGTGATTCGCAGAAATTAGCGCGCCACATACAGCGGCTGCCTGACATCTCTGAATACGCTACCGCCACGGCGGTATTGCTAAACCGTATTTTATCGTGTTTGGGCTCATTTGAATCGGAAAAGAGTGACGATTCTGTTGGTAAAAGTTCCATAAAAGAATCTCTGAAAACAACAAAGTTCTGCATAATTATATCCTCGTCTACAGACTAGTTCTGATAATCGAGGTTCTACTGTGTCGCGGATTAAACGAGTAATTCTAAACCGAATTGTATCGAGCTTGGACTCGGCTTAACCGGAAAAGAGTGACGATTCTGTTGGTAAAAGTTCCATAAAAGAATCTCTGAAAACAACAAATTTCTGCATAATTATATCCTCGTCTACAGACTAGTTCTGATGATCGAGGTTCTACTGTGTCGCGGATTAAACGAGTAATTCTAAACCGAATTGTATCGAGCTTGGACTCGGCTTAACCGGAAAAGAGTGACGATTCTGTTGGTAAAAGTTCCATAAAAGAATCTCTGAAAACAACAAAGTTCTGCATAATTATATCCTCGTCTACAGACTAGTTCTGATAATCGAGGTTCTACTGTGTCGTGGATTAAACGAGTAATTCTAAACTGAATTGTATCAAGCTTGGATTCGGCTTAACCGGAAAAGAGTGACGATTCTGTTGGTAAAAGTTCCATAAAAGAATCTCTGAAAACAACAAAGTTCTGCATAATTATATCCTCGTCTACAGACTAGTTCTGATAATCGAGGTTCTACTGTGTCGCGGATTAAACGAGTAATTCTAAACCGAATTGTATCGAGCTTGGACTCGGCTTAACTGGAAAAAGAGTGACGATTCTGTTGGTAAAAGTTCCATAAAAGAATCTCTGAAAACAACAAAGTGCTGCATAATTATATCCTCGTCTACAGACTAGTTCTGATGATCGAGGTTCTACTGTGTCGTGGATTAAACGAGTAATTCTAAACCGAATTGTATCGAGCTTGGACTCGGCTTAACCGGAAAAGAGTGACGATTCTGTTGGTGAAAGTTCCATAAAAGAATCTCTAAAAACAACAAATTTCTGCATAATTATATCCTCGTCAGCGCGGCAGCTTATAGTAGAAAATTTGGACCAAACTCGATTCAAAATCAAAGAACTTTCGATAGAAATGAGGTAGAGCGATGAAATTTTTTTAAAATTAAAGCTGAAACTTTACAGAACATGGGAAAAATAGGGAGATTATGGTACGAACGTTTCTTAATGTCGAGAAAATTCGTTAAACATGTAGAATTTCAAGAAACCGTGGTTTTTCCAGTACCACGCGCGGATAATTTTTTTTTTAACATACTATATATCATTTCCCGTAGATTTTTTCACGCCGATTTCAAATCTGGTCTCAAAATGTCATCACGTATCTGAGAATTTAGAAATCTCTTCGCGATACTCGCACGATTTTCTTCTTTGATTCTCCATCGAGAAACTGTAGTCGATAAAAGGCAGAAGCAATTCGATCTGTGGTTTCTAACAGTTTCTCACGAACGACGTTATCACTGAATCACTTCAACTTTGTCACGGTAAGTGACTCACCCTTTATATCGAGGACTAAGAGCTCCCGACCATTAAGGTTATCATTACTTTCTAAAATTAAACCCGCGATAATCGCCTAATGAAACCACATTAGAAGAAAAGCTTCAATTACTGCAGTTGAAGGGAGATTGTGGTCCCGTTCGAAAAAAAATCCTCTATCACGTCCTTCGAGATAGAACTAACTTTCTCGCTAAACTATTTGAGCGACCATTTAACTTGTCTTTCACCTCTCAACTCGAACAATCAACGATTAAACTTATCGTCATTTCTGAAACTAAATTGTGGTATATAGTCATTTTCACAAAAAGTCATTTGAAAAATTTATACAACTCGTGTAATTTTGATCGTTCTCGATTGAAAGAAAATCACGCGCATACATCAAACAGTCCTGAATACGTGTGCAAAGTCCCAGTGCAAGAAGTTCGATAGTTTCTCGGGAGAAAAATTCCTGAAGACTCAAAAGAATGGCATTCGAAACCAGAAAAGAAGCTTTCAACGGAATAATTTCCGCGATGTCTTATAATTTCGTTTGCCAAAGCTTGTTTTTCTTACGAAAGGACATCTCCACGTAAAAATACGCAGTTGAGGATCAATGGAATATTCTTTGAGCAACCGGCGAACACGTTGAAGCTGATCCAGTCCGGTGCGAAGGCAGCGTGCAGAATCCCTGTTCTCTAACAATGAGTCAGGAGAATGTAATCACAACATTGAACAACAGAGTTTTTTACGGGGCAGAGAGGCCTCCTAATTTCCGCCGGTTCGGAACACGTAACTCACGAGGAAGGAGGCGAATTTACGAGCGGTCGTTCACCGTGTACACGAGCGGCCGTACACCAGAGCGGGCAGGTAGCGAGGACGCCGATTATTTATAGTCGCTCGCACTTACAAACGCATCGTGCCGGTGCAGATCGCGAGGGGGTGTCTCGATAGCATCGGCTTACTTTACAGGTAACCTACCAGCAATCACACCTGGCGAAAATGCGGCTCTTCTAGGCCTAGCCGATATTGCTGGGGAAATACAGGATCTCGAGGAATTCGAGTGACAAGCGACCGGGTAATTCTACAGGCAGATAGACGTCGAAACGAAGGGATAACATTTTTCCGTTCGACCCGGTTGGTTTTCGAGGAAATGGAATTCGAAAATTCAGCGAGCACGTCTGGTCCATGACCTACCGAATCTACTTACCGCAAAATACTAGAGCAGGCATGAGCAACCCGCGCACAATGGTCCGGAGACCCTGTTTTCGTGGCCAAAATTCAATTTTTCAACTTTAATACATTGAAAACATTTTTTTTCTTATAAAGTGACAACTCCTTGAACCTACCAAATCCATAATATTATTCATTTTAGATAATTCTGTGACGAAATACAGCATTCTAAAGGCAAAGTCAGAAAAAATTAAAATTAAAATAAAACGTTTTAGATTTTTTTTATATATGTTGGTAAGCGCATTTCGAATATTTAATCAATTTTTAAGCATTGTTTAGTCCATACACGAATACCGTAAATTAATAGCATTTCAAACTCTGAAAAGAATTATACAAAAACGCTTAAGACCGCTAAGCATCGGACTTGGTTTCTATGAAAGCTTGAACATATACTAAGAAGATCCATGTAAATTTTAACTGCAATCTCCCGCAATCTCGACGCCTGGATACGCAGTTCCACTTGAATATTGCAATATTGCATAGTGGAATTCTAACTGGTATCAAGACGAATCCAACGTAGAATAATATAACATTAAACCTTGAAATAACGCTACAATAGTTTTGGCCACAAAAAGCGAGCTACCAGACCACTGTGCCGCGGCCCTTCAAAGATTTTACATTTTGACTGTTAAAAATTCCTACAGTGTCCCGCTGTTCTACAAAAGACTGAGAGCTTTCCGTACGGCGCACAGTGGGCAATTTGGTCGAAACTCGACTCAAAATCAAAGAACTTTCGATAGAAATGAGGTAGAGCGATGAAATTTTTAAAAACTTAAAGCTGAAACTTTGCAGAATATGGGAAAAATAGGGAGATTATGATAAGAACGTTTTTTAACGTTGAGAAAATTCGCTAGACTTGCACAATTTCAATTTGAACATGCTATACACCATTTCCCGTAGATTTTTTCATTTTTTGATACCTTATTGTTATTTTTATCACCGGAAGTTAAAGAATTCGTTGATGAGAAATTAGTTAAAAAGATTAAATACTTAAATCGAAACGAAGGAACAACATTTTTCCGTTCATTTCTGTTGGACATTCCATCGCACACCGGCACGTGATTTATGGATCACCTGACACCCCGTTACGTTGCTATCCGAGAAAAATTAATCGACGAAAGACAAACTGGCCTATTAATAGGATTTACGAACTCGAATAGTGGAGGAGTCAGTGCTGCGGCAGCCCTGAGTATTTTTATACACTTCCCCTTTCGATAGTTTATGCATTCTATTCGCCCGGCGAACATTCTCTCGTTCACTGTCTATGAAAATATCGTTTTGAGAAAATGTCTTTCACAGAAAGTGCAGCGACTGACAAGCATCTTCAAACTATTTGATCAAAACTACTTTAATAGTGCTTTCAGCATTTCGAAATCGGTTAAATATATATTTCTAGTATCTAATGAATCAATGAACTGCTGCTACTTAATGAAATTCGATAGCAGTTCACCATTTTACCAGAACTACGTTAATGATGCATTCAGCATTTCGAGACCAGCGAAATAAATCTTTTTGTACCGTGTACAGTTCATTGGCAAAGTGTGACTTCCCCGAACGAATTTTTATGAAAATCCTAGCGGCGATCGGTGAGGAAGAATTCTACTCGGAGAAATACACGGTGGTTTGAAACGAAACGCGGCTCTCTCGTGACCAATGTTCTACATTTTTTCGTCGAGTTTCGTCCTGGCGCACCGACACGAAAAGGAATGTCGCGTCTATTCTCTATCAGCCGTCTAACGGTAAAATCTGCCGGCGCATTTGCGTACGCAAGACCTCCGCGAACTAACGGAGTTAATTAAAATCGTTAAGGATGTTTTGCGAGGCCCGTCCCTTCGGCCGTACAAGGATCAGCCGCGGACCAAGCCAATCATAGCCTTTGGCGAGAATCGCCGAGCTTTTTCAGCCGCGCCCACAAAAATTCCTCTGCACAGTAGCAAGACTCGTTTACACGTCGCGCGTCGCAGGTTCGTTCACTGTTAACTAGAAAAATATGTAAACGTTAACCGGACTTCCTAGATGGAACGAGAACTGAACGAAACATGTAGCAAATTGGAAAATATTCTTTAACAATTAACTGATATTTACACACATGTTCCCTCATAAAAATGACAAGATCGATTTTATTTAGACCTTGTGCGTTTCCAATCGAATCGTTTCTTACGAAATCATTTTTATTACTTTAATAATTGTAGAGTCAGTGCGTCGATGCATACACACAGTGGTCCGGTAGCTTGATTTTTGTGGCCAAAACTATTGTAGCGTTATTTCAAGGTTTAATGTTATATTATTCTAGGTCGTTGGATTCGTCTTGATACCAGTTAGAATATTATGAAGTAAACAAGATATGTTAATATTTAAAACATTGACGTAACCCCTTCATTTTTTATAAAAAAAAAGAGATTTTTCTTTAACGTTTTGTATTGAAGTTTGTAGAAAAGGGAATACTGATTAACTTAGGTTGGAATCATTTCTTTCTCACATCATCGGAAATATTTGAAAAGTCTTGTTAACAATTCTCACAATGCGTACTATTCTCTAGAAATCGCGGGAAAGTAGCTAAGATTGAATTCTTTATAGGAATTATACGAAATCATTTTTATTACTTTAATAATTGTAGAGTCAGTGCGTCGACGCATACGCACAGTGGTCCGGTAGCTTAATTTTTGTGGCCAAAACTATTGTAGCGTTATTTCAAGGTTTAATGTTATATTATTCTAGGTCGTTGGATTCGTCTTGATACCAGTTAGAATATTATGAAGTAAAAAAGATATGTTAATATTTAAAACATTGACGTAACCCCTTCCTTTTTTATTAAAAAAAAAGAGATTTTTCTTTAACTTTTTGTATTGAAGTTTGTAGAAAAGTGAATATTGATTAACTTTCGTTGGAAACATTTCTTTGTCAGATCATCGGAAATATTTGAAAAGTCTTGTTAACAATTCTCACAATGCGTACTATTGTCTAGAAATCGCGGGAAAGTAGCTAAGATTGAATTCTTCATAGGAATTATACGAAATCTAGTAATGAGAGGTTTTCGGGGTCTCTGACTGGCGCAGAGAAAACATATACATACATACATACATTGTAATTTCAAGCTGCTATGCAAGATTCAAGTGGAACTGCGTATCCAGGCGTCGAATAACCGCGGGCCCGTATTTATTAAAATCCGTTTATAGTTCAAGATTGCGGGGATTGCAGTTAAAATTTACATGATCTTCTTAGTAAATGTTCAAGCTTTCATATAAAACAAGTCCGATGCTTAGCGGTCTTAAGCGTTTTTGTATAATTCTTTTCAAAGTTTGAAATGCTATTAATTTACGCTATTCGTGTATGGACTAAACAATGCTTAAAAATGGATTAAATATTTGAAATGCGCTTACTAACATATATAAAAAAAATCTAAAACGTTTTATTTCACTTTGAATTTTCTGACTTTGTCTTTATACAGGGTGTCCCAAAATTCGTGAAAATCCCGAAAGGGTTTGGTTCCCGAGACCATTTCAAGCGACATTTTCCTTTGCAAAAATGTTATCCGCGGCTTTGTTTAGAAGTTATTAACGAAAAACCACGGACCAATCAGAGCGCGACCTTGATGCGAGTTGCCACAGTCGGCCCGGCGCGCTAACTGTCTATTGGCCGACTGTGGCAACTCGCATCAAGGTCGCGCTCTGATTGGTCCATGTTTTTCGTTAATAACTTCTAAACAAAGCCGCGGATAATATTTTTGCAAAGGAAAATGTCGCTTGAAATGGTCTCAGGAACCACCCCCTTTCGGGATTTTCACGAATTTTGGGACACCCTGTAGAATGCTGTATTTCGTCACAGAATTATCTAAAATGAATAATAGTTTGGATTTGGTAACTTTGAAGGGTTGTACTTGTGATGGGAAAAAAGAATTTTTCAATGTATTAAAGTTGAAAAATTGAATTTTGGCCACGAAAACAGGGTCTCCAGACCACTGTGCGACGTGGTGCCCAAAGAGTTTTTATTTTGCATAAAAATCCGCTGTCTACAAATCAATATAGGCGCAAAATCAAATAGTCCTGCGAGGGGTTGATGAAAGAAATTTGTGAAATTTAGAATGATTGCATGAAATTGCGACTACCGTGCAATAAAAAGAAGTATACAAAAAATAGCTGCTACTTCGGACATTTTCTGGTAAAAGTGTCAACGTCACTTTTGAAGATTTTATCGACTTGAAAATGGGGGATAGCAACGCGAATATCGGATCAACGCAACGCGACGGTTCGGTAGAGCGGCGTCACGTGCGTTTCGAGGCCCGGTATTGACACAGAAAATGTTTCTCGTCCTGATCGCACCGAGAGCGGAATATTATTCCGCGTCCTCCTAGAGATCCGTTCTATTTCAATGCGATTTCCGCTCGAAAATAGCCATTCCGCGTATTATCGTGGCTATATGACGTTCCCGCGGGCCAAAAGTCGCACGTCCAAACAAACAAACGGATAATTTCGGAGGCCTGGCAACGATTATATCCGATATCGTTGGCTATATCGGGACCTGTGCTCGGCACCGATTCTCCGGAAATAATTCTCACGACTGCTGAACGTCGTCGCGATTCCTCGAATTCATTCCTAGAACCTACTCTGCAACGAAGAATGAGGATTGGTTCGTCTTTGGTGTAGGTGTTGTTATGCTGTCCTTGAACAGTAATGCCTGTTACCATTTTCATTACTGTGACTCCTTCCCGTTGGGATTTCACCGCACTATTTTTACTAGTGACGATTCTTTCAGATGTTGGAAGTAGTTTTGATTTATTTAAGGATGTTCTGGAGGTACAATGGGAGACAGAAGTACAAGAAATTCGAAATCCATCAATATATTGGCAATGAAAACCATTCACGAGTATATGTTACATTAAACAAATAGATTAATTTAAAAAGCTTTCGTTTAATTAGTGAACTTCATGTTATATTTATTTTTCAATCAAATTGTCTTCATATTATAGAAAACTGGAAGTGACTCTTGCGAATAATTGTACCCTCTGATTGTAGCTCTACATATATTCAGTGGTCTACACAGTTGTCGCGTTTCCATGCTATCGAGATGACAACACGATTTTGACGCTTTGTAACAGTTTATCATTTTTTGCTCTGTAACTGTTTAGTGAATCCTAATAAATGTTGAACATAATTAATTACATTATTTTTACTATATATAAAAAAAACTGGAGTTTCTAGTTGTGTTTTTTCAAGGTTTAAATAGGGTTTGAAGTGGGATTGAATTTTATGAATTCTCCATAAGAAGACGTGTTAAGATGTGCAAACCTTAAGTTGCCATAATTCTTAAACGGTGTAGTAAACTGAACCCAAACTTTAGTAATTGCATTAATTTAGTAAGAATTATATCTTGTTAAATTTTCCAAAAATTTTGTTGCGTTTTTATATACCTCCAGAACATCCTTAGAACGGTTTGTACAATTTAGGAACAGGAAATTGGATAATAATGATTGATTAGGTCCCATAGAATCGGAACGTAAAATGTAACGATTAATATCCGATCGAAACAATCCAGATGACTAGATCAAATGAGAATGGACTCACAGTTTGTACAATTTAGGAAGAGGAAATTGAATAATAATGATTGATTAGGTCCCATAGAATCGGAACGTAAAATGTAACGATTAATATCCGATCGAAACAATCCAGATGACTAGATCAAATGAGAATGGACTCACAGTTTGTACAATTTAGGAACAGGAAATTGGATAATAATGATTGATTAGGTCCCATAGAATCGGAACGTAAAATGTAACGATTAATATCCGATCGAAACAATCCAGATGATTAGATCAAATGAGAATGGACTCACAGTTTGTACAATTTAGGAACAGGAAATTGGATAATAATGATTGATTAGGTCCCATAGAATCGGAACGTAAAATGTAACGATTAATATCCGATCGAAACAATCCAGATGACTAGATCAAATGAGAATGGACTCACAGTTTGTACAATTTAGGAACAGGAAATTGAATAATAGTGATTGATTAGGTCCCATAGAATCGGAACGTAAAATGTAACGATTAATATCCGATCGAAACAACCCAGATGACTAGATCAAATGAGAATGGACTCACAGTTTGTACAATTTAGGAACAGGAAATTGAATAATAGTGATTGATTAGGTAGCATAAAATCGGAACGTAAAATGTAACGATTAATATCCGATCGAAACAATCCAGATGATTAGATCAAATGAGAATAGACTCACAGTTTGTACAATTTAGGAACAGGAAATTGGATAATAATGATTGATTAGGTCCCATAGAATCGGAACGTAAAATGTAACGAATAATATCCGATCGAAACAATCCAGATGACTAGATCAAATGAGAATGGACTCACAGTTTGTACAATTTAGGAACAGGAAATTGAATAATAATGATTGATTAGGTCCCATAGAATCGGAACGTAAAATGTAACGAATAATATCCAATCGAAACAATCCAGATGACTAGATCAAATAAGAATGGACTCACAGTTTGTACAATTTAGGAACAGGAAATTGGATAATAATGATTGATTAGGTCCCATAGAATCGGAACGTAAAATGTAACGATTAATATCCGATCGAAACAATCCAGATGACTAGATCAAATGAGAATGGACTCACAGTTTGTACAATTTAGGAACAGGAAATTGAATAATAGTGATTGATTAGGTAGCATAAAATCGGAACGTAAAATGTAACGATTAATATCCGATCGAAACAATCCAGATGATTAGATCAAATGAGAATGGACTCACAGTTTGTACAATTTAGGAAGAGGAAATTGGATAATAATGATTGATGAGGTCCCATAGAATCGGAACGTAAAATGTAACGAATAATGTCCACTCGAAACAACAATCTCGATGACTAGATAAAATGTAAATTTGTAGACAATGTTCCGAAAAAGTGGATTGAGATGGTACGGGGGTATTATTCTGCAGCTAGCGTTGGTCGATTTGACCCGTGACCGAGATGAATTATACCGGTCAGGTAATATGGAATTCAGGCGATTAGCAGATAACGGTCGCGATAATTATCACCGCATAAATCTGTCGACGCGCGGCGCGCCGCTTCATCGTGGTAGCTAATCTATCGCGGGATGGGAACTGGTAACCCGCTGGAATCATCATCGGGCAAATGACTCAATTCCGTGGTCCCGAGCGATTCCACGCCGCGGCTCTTCAAGTTAATAATAAGTGTACCGATATTTACGTTGGAGACCTCGCGGCTCGACCGACACCACCGTATTTAGTTGCACGCTTAGATTTACGAGCGTTGTTTCAACGGGAACGTCGCCGTGGAAATGGGCAACCGGCTCGGTCGAAGGCTCGTGGTAGTTTATTTAGTAACATACTTCTTTTTATTGCAATTTCTTGCAGGATATTTATTTCGTGGCTATAGTGATTTGTAGACAGCGGATCTTCATACAAAATACAAATTTTCTATCTGAATCGCAACAAACTGGAGTGAAATGAAAATTTATTTTCTTTCTTAATACGCGTTGAATAAATAATATTCTTTTAACACGTTCGTTATAAGTTCTTGTGATGAATGTGTGATGGTATCGGCGCACAGGTACGATCAGTGATAAAACACAAGCAATTTTGCAAATTATTTGAATTATTAAATAATTGAATTATTTTAGTTATTATAAAGGGCTATTCAATAAGGACATAACAACTTCAAGTTTAAATAAAACAGAAAAATTGAAATATCGGGCTGAAATTTATTAGAGTTTTAGTACACATGTTACAATTACGTGTGGAATTCGATTCTTTGAATCCAATTTTCAACTACTCTTCCACACATCAGCCGGAATGTTGATCATTTCGTGTTCAATATTGTTCCTGAGATCGTCTAACGTCGTTGGATGGTTGGTGTAAACTTTCGACTTAAGGTAACCCCACAAGAAAAAATCCAACGAAGTTGGTCTGGATATGATCTCAGGAACAATATTGAACACGAAATCGAAGTTGCCATTGACGAAATAGAGGCCCAAACAATCGAAAATGTAGTGAAAAATTGGACTGATCGAATGGGGTATTGTAAGGTTAGCCGTGGCAGTCATTTGAATGATGTTGTCTTCCATTCCTAAATGGAAAGGTTCAATCTTTTTAATAAACTCATAACTTTGAAAAAATATTCATTAGTTTTTTTTTGATAGCCGATTCAAATTCCAAATCTTAAATGGCCCACCCTTTACCACGGCCGATCGATGCACCTCTTCGATCGACTATACACATCGGTCCGGATTGTTGGGCGTGTCACGTCAGTGGGTCGACGAGCAGAACATATCGCGATAATGTGTTTCTAGGTCACTCACCGTCCGCGTCCGTGTACGTTCGCGATGTTGCTCGCGCGCGCTCGCGCACGCATTCCTTTCTCTAAAACCAATCCGTGAATCCCTGATCGATTTTTCGTCTGGCAACGACCGGCTGGCCAGAGAGCGTTGTGTCGGTGGAGCGCATTAACGGACTCGTTAAGTGAAATTGCTGCTCGAATTTTATCGTTATCGAGCGCGGCCCGATCGCGTTTTTAATCGTTGCTTTTCGAGGGCACGCTTGCGGGAAAGAGCTTAATTGGCGATAACCTCGCGGAGGAACTCGATACACCGCAGCGTTTTATCAATCGGCTATCACGATCCCCGACTTGGAAATCGTCTCGCCGGGTTTTGTTCAACGGATAAAACTCGCCCCCAGGTGTGATAAGCGATTTTTTTTCACGGCGACCACAACAGCGCGCTTTCGAAACGCTAATTAACATTATTTATGTTCACTTCCGATTTCTTTCGGCGGACACCGAAGAGAATTATCGCGTCGCTCGCGGCCACGCTTCCATTAATTTTCTCTAATCGATTGTATCGTTTGATTTTCCGACGGGTTTATCAGACCTCGATGAAAATGGCGAGTGAACATGAATAACGGCGGTGCGGCAGACTAATATGATAGACAAAGTTACCGATATCTCGAATCTGTGTAATTCAGATTTCGAATGTATTCCCGTAAGAATTTTTCATCTTTCGAGGGCTCAAATTAAAGCTGGAGAAACGTACCTTATATGGTAAGGTTAATTTTCATTCCGCGGAGAAATTCGTTGAAAACATTCGTGAAGACATTCGCGAACAAACTGTTCTGCGGTATCACCCTTCCCGATAAGATTCCAAACTAACATTATCTTCGCCCTTTTGCCCAAAGCTGACTCAAATGTTTGGCTGAACTAAGAACGGCAGAGTTACATGTGTCCGGTGACACATTTTAGTGCAGACCAAAGGTCCTCATGGAGAATCCATATAAAGGAACTCTCTCATTGAGCGGGACTCACTTTCGAGCCGTCAGTTATTTTGTAAGGACGTATACTTTCTGTAAGCGCGATTTCTTGTGAATAATCTGTTGGTCATACTCAATAAACTTCAAGTTATAAAGAAGAAAAAGGATTATTTCTCGAGGGAACCCCATCCTTTCCTTCTTCACGGCGCGCAGTGGTCTAAACGGGCGATTTAGCTGGACAAAATTATTCTAGCATTATTTTAAGACTTAAAGCCGTAGTTAAGTAGGTCTCATTGGATTCGTCTTGACATCAGCTAAACAATATGTAATAAAAAATACTTAGTGGCGTTTAAAAAATTAACATGAACATATTTTTTATTAAAAAAAAATTTTGTGAAATTTTTTTATTGGGATTTATAGATGACTGAGTATCGATTAACTTTTGTTGGAAACATTTTCTTGCCAGATTATCCGAAATGTTCAAAACATCGTGGTGACAATTGGGCATTTTTACACTGCGACCGTTTTGTGTATGTGCTTATGAATCACAAACGACAAAAGATAGCAAAAACTGATTGAAATAAATGTTATATCGTAATTTTAGGCCCACAAATCTCTAATATTCAAATGTTCTCGGCGCAACGGTTCGATCAGTTTATAGGAAAAAAGCAAAATTTGCACGTTAGTTAGGAACTTTCAACGTTTCGATCTTCATTCAGATCATTTTCAAGAAAGTAGAAAAACTGCGTCTGAAAAATATATTTTCACAACGTAAAACCAGAAACTTTAAAATATCTGCGTAACCAGAATGTAACAATGTAACAAGATACTGCAATAATTTACTTACATTGCTTTATAAATATTATACATTTCATTATCTTGCGATCGATATTTCAAACAACATCCACAAATCTCTATTAAAATTTTCTAAAAAAGATCATTTTCAAAATTAAAAAAAATTATAAATTTTCAAAATTGTTTGCATAAATTTTAGGGGCCCAAACATACGATATCACTTTTACTCCGATCATGTTTTGATATCTTTTTGTCATTTGTGGTTTACGTAGATGAGAATCATAGAGATGATTCGAAATATATCGACATTGAATTACTAAAAACTGTCTCAAATTCAAAGGTGCAAGTTCGTGCTAATAAAATTGATTTTTTTGGACACTCTAGACTCCTATAAAGATGTTCCAACATGTTCCATCCTTAAGGTTTTTAAAGGTTTTTTTGCGAGACTGTCAAAGTTTGAATGCTATAACTTTCATTTTTAAGCAAATAAACAATATATTTAAGTTTTATTTGAGTTTTGTCCTTTTGGTTCAAGCTGGTATCCATCATAGAATGAAAAATTCCACAAATATTTCCACTACTAGATGTTCACAACGAGATATATTAGGTTGTCCCAAAAGTTTCTTCCGCATTGTGTTCCTTTAATGTCGCTAAATAAATACAAACAATACGATAATCTTTATGTTAATATTTTAGTACTTCTTAATATGAATTTGCATTATGTGCATGCATCGAAAACCAACTTTTGGGACAACCTAATATTTATTTAGCAATATTAAAGAAAGGCATTGCGGAAGGAACTTTTGGGACAACCTAATACTAATGAATAGTGAGGTGTCGAACGACGATGAAGAAATACGAAGTTGAAAAATGAATTGTTCGTGGGGGTATATTTTATTATGGGGTGATAAAAAGGGAAAAACCAGCAGTGGTTCATCTTACCTGGTGCCTTACCTCTCATTTACCGAAGCGGGAAATTTTCCTGCTGGATTTCCATTTTTTGGGTTTTGTCCAGCTAAATCGCCCGTTTAGACCACTGTGCGGCGCGGCGGCATAACAAAACGATTGAACTCCGTGCTTGAACATTCCAGCCTAACACATGAATTATGTGATTTACGTATAAACTGCAACATGTCAAACAGAAGAAAAGACAGATGAAACAACAGCCACTTCCACGGAGCAGATATTACAGTTGCTCGGTCGAGGTATCGGCCATCGAGAAGCACTCAATTTCCCAATCCCATTTCTCCGCTCTCCCGAGATAGCTTTATCAGCCTCAATAACAATCGAAAGCGTCCAGGCTATAGTGCCCCCCCCCCCCCCCGCCCGTGTACCGTAACGATCTCCCGTACCCCGATCCGAAGCAGCTTTTTCCCGGTTCCTCGTATTTGCCGAGAGCGCCTTAGCGAGACAACGATTCGATCGATAAAAGACCGCGTTAATTGCCTTTCCATTAGACCGCGAGAAACAAGGGGCACGTGCATAGAAGTCGGCGACCGGTCCACGACCTAAACGAATTAGATCCCTCCGATGGGTTCAGGCGTCGAGGCAATGAGCGCGACCTAAACGATCGGTTCGACCGATCGCTACTAAACCGCCATCCGAACAGAAAAATTAATTAACTTCCTCTGCTCGGGGGCTGGGTCGAACCGGTGAAAGTAATTAAATCGAACGCGAGGTGTACCTGTTTCTCTCGAACACGCTGCATCCATTGTCTTCCTGTCTGCTTACGTTCTGCTTCGTTTCGACCGGAAACTCGATCACGCTGCACCACACGGTTCATTTAGAGTAACGCGAATTGCTCTTAAAAAATATATCAAAACTATAACAGAAATATATGACTTATTGTTAGATCGCTTTTCGATCATTAATAATGATTCATTTGTACAACCCCTAGCAGAATGTTTCCGATCGGAGGCATTGATACAGATTTTAGAGAAAATATTCACTATTTAGAAGTGTAAAATTATTACTTTATGGAGTTAGAACTGATGGGAAATGAAAAGCGGCTTACTGAAGAATGAAAAACAACAAAATAACATAAGCTTCCATTTATTATAACAAAGACACGAGAAAACAAACAAAATGTTACACGGAAAAAAGGTTTCGATTAATAGAACAGCTGGACGAAAGTTATTTTTTAAGATAAACTCAAACATATCCTCGACAATTGGTGCAAAAGTGGTGTATCTCCAACTTTAACGATTGTTTAAACATGTTTAAACATTCATAATGTATTAATATTGGATAAGTCTACAGAATCTTTTGCTGCAAAGAACAATCCAATATCTTTTATAATAACATCACAATATTTGTTTAAAGTTGAAAAGTATGGTTTTTTTCAAAATCAAGTTTCTCAAAAACGGTGCAGCTAGGGGAAAAATAAAGGGCAGATTCGGGGAATCAGCGCGAAAAACTCTATAAAAATCATCCAACAGTAATCGTTGAACAAATTTGATGTTGGACAGTGTAAATCGAATCAGAAACTTTCTTCCAGCTGTTCTATTAATCGAAACCTTTTTTCCGTGTAACATTTTGTTTATTTTCTCGTTTTTTTTGTTATAATAAATGGAAGCTTATGTTATTTTGTTGTTTTTCATTCTTCAATAAGCCCCTTTTCATTTCCCATCAGTTCTAACTCCATAAAGTAGTATTTTATACTTCTAAATTGCGAATGTTTTCTTTAAAATCCGTATGGATGCCTCCGATCGGAAACATTCTGCCAGGGGTTGTACATATTGAAATCTAAATTGAAATTCTACTTTGAATCATCATATTTAAATCTAATTGTAAGTCGAAATTCAATCATACGTATTGTACATCTCCCATTGATATTCGGACGCTTTAAAAAACGCGATAATCTTTTTAATATTGGTCTATACGATTCAAACTTTTTTCGGAAGCTAGAGCACTTAGTTCACTACAGGATGTGAAAAGAAATTTTTTCGAAAATTGCAATTGGTCGGAATTGTAGAGAAAAAATACTAAAAGATCCATCTTACAACTTTTTCATGTGGGCCTGTATTGAAAATTTAAAAAATACGTTTTGTAGATCTGTTTCAATGAAACATATCCTGAAAATTTCGTCAAAATCGGTCGACGTTGCAATGAGCTACAAGCGTTTAAAGATGGTAACAAATTCCAGATTTTCACGATTTTCGGCCTATAACAGCAGTAAATCTAAGAATTATTACATCTTTCAATGACCGTCATTTTTCTCCGCATCAACACAGATCTACAAAACATATTTTTCAAAATTTCAATATAGGCCCAAAAAAGTTGTAAAATGCAACATTCAGTATTTCCTCTACAATTCCGGTCAAATGCAATTTTTGAAAAAACTTCTTTTCGCATCCCGTAGTAAACTAATTGCTCTAGCTTTCCAAAAAAGTTCAAACCGCATAGTCCAATATTTGAAAAGTTACGGTGTTTTTAAGAGAGTGTCCGAATATTAGTGAGAGTCACTGTATCACTGAGTCAACTAATATTCTGCACGGCTGAATGAATGAACAAATGAAAATTTGTTGTTAGATGTACGAGGTATACGAGAGATTTAGTCGAACCGGATAAAAACGGTACTAAATCGTTCCCGGTCGGGCTTGTCTCGGTGAAACCGCGAATTTGGCCATTCCCAAGGTACTTTCTTCTGTGAAATCGATATGGACGCGCGTGGCCATCGTCGAAGAAACGATCGAGATAACGGTGATACTCGGTTTACCGATCGCGGTAGAGGGGAGTGGAGAGTTGCTGAACGCGAGTGGACACGCTCGCATCGGTACAGTGTGTATCGACGTACATATTTATTTAACAAATAATAAATGGCCGGTGTAGCTCGCAGCCGTACAACTTGCCGCGTATATAAGGACAATACATCTCTATTTTATTCGTCCTGGTATAATGGATAGCGGACTTTATGTGTATGCAGAACGCCGCGGTAACAATATAATCGTGATCCCACGAGAGCGCGCTCTTATAAAGCGGCTTTTGCGAGAACGGCCGCTCACGCGAGACAATATGCGGAAATCGCATTATCCGAGGCCGCGGGGTAGAAACCCCGCCACCGTTCCCGAGACAATAAGATCGACGTCGGCGAAAGGGCGACTCGATCTCGATACACCGATACTATACTGACGAGCCTTTTTTCTCTACCATCGTTCTTCTTCTTTTTTTTTTTTTCTTTGTTTGTTTGTTCGTTACCGTCTTTTTCCTCCCCGCCATTCATCCGCCCGCCCCACAGTGGTCCGGATTGAGAAATTCAGTTGACATTTTGTTATAACTT
Organism: Lasioglossum baleicum; assembly: GCF_051020765.1. Classification (NCBI taxonomy): domain Eukaryota; kingdom Metazoa; phylum Arthropoda; class Insecta; order Hymenoptera; family Halictidae; genus Lasioglossum; species Lasioglossum baleicum. The sequence goes on along the minus strand of NW_027469081.1, from coordinate 2,445,266 downwards.
TTGAACCATTAGAGATATTGCAATGAATATTCCACTAAAAATATTTTAAAAATAGTCATTTTTAACTATAGATAATTAAACATTTTTTTCATTTGTTAAACAATGTTTATTAATTAATTTTCATCGATACTTTTTTTTCTTAAAACAAAATTGTTTACATATATTATAAGTTTACAAACTATTTTTTCTAATAATTTATAATTAAAATTTTTTAATGGTCCGTATCGAGAAATTCAGTGACATTTTGTTATAACTTTTGAACCATTCGAGATATTGCAATGAATATTCCACTAAAAATATTTAAAAAATAGTCATTTTTAACGATAGATAATTAAATATTTTTTTCATTTGTTAAACAATATTTATTAATTAATTTTCATCGATACTTTTTTTTCTTAAAACAAAATTGTTTACATATATTATAAGTTTACAAACTATTTTTTCTAATAATTTATAATTAAAATTTTTTAATGGTCCGTATCGAGAAATTCAGTGACATTTTGTTATAACTTTTGAACCATTCGAGATATTGCAATGAATATTCCACTAAAAATATTTAAAAAATAGTCATTTTTAACGATAGATAATTAAATATTTTTTTCATTTGTTAAACAATATTTATTAATTAATTTTCATCGATACTTTTTTTTCTTAAAACAAAATTGTTTACATATATTATAAGTTTACAAACTATTTTTTCTAATAATTTATAAGTAAAATTTTTTAATGGTCCGTATCGAGAAATTCAGTGACATTTTGTTATAACTTTTGAACCATTCGAGATATTGCAATGAATATTCCACTAAAAATATTTAAAAAATAGTCATTTTTAACTATAGATAATTAAACATTTTTTTCATTTGTTAAACAATGTTTATTAATTAATTTTCATCGATACTTTTTTTTCTTAAAACAAAATTGTTTACATATATTATAAGTTTACAAACTATTTTTTCTAATAATTTATAATTAAAATTTTTTAATGGTCCGTATCGAGAAATTCAGTGACATTTTGTTATAACTTTTGAACCATTCGAGATATTGCAATGAATATTCCACTTTCTCAACGATTTATATCTTTCCCTAATCGTATAACTTGGAAAGATATTCTCGTTTGAAAATGTCCAATCTACACTGAAGTTTACTTATAGTTTATACGTAGAAGCTTTCTAATTACAAAGTGTACTGCTTTATCGCCGCAACCTGTATTCGATTTTAATGAAAAGTAATGGCATAATGTCGGTAAATAACAGTTGAATATCTCGCCGGAAAGACTTTATCTGTAACGGTGTCTCTCGAAAAGTCCGCGTCGCGTGGCGCGTCGTTGCAATTAACCTTAACCGGTCCGCCATTACCACAGAAACGTTCGGGCGGGAATTTTGAAACGGGCCGCGTTGCAGCGCGGACAATCAGCATTATGCTGCGCGCACGGTGCATACATTTCCGCTTGGTCGGCTGCAGCGTGCGCTCGCTAAAACAAAATTAGAATTTCACCGTTTCTCCTCAGCTCTCGGACGTGAAAAAGTGTTCGCTTTCGAGAGGGCGCACAGTGGTCCGGATCGAGAAATTCAGTGACATTTTGTCGAAAAATGAACTTTCTCATATTGACATGTACAAAGTTTGTATTGCTTCCTAAATATCCATCTACCTCGACAATAAAGAAATGAATAAAATATAATCAAAATTGTAATTGTGACGAACACTTAAAGTTGGACATTTATAAAATAGGTTGTTTCGCAGAAGAAAGATGCTTATCTTTATCTGGATGCCCTGACCCACCTGTTTAATATTTTTAACTTCCCGATTTTATAGGGAAGTTATTGTAATGACCCCGAAAATCGAAAATCGATTTTTTAGCAGATCTTCACGTTTCATGGTCATTGCAGTCATTTTAGACTATTTTCAGCAAAATGTTCGTATGTGTGTGTGTGTGTGTGTGTGCGTATGTCTGTTTCTATGCTAGGCTGGCCAAAATGTTTGTTCGATTTTGTCAGTTCCGACTAGTTCCCAATTCTTCTCGATTATAAATGGCTTTTGCGTACAATTATGTATTAGCAAATAAACCGTTTAAACTACCATAAAAATGTATAAAAACTACTATCTAACAACTCCACCAAGGTAGCATATGAACAACGCAGGAAGTCGCAGCTTCGATAAAACCGAAGAATTGTGAAAATTCGAACTATTTTCTCGGAGATACTATTGTAATTTTGTTATGTAACACGAACGATTACGTCGCAGCGGATCAAAAGAGGCTTACGTCACGTATCCACACGAAAATCTGCACCGTTATCGATCATTCTCTACGACTATAATGTAACTGCCAGCCGCTCAAAGGAATAACAAAATGGACGGACGAAGACATAATAGCTTCCTGAAGAAACTTTTCGTCGCCTGTCCGACGGTCGGGGGCATAATTCATAGTTTTGAAGAATCATGCCTATCCGGCTGCTCTCGACTGACATCGGCACTCTATCATGACACATCGAGGCTCTCTCGGAGACACTCCGAAGACGCTACTCTTCGATCGTGCCAGCCGGTTGGACAACGAAGAATGCGAACGGTCAAAGTACTCTCTTCTCGAACACTCTGCTTGGCCCAGTTGACACACGGCGAGCATTGCGCAACGGGGCTTGATACATTCGGAAACGGATAGCTCCAGAAACGTGACCATTCGTAGCTCTTCACAGGAAAAGATCGACATGTTTTCGAAAAAAATGTTAATCCAAGAAAAGAGACACATCCGCAGTCGAATTAGAACGTCTCGGTTCTTACCGGATAGTATCCTCGAATAAAATAATGCCCCGTTCATCATCCGAGAGACAATGCAAACTGAAAAGTCTGCGGTTTTTCGCGGTTTCACCTAATTACGAGAAATCGACCGGCCCGAGTTTCCCCATAGTCCGATAAGCCCGTCTATAATAACAGAGAGCGCTGTCGTTCAAAGATCGATGAGGAAAACTGGACCCGAACGCTTCAGACAATGAGCAGTTGCCAAAGTGTAGGTGAAAGCATACCAATCATCCGCAACCAGGTATGTTAACGTACTCCGTCAGCCATGAAGAAACAATACAAGCCAATTATCCGGACGATCTAGCCATTTGCATTGCTTGGATCCTTTAAGTCACTCTCGACATTCATTTTTTCCCCGTCTTCCTCTACTCTCATCCGAAGATTTTGCGTGAAACATTTGTTATTTATGATTGTTGTTCGCGGAACTGACAATGAGTCAGCACCGATCGATCAATCTCTCGGAAATTCTCCAACTAGAAATTGAATATTACATTTCAACTGATTCGAAGATTAGTAGATTTCTCCGAGTTATATTACTATCAGCAGATTTTTTTGAATTTTCTGGGGACTGGTTTTCGGAACGCGATTTATAAAACGCGGATCCTACGATTTTTCCGACACCGAACCGAGTGGGTATAAATAACACCGTGGACGCTGGTTATTTTCATTCGCTGGATCACCGGTATACGGCAGAACGTACACAAAAACACTAACTAACTCGTTAAAAAATCATGTTCCCATGAAAACTGACGACGACGGTCGAATTTCACATTTGAAAAGGATGGCAAACGACCTTGCACCGGAAAATCGAAACTGCGCAGTCATACCGATTCTATTTTCGCGTCGGTGCTGCCTCGACGATTACATTCGCAGGAAGGTGATCGGTAAAATATGAAAAGTGATAAAAAACTCGAGAAATTTCCACAAATTTTCATTGAACCTCATTTCCTGAATTTCACTTATACTATTATTATATACTATGTATATGCTATATGCTATGTATATGCTATGTATATACTATATACAATATCAGTCCCGTAACGAGGGCGTGGCGAAAAAGGCGCCCGCCACAGGCGCAACTGGGTTTGGGGCGCAAAACAAAGAATACCGATCCGGTTAAGGGTCGCTTGGACGCTTTTCAAATCTTGCAAAAAAATCACGAACTCTCATTACAAAACACGTATCCAAATCTAGACATAGAATTAAGGATTTTCATAACAATGCCTGTAACAACAGCTCCCTGCAAACGTTCGTTTAGCAAATTAAAAATTGTAAAATCGTACCTTCGTTCTTCTATTGGACAAGAGCGATGAACAAACATGTCTATAATATCAATTGAAAAAGATGTTGCCAACACATTAAATTACGACGATATAATAGATGTGTTTGCAAATGAAAAAAACGAGAAAAATTACTTTACAAAATATGCTGAACTGTTTTATGTTTTTATTATATTATTTTAACGTATACCTATGTTTTGTATTTCTTTTATTTTGTCGTCATTGAATATGAATAAAAATTTGTTCTTATTTAGGTTATAGATTATTTATTCATATTCGTACAAATACCTTGACAAAGGGTCATTCCATGCCAAATCGATCACTTTTTGCAGACATCATCCGTCGATTTTGTTCTAAATGAAATATATTGTAGTCCATGTGTGAAATTAGGGGGGGTTTAAGTCATTATTTTGCCAGTTTCGAATTTTTTTAGAAATGCCAGGCCTTCAAAGGTTTCAATTTTTGTCCATTTCGGCGAAAACGTACCTCATTTACGAATTTTTATCTCAGGAACTATTTGTCCGATTGAGCTACGTTTTTTTATTGTTTTATTCGAAAAGGACTAGGCTATTACAAAATAATTTTTTCAACCCCGACAATCAACTTTATAATGTCGAAAAATTTAAACAAATTCTTTTCTTACGTTTTTTTCGATGATGGGGCTCGGTGATTTAAATTTTGAAAAAAATATGGTAATATTCCTTGAAGTTTCCCCTTTAAAATGAGCCCTTGAAAAAGATGGTATCGTTATAATTGGCGTCACAATGTGCTGGTAAAGTACGCCACCTCCGTTTCAGGTAGAGGCGAGTCGAGCGCGCCGTTATCACAATATATTTCATTTAGAAGATTTGGCATGGAATGACCCCAAATACATTATACAGGTAACTCATTTTGACGAGGTTAATAGCATTTAATATATTGCATTTAGTAAAATTTAGCTTGTTACGTTAAAATTTTTAATTTTTTTGTCATTATCGGGTTACGGGCAGGCGCAAGTTAGACACTTGCCACTGGCGCTTCATACCCTCGTTACGGCACTGTACAATATAATATTATACCTGTACCGAACACACCGGAAAAGTTAATACAAACTTCGCTGGTTTCTGCCGTCGCGTTGACACAATAACGGATTGACACAGATAATCCGCAACGAAGCGGTAACATTAAATTTGCTATCTGCATTTTTTCGGGAATAAAATATTATCCTGCGTTTATCCCATTCGTTTTTGCGGTTCGAATAATCTTCTTTTTCCCGCGGTGAATTCCCGTGGAACCAGTATGTGGTAATCAGGCCGCCTCGGGATCGGCCAAAAAATGATCCCTTATCGATAAGGCGAGCTGCAACGCGGCTAAGTAGCCAGTTCTCGTGTTGCACAGAAGTGGCGAAGTCACAATGTAGTTCCCGTTGCTAGCGAAAATCTAAAACGGCTTATCACCGGTGCTTAATGCGTCGCCCGAGAGATCTAGCTAGGCAAATTCCGTTTCGCACAGCAACCACGAGCAACTAGCAACATTCACTTCTGTATAACGATCCTATTAAGCATGCGCAATCGCAGAGCAACGAACAGGCGCCAGGCTAATATCTAAACTAACCATAAAACAGCAGGGAGGAAAAACGTCTAATTAAGTTCGTACGCGGAACACCGGTGAATTTACGAGGTCGCAGAACATGCTTCTGAAACAGTGTGTACACTTGTTCCACAACCATTGATAGACGGAAACCTCTCGCAGTTGCCTACCACTATATTTTATCTTTTACTATTACTTAACTGTTGTACCATTCAGACACTCTAATCGTTTCATTTACAATTTCATTTTTAATTGAATCTCATTTAGTTACGGGACACCGCTACAGAGAGCCGATCCTCCCACCTCCCGTCGCAACCGAGAGTTCACTCTCTACCGCAAATTTAATTCATCGGTTATGTTTCTAGCGTAAAATATTTCTTTCTTTCATGTGCGTAGACTAGATTTGTCTCGGTCAGCTCTGATTGAGGTTATAATTTCGATTTTATCAGATTCGAAACTGTGAAACAGTAGAACTTAGGAATATTCTTACAGCATTTCAGTGCTCGAAATCAGAGGTGGGCATTATTTGGCGAAAAAAATATTTGAAATACTATTGAATATTTTAGATTTAGATTTTAGTTTGCTCGAAGAAAATAGTATTTTATTTGAACGATATGAACCTCGAAATAAAATATTTCTATTTGAACAATCTCTGAACCTCGAAATAAAATACTTCTATTTGAACAATCTGAACCTCAAAATAAAATATTTTCCATTTTAACAATTTCATCCAGAAAATAAAATATTTCTATTTTAACAATTTCATCCAGAAAATAAAATATTTCTATTTTAATAATCTGAAACACAAAATAGAATATTTTATTTTTTGCGTAGTTGTGTACCTAATACTGTCAGAAATAGCATTACTTGTTTAATATTTCTTATTTCAGCAATAATTTAAAGAAGAAATGGTACTTAATATATCATTTGCCACATTTTCGTTTTATCTTTTTGCTTGACTGCTGCCATTCGCATGCAACAAGGTGCAGCGTTCCAAATTGGAATCTGTTAGGGTGCTCCTTTGAAGACACAGGATCAGTCCAGCAAAGCTAAAAAGTCTCTCAACTGGGACAGAGAATGGAATAGCTGTGTTGTGTATTTTAAAAATAATGTTTCATGTATTTGTACTTTGCGATACTTTCAATTCGTGCATCACTATCGCTCAAATATTGAAATAATTCTAATTCTGCCATGTTTGTATGACTGATATCATTTGTTTCTTTTTCCATAAAGGAAAAAAAGTCGTCTACTTCTTTGTTTTGTGAAAGTATTATATTATAATTGAGGTCGTGACTCTGAATCTGGATTTGTTATCTGTTTCAAAGCATTTAATACGGTTTCTTCGGTAAAAGTATGTTTTTCTTCATTTAAGTCTTTCGGAGTCCATGGTAATTTCCATTTTGGATGGCTAACAGTAGCAATTCTATGTATAGTACCTGCGAATTCACGAAATCGAGATTTTAAACTCGATAGTAAATGAATAATATTTAAATTGAAATTTTGAATAAGCAATAATATTTAAAATTGAAATTGAAAATACAAAGTCCACATATTTTCAATATTCTTAAAATAAAATACTATTTTCAAAAGTGACTGCATCAAATAAAATATTTTATTTTCAACAATTGTTGCATCAAATAGAATATTTTATTTTCAAAGTTGTACAGATACTGTAAAATAAATGGGATTATATATATTTGCTGTTTGCTATTTAAAGTACTATTTTCCCCAGCTCTGCTCGAAATTCGGCCGCAGAAACGTGGAATCTAACGGAAAACGGTGGTCAGCTAATTGGAATTTGAAGTGCAGAGTAGAATAGGATCGTGCGAACGGTTGTTCCAGCGCCGAAATCGGCAGGCGATCAGGAAAGCTTAGCGTCTGGCGTTCACAGGGAGCGTTACGTGCGCCGCGCCGCGCCGATCGGATCAAGTTTCTCTCGTTACGCTTGTTAACAATTAATTTTATCGTTGTCACGGGACCACGGTCGCATGGCAGCGCGAAAATCCGCTGGCATTAAAACGGCGAACTAATGCCGGCCAGTTGGTAACCGAATGGCAGTTAAAGAAACAACTATGTAAACGCCTCGCCTCTCTAACGAAGCTATAGCCTGCCTCCGTACGCAATAAATACGGCCGCTGGACGTAGCAATAAACACGAGTCTAATTGCTGCACTCGCATTCCCGCGGTAACACGCGACCGATTTGCATTTCACCGTAATTATGATTCTACCCTGTGGTGCGACGGCCGCGCGGCCGTCGATGATCACCGGAGTCATCACGCCGTGCGCGCGCGGTGTACGAGAATCGACCGGGAAAACGAAAAAAGAACCGAGCAGCGAGAAACGCTAACAAGGGAAATTTACGAGGCGAGCCAGATTTTTATGAAACTTCGCCGACGATGTGGGACACGCGGTGTATAAACAATCGCACGAATTATTAGCTGCCGGAGAAGATTATGTATTATGTACACCGGTCCCATATGCGTCAACTAGACTGCGGAAAATTAAACAAAATTCGACAGGGTTTAGCATGATTTTTATTTCTTTCGGATCTGCGAAGGCTATGCCACTGAAAACTAGATTTCATTTGATTCGACTTTCTTAAAATTGTCTAGAAAAATTGCGAATCGCGTAAACATCCGCAGTCTGGTGTGAACATGTGCAAAATGGAAGGTGTATGAAATCCTCGACGAAAATTTTCCACTGCGAGAAAGTTCTTCTTCATTTCACTGTTGGTCTGGCAAATTCACTGGCCAAATGTTGAAGCCAATCAACGTCCAATGTTCATTATTAAATCATACACTCTTCGGAAAACGTTGATATTCGCATCGGTATGTAATTAAAGACTTCCGAGCGTTCTACATACAGGGTGTCCCAAAATTCCTTCAACAGCCGGAAATGGGAGGTTCCTGAGATCAGTTGAAGCAATATTTTCCTCTGCAAAAATGTTATCCGCAGCTTTGTTTAGGAGTTATTAACGAAAAACCACGGACCAATCACAGCGCGACCTAGACGCGAGTTGGCACAGTCGGCGCGCCTGATTGGTCCGTGTTTTTCGTTAATAACTGCTAAACAAAGCCGCGTATAACATTTTTGCAAAGGAAAATATTGCTTCAAATGATCTCAGGAACCTCCCATCTCCGGCTGTTGAAGGAATTTAGGGACACCCTGTATATTTACATCGAGGCAGAGAGACCCCAGCTGTTTTCCTTTGATGAAAATGAAAAGCAGCGTGAGTCTGCAGAGCATCGGTCGGAAGAAAATGCATCCTGGTGAAATCCGTCGCGGCCCCGTCGGGTTCGAACGGTGTGCATACAAGTTTATTTTCAGGAAATACGATTATCGCGATCGTGCTTCTGGACCGGTGATAATTAGAGGTGATTATCCAGCAGCCGGGACTTTCTACGCCGAACAATGGTGCCCGATAAATAGTGGCCGCCACGATGCAGAAGGCAAAAGACTATCGTAAAGCAGAGGCTAAAATTACTGTTCTTAAGATATCGCACGGGTACCGGCGCGGCGCGGCGACGATCGTCGCCCGGTAGGCTTGCCTGTCTCTAGCGATAAGAGATTTATCGCACAAATTTCTATAGGCCCCGCCGAAAGTTCTCCTGGCTAAATTAATACCAGGTGAAACCCGATGTGGCACACTGATCGCCAGCCTCTTTTTCGCCAAGTCGAACTAGTTTTCTCGCCGTCGATATTTTTCTTATCGACATCGTCACCAAAGCACTCTCTTATTTCTTCCCAGAACTTCAAACAAACGTTGATTCTTTTTATATTTCGAAAGCACGAATGAATAGGTCGATTTATTTCGGATTTTGGCAACGCGCGAGCACAACAACAACAAAAAACTCCATGTTTTATATCAAATAAATAGAAACTTGCATTTTGAAAATTCCAAACTTATCCGGTATTTCTCTAATGAAATAACATTTCTAATGAGATCGCTAGAGTGTTGTCATAAAAATTTGTACGAATTTGTTGCGCATCCTACAAGAAGGAAAAGTGGTTGTCAGTGCGCAGCTAGCTGTGCTCTAATTGCACAATACTTTATGTAAGATAATTCCGATAGACGGAAGAGGCATTTGAATTTTAATTACGGTACTCCATAGGCAATGTAATTAAGACGCAACGTTGTACCCGTCGCGTCGTCACGTTGCCATATACTAGAGGCACCGGACGATGTACTGCAACATCTAGTCTAATTAGAAGGACAACCTTAATTAATGCACAAGATTGCAAAAGTGTTGGTCAATTACACGGTATGACCATGTAAATATTTTATTGGACACGGACGTAACGACATACGCGCAGCAGCCAATGAAAACGGAAACATAGCGTGTGCAATATGGTCCAACTAGTTTTCAACAAAGTTTTTTGAATATGTATTGTATATTCTAGCATATTACCAGAAGTATCAGCAGAAGTTAAAAAATTCGTTGAAGAGATGTAAGTTGAATAGGTTGAATATTTACCTTACTTCTCGTGCAAATGAAAATAAAATTACCAAAAATGATTTCGTTAGGTTCTTTCACGAAAACCATTTCAGTAAAACTGCGAGATTTGAAATCAGCCTGACAAAATTTACAGAAAATCGTGTATAATCGCAGACTGTATAGCATGTCATGAGAAAAATCTATCCGTACGCGGTATTGGAGAAACCACAATTTTCAAGGTTGAAAACCGCGTTCGTACCATAATCTCTCTATTCTTCCCATATTCTGCAATGTTCCTTATAATATATTCTGGAAGTTGTTTGATTTTGACATAAAATTCATGATTTAGCCCACAGTGCGCCGCAGACGGCAGCGTAGATCATAAACAGGGTCGAAAAATGTCGCGAGAGACGCGGGACCCCCGCGGTTATCATCGAAAATGTCAAAGAGCGAATTGGAGCGCACCGGGAAACTGGCGCCTCGCCGGGCGCCGCGCCGTTTCTAATTTTACATCGAGGAATACGAGAGCGGTGTGTCGTTCGACGTTCCTCGTCGTCGCCCTAGTATTTTCCGCCACCTCTTCTCTCCCCGTGGTTTCTCTCTGTCTCTCCGTTTACGATCGTAAAACGACGCCGGACGTCGCCTCCAGCGGCCGGATACGTATTTCGAGAGACATACTGCAAAACCAACCGCGATCAACGAACGATTAATAGATTGATCCTTGGTTACGCGTAACGCCGAACAAATCGGCCCATTCCCTCCCCCGGAAATGTCCGTTCCGCACCCGTGTCAACAACGCTCCTTAAATCTCCAACCCCCGCGTCCGGACGCTTGAATTATCTACCCCTGGATCCGGTACATGCGCCCCCCCCCCCCGCAATTTATACGAGAGCTTTTTCACGGATTTCATTTCGATTGTATTTTTGGAGTCGAAAGGGGAATGGATCCAACAGGATTTTCCGAGTCTGATGGATCATTGTGTGCGCGAGGGTGTTGAGTGTTGAGAATTAACAGTTTCAGATTTATTGATTTTCATATTATTATTACTAGACGTGATTTGAAACGGTAAAAACATTGAGGGCCCGTTCAAACCGCGCGGACCTTATTTACGTTAGCGTTTATGTATTCGTTCACACGCAACCGCGCGTTTGAACAATCAAAAACAGAAATCGCGCGGTCAAAAACGTGCGGTTTCCGCCGTGTATGAACGGGGTCTCAGCGTTTATGTATTCGTTCACACGCAACCGCGCGTTTGAACGATCAAAAACAAAAATCGCGCGATCGAAAACGCGCAGTTTCCACCGTGTCTGAACGGGCCATCTAAAAGAATTTTAAAATAGTGTTAGATAATTTCTCAACCTTAGTCCAGTCGCCAGGTACTTTTACCTGGAAAGTATTCCGAACTAATGAAATTTTGACACGTCATTTAGGGGTACTCTGGGGTGTCGAATCTCAGTTTTCGACCTCGAGGACCCTGTGCTAACTTGGGGAGGGGGAAAAAACCACGATTTTTATTACCTTGTTTTGGTTTTTCGCCTATCACTCAAAAACTGTGGGTACTCAGAACTTTTGTCTTCCATTTTTGGAAAGAGCATTAAGTTTCCTTCAAATTTCACTGGTCAATCTTTTTTTTTTTACCAAATAGGCACCGAGAGACAAGCGTTCAAAATTAGGAAATTAAGTGGCAACTGACGAATATAGGGAAAGACAGAGCAAATTACACTGTCCAACAACAAAAATGTTTCCATATAACTGTTTTGTGTATCTTATATAGTTTTTAGCGCTGATTCGGAATATTAAGTTTTCTCCTACACGCACAGTTTTTGAGAAATTTGAGTTTGAAAAAAAAACACGTTTTTCGACTTTGAACAGATATTACGATGTTATTGTAAAAGATATTGTATTATTCTTTACGGCGAAAGATTCTCTAGACTTTCCCGAATTCAGTGATGTGCAATAGTAATACATTAAAACATGTTTAAACAATCATTAAAGACGGAGAGGCGTCACTTTTGTACACATTTTTGAGGATATTTTTCAATTTATATAAAAAAAATAAGGGTCTAAGGGTCCAGCGGAAAATCGAATTGCACCACGCGATAGAGCAGACTTTTATCTTGAGAAACCACTCTTTCGACTTTCCAACGTCGACGTTTTTTTCGAACCTGAAAGTCCAGTCGCCAGGTCGAAAAAAGGGCGTTTACCTGCAAAGTATTCTGAACTTAATGAAATTTTGACACGTCATTTAGGGATACTCTGGGGTGTCGAATCTGAGTTTTCGACCTCGAGGACCCTGTGCTAACTTGGGGAGGGAGAAAAAACCACGATTCTTATTACCTTGTTTTGGTTTTTCGCCTATTACTCAAAAACTGAAAAAACACTGCGGGGCCCGATCGGGGATGTTTTTTTTTATTATTAATATCTATATTGCTATTAAACATAACACCAACAAAAATATAAAAAGGCTTGAATCCACTCGGTTGAAGTAAATAAATTGTGCTGTCCGTAGTATGAAGATTATATATAGATATGTTGAAAAACTAAAGCTATGAGCCAAAAACTTGCAATTTCCTGCTAAACGTCACAATGCGTGGCTCAAAATGTCATTTTGAGAAACATTTCCTAATTTTGAACGCCTGTCTCTCGGTGCCTATTGGGTCAAAAAAAAGATTGACCAGTGAAATTTGAAGGAAATTTAATGCTCTATCCAAAAATAAAAAACAAAAGTTCCGAGGACCCACAGTTTTTGAGTAGTAGGCGAAAAACCAAAACAAGGTAATAAAAATCGTGGTTTTTTCCCTCTCCCCAAGTTAGCACAGGGTTCTCGAGGTCGAAAACTGAGATTCGACACCCCAGAGTACCCCTAAATGACGTGTCAAAATTTCATTAAGTTCGGAATACTTTCCAGGTAGACCCCTTTCTTCGACCTGCCGACTGGACTACCTATTGAACATATTCAGAAAGAAAGAAAATGTCTGCTTCACTTCAGACTGTTGCAGTTCGGACAGAAAATATTTCTTTTGCATACAGATCCGCTAGTAAGCCGCCAAGAAAGTAACGAACAAATGATCGGAATCATTCTTGAAAGAATGATTATTCGATAAGTCTTTAAATTGAACCGAGACAAACTGTGTGTGAATTTGTATAAAATTTCTACAGGCTTAATCTAATCTAAAGATGACTAAACACCCACCTCTGCTGTGTATCAACGTGACTGCTGTATAAAACGACCTTTCCTTAGATTAATGCGACATTCTTTTTGGTTCGACTGGCTCGCGACGGCAAGCATTGTGCGAAGCTTCGTAAACAGTGCTTATCACCGTGGAATGTGGGCTGAAGACAATCGACGATTAAACGTGGCCTCGTATCGCGACGTTTCATCGCCGACAGGTTGGCAGAGATGAGTTAGGAAGCCGATTCTTTGATAATTATCGCCACTATGCCGTTCTCCAAACTGCGTCGAGAGCTTTCTTTGCACAAGTGCTAATTAATTACTCGAGCATTGCCAGGAAAATTCTACAGGGACTGTATAAGATCGCAATCCATGTACATACAATTATTTCTGTACTTTATACAATAGTGTCGTTGAGTTCAGCTTATTGGTGATCAGAATTGGCTGTGGTCATTTATTTTCTGATTAACAGGGAGAAGAAAGATCATAGAACAAAATGTCAGAAAATTTATTCTACATAATTGGTAAAAAATTGGCTTTCCAAACGACCCGATACTGTGAGCATCGGATGATAAGATAGACATTGATGAGACGCCCTGTGTACATAAACTATCGAATAGTAATATCTGCCTTGGAGCCACGTTTCCCATGTACGGTGATTTTCTATCTCGCATGATTTATTGCCAACGAGGATTCCAGGTAATTACTATTAAATCGAAAATAATTGTTTAAACTATCGGTTCTGCACCTCTCGTAATTGATTGTAAATTATCGGACCACTCATTAACGTTCCGTCATTAGTTATCTTCAGTATTAAAAGCGGAAATGTGTTTCGAGAGCCTTTAAATCATCCCAACAATGGGCTGTAAAATTCTTTTCGACCAATTGTTTCCATCTACATACACGTAGATTTGAATAATCGAGCATCGCGGATACTAACTCTGCGAGACGAAAATTTATAACGACACTCGGATAATAAATTAGGGAAGAATGATCGAGCAAAATGACCAAGTTCATCGAATTCCTCGCAACCCCATCCCGAATGAATAACGTTCTCGCGGTGGCAACGAACTCGTTCGGCAGGCATTTTGCCGCGAAAAAAAGAGAAATCGTTAAATTTAGCCGCCGGTGGAAGTAACTGTGCCAAATATACATTTTTCTGTTCCGTCGCAACACGCAGAATTGAACAGAAAATCGCGCGCGGAGTGTGTGTCGAGAAGAGGGAGGAAATTCTTTTTCAGGAGTTCGTTAGCGGAAGGATGTTCTCCCGCGAGAGAAGTTCAAAGACAAATGCTCGAGCGGTTCGCTGGCCGACGTTAATAAACAGCTTGGGGACAGCACGATGCTAAATCAACCGGCGCGGCGCGCGGCACGGCGGGACAGGGAGGCAACGAATATTTCTAATTAACGTAGCATTACCGCATCGGCCGTGCCGAGCATAATAAATACGTTGGATATTCCTGACCGTGTGTCGCGATAAACGCGCTTTTAATCGTCGCGACGAGGAATTACGCGCCGCGCCGATCGTGGACGACATAATTAACGCGGCCCGCTGTTACTGCAACCTTCCAGTTACGACATTTTGCGAATCGCCCGGCCGCCGCCACAGTGGTCCAAATCGAGATATTTAGTGACTTTTTATTATAACTTTTGAACCATAAGAGATATCGAGATGAAATTTGCACTAAAATTCATCAAGAAAATAGTCAATTTGAACTATAGACAAATGAATATTTTTTTTCATTTGTTAAACAATAATTTTTAATTAATTTTCATTCATATTTTTCACTAAAAAAGAAATCATTTAAATACAATCTTCCAAACCCTTTTTTCTTCCTAAGTGGGTATTTTATATTTATGTTTTACACATACAATGTTTCATGGAATGGGTAAAATGTAAATTTGAGGAATCTGTTCTTAATCAACGTATACAAAAAGTACCAAGAAGGCAAAAACGCCTCATAACTGTGTCAAAAGATATTTTTTATATATAATTCTTATATATAAAAGATATTTTTTCATATATATAATGATTTAGTAACATTTTTGTAGATCTTTTGTTATAAAAATGTGATAACAATAACGGTTTTATAATATAACAATAATAGCATACAACGAATAACATGAAATATAAAAAAAACAATATGTGTAACAAAAAAGAAACAATAACAAATATTAATTTTATTTAACTGCACATCTTTTGAAGCTATTTAATAATTAATTTTATAGCTTCCGCGTCTAATTGTTTATGTTCTTTCTTCAAGGTTATTCGTGCAGTGGATACATACGGATCAGGTGTTAACAGAGAAGTCTATAAAATAAATCTTCATTCGTAATCAATCTGGAAAATTTTCTTGTATTTTTCAATCTAAATTTTTTAAAATCTTTGTGTCTGCTTTCTAAAAAAGCTTCTTCCGTAAAAAAAGAAAAATCTAAACAAATCTTTCAAATGTCTTACATTAGTTCGTTGCGGAGTTTCGGCGCTGGATCCAAACGTATACGCATAAGATGACGTGCCGCGGATGGATTAAACTATAATAACTTTAACACTGGGATAGCATGGGAAATGATTTTTACACGATCTTATAAGGGAAGATCTACTGAAGATATTCTATTTTGTTACAATGCGCGATCCCCCGAGACAAAAAAGATACACCTTGTCAACTGTAAAGCATTTTGAGACTTTTCTTTATTTCATTCAACATTATGTTTAAAAGACATTATATACAATAATTATTAATGACGTGCACGATTTCTTATCTCAAAAGAATGCTCTTCAAAACAAAAAAAAAAATCTAAACAAATCTTTCAAATGTCTTACATTAGTTCGTTGCGGAGTTTCGGCGCTGGATCCAAACGTATACGCATAAGATGACGTGCCGCGGATGGATTAAACTATAATAACTTTAACACTGGGATAGCATGGGAAATGATTTTTACACGATCTTATAGGGGAAGATCTACTGAAGATATTCTATTTTGTTACAATGCGCGATCCCCCGAGACAAAAAAGATACACCTTGTCAACTGTAAAGCATTTTGAGACTTTTCTTTATTTCATTCAACATTATGTTTAAAAGACATTATATACAATAATTATTAATGACGTGCACGATTTCTTATTTCAAAAGAATGCTCTTCAAAACCAAAAACAAAAATCGAAACCAAATACTAACTGAGCTCCTCAGGACACCACGAAGAAACAGAATAGTTTTCCCGCGTAAAAGATTCTAATTTTAAAATGTGCGAATTTAAGTGTTTGTATCATTTAAATCTGAATGATATTTGATTTATTTTCTTCATTTTCGAAATCTATGAACATTTAAGAAGAGATACATGTCGATCAGATATTAATATGAGAATGTTGATTTTTGGCAGAATGTCACTGAATTTCTCGATTCGGACCACTGTGCGCCGGTCGATGCGGGCTGACTTATGCAATCGGTTCATCGAGGCTCGTGAACGGATTTTATAAATTTGGGAAAACGAGAAACGTCTCCGAATATATTTTACACGGAAAACATTTCCGATTCTGAAAATGTTTCGCGAACTATATGGAAAATCTGAGTAGAAATTTTATGCGTTTAGCAAGTCACCGCGTTCCAGGAATGATTTTTTTTTTTAATGCAATCAGTTTATTAGAGTGTGAAAGAGGAGTCGCGAATAACGCAAGATAGTATGTACATCGAAATTGCAATTTTCTTTTTGAAATTAAGTCAAGTCTTTTCGACAGTTTACTACTTGCAGCTAATTATAAATAAAATATGCTCGAACAGACGAACGGAGAAAAGCGAGACCGAGACGTAGAAGACGTTGAAAACATTCGTAGTTTGTATCGAATACGAAAGTTTCATTTCGTGCTGTCAGATAAATCCTCGGAGCACTTGTTGTCCACATATTTCTTCGAGATAGAATATTCTGGCAGTATTTATGGTTAGTTTTTGAGAATATTCGGAAAACTAATAAATTCGGCTGGCGCCATGGGTAGCGTCGTCATCGAATTACGTCAAACGGAAGTAATTCGTTATAGCGATTTCAAAGAACTCCGAAATATCTAACCGCCTATCACCTGTTAAATATCATTTATACGACGCCGACGCCGCGTTGCTTCTTTTCTGAAGAAATTACGAACCCAGAGAAAAGTTCTAATTACTGGAAGAGGTTAAAACGCGAATTTCAAGTAGTTCTGCACTGATGAGACTCTTGTCCCTCTAATTTTTTGCGTCCTGCGATTCAAAGCGGAACGCATCTGCCGCGTGATAGGGGGTCTCGTATTAATCAGGCAAAATTCGAGACGCAAGATCGCGAAACATTGGAGGCCGAGGTAAACAGGCGTGGAGCGCAGCGCAGCGGTTCGAACGGGCCTCAAAGAGGTATCATTAAGGTAAATGCTCTCTCGTTTCCAGTCGTTTACTTCCACACCAGGAGGACCGTTTCTTTTTTTCGCCGGAGTAACCCGGCGAACAGTGGTTGTAGACACAGACACGGGGATGAGAAACGGCCGGATCGGGCCGTGATAAATCAAGCACCCGGGTTAACCGTAAACGTCAGAACCAGTGGCCTTCGAATGTGGTCATTTTCAGCAGGTAATCGCGGCTGATGGGCCTACTCAGGATTCACTGAAACGGTAACGGACTTCTTCTTTCTTTCTTCTGTCCGTAAGGAAACAGCACCGTATGTGACAATCTCAAAAAATTTTAGTTGATGCATTAATTCAGCTGTAGAGTATAGGATCTACGTACAGGGTCTGTCCGGAAAGTAATGCAACCACATTTTTAAAGAATTATCTATTAAACATATGGGTACGAACCTTTAAATTTCTTCAAAGTAGGATCCTTGGGCGTCGACACATTTTTTCCAGCGCGATTTCCATGCTTCGTATTCTCCCTGGAAGGCGTTTTCTGGAACCTCTCGTAGTACCCTCGTCGCAGCCTCTTTGACGCGGTCCACGCTTCCAAAATGGCATCCTTTTAGCACATTTTTCATTTTTGAAAACAAGAAGAAGTCTGCGGGAGACAAGTCAGGACTGGCGGGACAAGCGGGGGTTGAGGAAGTGTTGTGATCCAACTAAGAAGCACCATTTACTGTTCTCCCCGTAATCTACGGAAAAGTTTTGGTTGGAAGTGCTCGACGAGGCAGCGACGAGGGTACTACGAGAGGCTCCAGATAACGCCTTCCAGGGAGCATACGAAGCATGGAAATCGCCCTGGAAAATATGTGTCGACGCCCAAGGGTCCTACTTTGAAGAATTTTAAAGGTTTGTACTTATATATTCAATAGATTTAATATAAAAATATATATAAAAAAACTTTTTGAAAACCACGCTTATATTACAGTGCACTAAAAAGGAGAAAATAATTTTTTTAGACATTAGCGACAATAAATAAAAGCGTGGAGCGCTAAACTATATTGACGCAATCTTCGTGGGAACGAAGATTGTTCCAGAGAACTATCCACCAACAATTTGTTTAGACATTAGCGACAATAAATAAAAGCGTGGAGCGCCCACGAAGATTGCGTCAATATAGTTTAGCGCTCCACGCTTTTATTTATTGTCGCTAATGTCTAAAAAAATTATTTTCTCCTTTTTAGTGCACTTTAATATAAGCGTGGTTTTTAAAAAGTTTTTTATTTTCTACTTTTTAGTCTTTACATATCTTGTAATCGATTTTAATTGCCACTTCAACCAGTAAATTCAACCATCTTTTGTAAAAGGAAAAATATTGTGTCATGGCGGCTGCAAATCGAAGTTTCCATTCTGTAGGATCAATCGTTCAGGAGCTATTGCAGTGTGTTTGGCAGGTAAGGGCGCCCCCATATTGGTTTGTAGTGACGCCCGCGAGCCGCTTACCGAGCAGAATCGCCTGTCCTGATCGCCCTCCACCCCGACCTAATCCTAACAAACTCGGTAAGTAAACTGAAGCTCCTCCGATGCGAAGTGGGCCAGTGGAGTGGGGATGAGTCGGAGTGGGAACACGTAGTGGAGTAGGTAAGCGCTTGCGCGCGGGTTGGGAATCGCTGGCCGCGATGACGTACTACCGAGCGCCGCGAGGGGAGGTGTAATGGTTAAATTTTTAATGGTTTATATCTTCTAAACGCATAGCTTTTTTTTAAAATTTGTTTTTTAATATTGCATTGTCACCCAGTTCTGAGCTATGTTTACAGTTTCAAGTCTCTAGCTCATTGGGAAGTGGTTTAAAATTCGATTTCAAGATTTGACGCATACAACGACAACATCGACAACGACAACTCGGCAAGCTAAAATATAAGCGTGGTAAAAAAAGAATGGGTCGCATTACTTTCCGGACAGACCCTGTATTTGCCCGAAGAAGCTCATGAAAACAAATAATGCAATATAACCGATGTCCTATGTTCAAGATTAGTGATCGAAACTCTAACGTCAATATATCTCGAACCACAGAAATAAGTAGACAGCGGGGGGATCTTTAACGCAAAATAGAAAATATCTAGACAAGACATTTGCAAGACACAGGAGCGAGATAAAAATGTCTTCCTTCTTTGAGTTGTCTGATTAACCTGAAACCAATACGCGCTGAAGTCTTCAAATCTTTTGAATATGTCCACTGCTTTAAATTGTGCTTAGCCATTTTTACGATAAATGCAATTACGCGACAGAGAAATATCGAGGACCATTGCAAGAGATGCAACAGGTAGATCGTTCTCTCCATCAGGGTTCACGTGGTCACGCTGACCCTTCCGAGGCCCTGCGAACGATAACCTATAGACTGTTCCCTTAGGTAGATTTCAATGGTGGTCGAAGGGACTCTGCGACGAACCCCTTCAAAGGAGGAGGGGGAGGAGAGGGGCGACTGCCTCGTAGTATCGAGAGTTATGCGCATGTATTAAATTTCAACTCTCGCCCGAGGCCGGACACGGTGCGGCTGGTTCCTGCCTTGGAAGGTGGAGGTGCAAGGTGCAGCGAGCCGACCTACGACCTTGCCAGTCACGACCAGGATCATCCGGCGACGAGGCTGGGTGCACCGGTCTCTTGGTCTCTTGTGTTGCGTCTAGCACGCCCCCGCGCCCCGCGTCCATACACCAACCCGTAAATACCGTTTCCTCGCGCCTCGTCTAAACGCAGAGTTACACACCGGGCATTATTGATGCGCCAGTCTGAGTACCTTCGCTGGACCCGGTCCAGACAGGACCCCGAGAGACTCGGGTTACGTTGAATTATTCCGAAAGCTGGCTCTTGTTTCTCGAAGACTCGTCCCGCGTCCAGCATCGTCGGGGTGCGGGGTTAACCGTCCTCGAAACGACTCGCGGTGCCACTTTCTTTCGTCTTTTCTTCTTCAACCCTTCGCACCCGAAATTCACCCTTTTCCAAGTCAAATGTGCACCATTTCGCAAATTAATTTCACCAGTTTTGCAAATCAATTTCAACCCTTTCAAGTAGGAGCTATTTTCACTTGATCATGATACATTTCTTCGGACCTACGATATTTCCATTGTATATGATTCTTTTCATCTCATGGATATGAAATTGATGTAATAGCTCGTACAACATTTAAATGTGTAGTAATATACAATATCTGGCCCTTTGCACTCGAGCGGCGCCACAGTGGGACAAACCGACGAAATCTGTGTCAAAATCAAAGAACTTTTGATAGAAATGAGATAGAGCGACGAAACTTTTTTTAAATGAAAACTGAAACTTTGCAGAATATGGGATAATTATGGAGATTGTGGTACGAACGTTTTTTAACCTTGAAAAAAATCGTTAAACTTGCACAATTTCAAGAAAATTGTTGTTTATCCAATATCACGCGCCAAAAAATTTTTTTTTCACATGCTATACATCATTTTCATGGAAAGTTCCATGTTGTTCTGAAAGGGGTAAAGAGGGGCTGCAAGGTCTGCTCTGACCGAAGTATGCCTGGCGTGAAACCTCAAATTATTGTGATACGTGCCCTGACAAACCGAGGATGCATCTTGAAGATTGTTTTGCAAAATATCAAACAAAAACCAATTACAGAGGGTAATATTTAACAGATTTTGTTTTGTAAAACGTAGAAATAAATAAATTATTGAAATTTTATTATTTTTTTTGTAAAATATCAAACAAAAACCAATTACAGAGGGTAATATTTAACAGATTTTGTTTTGTAAAACGTAGAAATAAATAAATTATTGAAATTTTATTATTTGTTTTGTAAAATATCAAACAAAAACCAATTACAGAGGGTAATATTTAACAGATTTTGTTTTGTAAAACGTAGAAATAAATAAATTATTGAAATTTTATTATTTGTATACGTTTGGTCGAGTATAAAATCATTTTAAAGTATATGTACAGTGACTCCCATTAATATTCGGACGCTCTAAAAAACGCAATAATCTTTTTAATATTGGACTACACGATTCAAACTTCTTTCGGAAGCTAGAGCACTTAGTTCCCTACAGGATGTGAAAAGAAATTTCTTCGAAAATTGCAATTGGTCGGAGAATTGACGAGAAAATACTAAAAGATCCATTTTACAACTTTTTTATATGGGTCTATATTGACAATTTAAAAAATACGTTTTGTAGATCTGTTTCAATTTACACATGTTTACCATGTCCGATATTAGGGGCCATTCTAGACTCACTCTAAATCAATTACCTATATTAATGTCAATGTAATTTAAATATTATAGTAATGTTGGTTTATTTGATAGTTTACTTTGATTTCTATTACTGTTATCTTGTAATTAATGCAAAAGAAATAAAAATAAATCAATATTCCTTTTATTTATTTAAGAAAAACCTTAAGTGTCCGGTACTAGGGGAACTCCCTCTAAACTAATTGCTCTAGCTTTCCAAAAAAGTTCAAATCGCATAGTCCAATATTTGAAAAGTTACGGTGTTTTTAAGAGTGTCCGAATATTAGTGGGAGTCCCTGTACCTGTAAAACACTTGCCTAATATAGCCAAAATCGTCTCGAGTTGCTAGTTCGCCCGAGCGAAAAAGTCCTCGAGTGCAAAGGGCTAATAATGTAAACAGTATTGTAAACAATGGTGTATAGCAACCTTTAGTGGTGGGCGAGAGTGCAAGGCGTTAAATGAATATTTCGGGACCACGGTGCATCATCGAGTGTATTCGATGCAGGGTGCAGCTTCGGGTACATCTTCGAGTTCCGGGCGTGGACGTTACGAGGTGACAGGTACAAGACCTGAAAACGTGATCGGGTTTAGGATTTCCGAAGGGGTTGGACTGGTTCGGTGCCCCGTAGAAAATTCTCTCGTGGGCCCGGGGGCCCGGTCGTGTTACCGCGATGCCTCGCATCCCTGGTTTGCGATCCGTTCGCCATCTTGTCGCTGGCGAGAAGCCACGGGAGGAGAAGACAAACGAGCGGTGGCCGCCGATAAAACGATGCTCGGGCCTGCTCGATTTATCGCGCCACGAAATGATGCACCGGGCGGCTGCACCTCGCGGTGCACAATGTCGCGAGTCGCGACGCGAGCACAGTACCGGACAACTCCAATTTGCGTATTTCAGCCCCGCGAAATTGGAACTTCGCCGGTGCGTGTCGCGTAACCCGATAACGGGGCTAACGTTTCAAACCGTCTCCCCTCTATCCGCACGTGATATTATCTGCCGCGATTTGCATTAATTGCGTTATCGTTTTGGAGCACGCTCTCTCCGCCAGACGCTGCGACCACTAAGCGAGACGTATCCTCTTTCTGCCGGGGGACAATATAGAGTTCGCTCGATTCGCGACGAAAATTTGCTCGTCGGAAGAAATAACATCAACACTTTGAGCGTCGCGTCTACCGGAAATCGGAGACGCGGAATTTGCACAGGTTTATGAATGCGCTGATGCGCCGGGAACGAATTTCGTTAGGAGCTGCTAAATGCAAAAAGGTTGCTGGAAATGTATACATAATTTCTATGGGTGTATCGTCCTCCGATGCGATTTTATCGAGAATCTGCCAACACGATCGCAACTATACATATCTTCTATATGTATATATAAAAACGAAGTCCTGACTCACTCACCTATCAACGCCCAGGCTAAACCCATGGACCTAGAAAGCTGAAAAATTTTGCACAGAGGTTTCCTTTATGATCTATACAAGGGATAAGAAAGGATATTTCGAAATTCAACCTCCAAGAGGGTGAAAAGGGGTTGCAACGTTTGTATAAGGAATATTTTGTTCGTTGTCGCGGATTTACTTCATACGTGGTCTTAATGCTCTTCGATATAATTAATCAAACACCTGTTTCGTCATTTTAAAAAATTGATCCCCTAAGGGGGTGAAAAGGGGTTTTGAAATCTAAGATGGCGGCATGACATAAAATTAAAACTCTATAGGGTTGAATGGGGGGTTAAAAGGTTTTATGGAGAAACAATATCAATTTCCGAGGGCATTAGACGGTTTTCTGTACGAGCGAAACCGCGGGCAAAAGCTAGTACTAAATATCAGGAGAACTTGATCGAAAAACAGAACATATTCGAAAATATCGGTATGCAGAACATTTACTTACCGAAAGTAAACGAACTCGTATTTACAAACTACGGAGCTTGTGGGCAGAAGGGTTACGTTACTTATAGGATAGAAGTACGAATATTATATTTGCGTATCCATGTCGAGAGCAGAAGCGTGATGGAAGCGACGAAGGACTCTTTGAAGTCTCTACGGGTAGGTAAACATAGAAACGCGCGCGAATGCTGTCTCACATCGGCTCAGGAATTTAGGGTATTACCTCCCCTCTGTGACCGTCGCATCCCCCACAGCCACCTAAATAAACCAGCGTGCAGAATATCGAGAAGACTCTTTGTTACTTACAATTAGTTGTGAAAAATAATTTTCACACATGTACCTACATCGTCTTATAAATAAATCCAGAAGGGTTTGAAATGCTTCGATAAAATTCCAGAAACGAATCACACTCGACCGAGTGATAACGAAAAAGTTGTACCGAAAACGTTCCATCCGCTAACGAGATCGAAACAGTTTCGCAGTCCGGCGATGATGTCCAAGTTCTACCTTGGTTGCCAGTAAATCACTTGGCCAGCACGCAAACAATAACCGCGCCGGTGATCAAGCAACACCGAGCCATTAAGGATCGTCCGAGAGCACAGGTGAACACCTTTTTCGTCGATTTTTAGCCGCGTTCCGCCGCCGCGCCGGAAGACGCCGGATGCGAGGGTTCCTTTTTCACCGAAATTTATTAACGATCCGTGATTCACGCAGCGGGGAAGCCGAAATACCGGCCTGCTTATTTTTGTGTGCGCGTTCTTCCCCGTCTTTTTTCCATTCTGCCAATCCCCCAACTCCCCCTTCTTTCTTGCTCTGTGCCCCGGTGCATGGTGCATGCCTATCCTCATCTCTCCCTCTCTCAGCCTGGTTCCTCTGTCTTTTTCTCTTTCTTTCTTTCGAGGGACGGGGGGTTCATTGACAAACGATATTGCCAGCGACGAGTTATCGTCGCAAGGCGAACGCATATGTACACCGTGAAAGGAGGGAACACCGTACTTTATTTCTGTATCACGGCTGACAAACACGTGTTGCACCCGAAACCTTGGCCCGAATCGCTAGTTATTCGGTCAGTCCATCGTTGATTCACTCCGCCTCCCGTGTCATGTGCATCCCGGCCGGGCGAATCGTCTAATTTTGCCACGGCGAGGGAACCCTGACTTCGTCCCGGCGATCTTTCCGAACCATTCGGGACCACCAGCTTCGAGAAAATAACAAACGGCACCCTCGATCTCTCTGGTCCGCTGTCAGGTTTGTTGTCCTCTGCCATTGGCCGACCACCACGCACAGGGATAAACCGATCAATTTTGTGTAAAAATCAACGAATTTTCAGAATATACACATATGTGTCAGAAACATAGCAGAATATGGAACGAACATTTTTTTAACCCTTTGCACTCAGAGCTATATTTTAACTGATATGACTATATTTTTAATTGAACATTTTTCTTCCGATCTAGAGTATTCCCATTTCCTATGATTTTTGAAATTTTATGGATATGAAATTGGTATAATACCTCATAGAATACCTAAATGTTTAGCAATTCATTAAACAATATTTTGAATAATGGTATTGCAATTTTTAGTAGTAAACTTTCAGAATTACAAGGAAATCGTGGTTTCGCTAGTGCCATGTATGGATCGATCTTTTACTTGACCTTTTTCCCGTAGGTTTGTCACGCTAATTTCAAATCTGTTCGCAAAATTTGTCTACCACCTCAAGATTTTGCGAACAATCGATTTTTGTGACAGATTTACCTCTCTTTCCGCTTAGCCTGTCTTGAATTATACATATGTTATCAACAACGACTGAGCATAAAGATTAAATCAGGACTAATGAATTCCATGAAAGGATCGCAAAATTCGAAATTGCATTGCGGATTTAATTGGAATGATAGTGGAACCTAAAAATTAGTATCACGCAGTGAAGGTGGATGGACGAATTTGGACAGAGGCATTGAGAAATAGACATTTTTCAAGAACGAACACACTTTTTTTTTTAACAAAAGAATTTCATTCTTTCTCAATTTACGATAACAAGTGACTAGCACTTAAAATACAGCGATCGATATCGGCCAGAATTCGAAAACCGCATAACACACACGCGCCCCTCTATGTAGATTCTCCGATTTTCACACGCTTTTCTTGGAATGTATCGATTAGGCACGCTCTGGAAGCACAATCTTTCACCCCTCGATAAAATACTCGCTCGTCGGTTTACCTTTTCTCGAGCCGCGCAACATTCTCGCGAACCAACGGAGATTATCGATGCTGCACAAATATTTATCGTTCCACTTTCTATGGTGGAAAGTATAAAAATATAAAAAGGAAGAGACGAGAACGAATTCAGAGAGACCGCGCGCGTAAGAAAGAAAAATATATCCACAGCAGATCGAGGATTATAGACGGGACGAGATGAATTTTCAGCACAAGGTCAACGACGATAAATCCACCCCCGCACTCGCATATTTCTACCCTGTTGCTCCATTTAGTTTTCCGACGTTGCCGACTTGTAAATTCAAATCTATAGTCGAGGAATTAACACATAGTCGAGAAAATCTCACGTGTTCCCCGAACTTTCAACTTCCTTCTTTAAGATCATCAATATTTTTCCAAAGATACAGATTCAAATATACTTTAAACTTTAAACGTAGAAAAATTGATTTTTAAATGACTAGACTGCGGACCTTTATGCAAAATAAAAATTGTTTGCATCGATTGCAAGAAATAGAAACTAAATCGAATGCTATTTCTTCCCTTAATTTTCCAACAATTTTGAATTTACAGATCCTCAGTCTAAAAATTACACAATTTATAGTCGAGGAATTAACACATAGTCGAGAAAATCTCACGTGTTCCCCGAACTTTCAACTTCCTTCTTCAAGATCATCAATATTTTTCCAAAGATACAGATTCAAATATATGCTTTAAACGTAGAAAAATTGATTTTCCAATGACTAGACTGCGGACCTTTATGCAAAATAAAAATTGTCTGCATCGATTGCAAGAAATAGAAACTAAATCGAATGCTATTTCTTCCCTTAATTTTCCAACAATTTTCAATTTACAGATCCTCAGTCTAAAAATTACACAATTTATAGTCGAGGAATTAACACATAGTCGAAAATCTCACGTGTTCCCCGAACTTTCAACTTCCTTCTTTAAGATCATCAATATTTTTCCAAAGATACAGATTCAAATATACTTTAAACTTTAAACGTAGAAAAATTGATTTTTCAATGACTAGACTGCGGACCTTTATGCAAAATAAAAATTGTTTGCATTGATTGCAAGAAATAGAAACTAAATCGAATGCTATTTCTTCCCTTAATTTTCCAACAATTTTGAATTTACAGATCCTCAGTCGAAAAATTACACGATTCAGGGTCGATGAAGGGAGAAGGTTGGGAACCCCTGAGATAAAGGGTTAATCCAACCGGAGAAGCAATGATCAGAAGCACAAAAAGAGAACGTGTTCGTCGTCTCGACTATACAAAATTTCTTGAACCGAACGAAAAATCGACGATCGAGCCCAGAAAAGGTATGCCCACGAGGTGTTCACAAAAGAACTCTCTCTCTATCTCCCTCTCTCTCACTCTCTTTCACTCTTTCTATCTCTCTAACACCCGTCACTGTCAATACGGAAGGCACTGAAAATATACATACACGTAATACACATTACGTAATAACCTTAAACTCGACCATAGTCGCTAGCGTACGTTTACCGTAGAAAAACGAACGATCTTCTTTCTCGAAAAAAGAAGAAAGAAAAACGAGAAAAAAATGCTCGAACCTGGTCACACAAAATGATCTCCTCTCTCGGCGCGAGAGAAAACGCAAGAAAAGAAAAACGAGAAACAAAACGAAGATCCCGAATTCACACGATACGAGCGAAAAACGTGCACGCGAAACCGCGATAAATATCTCTTCGACGAATCACGATCGTGTCGGTCCATCCTGAAATTTGATGGCCAATTCTCTCTCTCTCTCTCTCTTTCTCTTTCTCTCACACATATAACTCTGTTTTCCCTCATTTTAAATCTTACCATCTATGTTTCGTGGACTCCTCGAATCTCTGTAGTTTTACTCAGCAAGTGAATATGCGCTATGTACACTTAGGCTAGTTTCGGTAGGAACATTAAGGTCATCGAATCGATTACTCCGCGCTCGGCGATACTGTCGCGAGACTGATTAGTGTCGCTTTAAATCGTCGTTTCAAGGAAACTGGAATAGAAGAAAATTTTACTTTCACATTATGTTCATTGAAACCTGTTGTCCGATGATTTTCAGCCGGTGCGAAAGCTTTGTTGAATCTTTACCCTCATCCGTCGATTTGACACAGTTTTCCCGAAATAAGTTACGTTGTTCTGTTATTTGTAGGTAAGTTTCGTCGAAGCTTGGTGACTTTTATTTTTTCCATGAAGAACCCATAACTTTGAATAAAAAAAAATTATCGATATTTTTATCACTGTGTCAATTTGACACCAAGGGACAGATTCAGTTCGTGAAATGAGGGATGGATGAGGGTTAATAGATCTTCGATAAGATCTTCAAGTATTTCATGTCCATAGCAACGTAGATAATTAGTTGTCCTGTTTGGTGAAAAAGCGATTTTTCTCGGAAAAATGGCAAACGAGCATCGACAATCTTTTGAATGAAGAATTCAACACATTTCAGAAAAGAAAAATTCAACACGTATCAGACACATTTTTGAAAAATCGCATGATATAAAAATACGAATTCGTTTTGCGAAGAATTGCTGGTCCACTAACCGTTCGTTAATAATTGAACAATTACCCGGACAAAGCAGCCTCGCTAATATTGAAAGACGTCGTTTCTGCAGCCTCGGTGCACAGCGAGGGCAACCATCGACGTCTCGCGATCGTTCCCGAGCGCAGAATAAACTCTCGAAAGCAAAACTCGGCCGCGTGCCTGACATTACAACCAGTTCGTTACGATTTGAGCTGCTCTTCCTCCTCTCGTTTCACGGGATCGTCGAGGGATCGAGCGATCTCTTTCGGTGCGAGTTTTTCTCCTCGCTCGTGCGTTTAAATAAACGATCGTCTCGCACGCGCGACCGTCGCGTCGCGTCGTCCCGAATACGATGACACAGTTGATGGCAGCGTTGCGAACGCGATCATAAATTCATTAACACGCTCGCTGCGCACTTGCCGCGCGTCGACGAGGACCGTGACGCGCGAAAAAAAGTCCAGTTAATTATGCATATTGTTATTTAAAGGCGCGCCCGCGTAATACTTGGACAATCAACGACTTCTTTATTCAGTGCACCGCTGCATTGGAAATCGTAAGTACTTTTATTATTCGCATCACAATTTCATATCACAATTTGTCTGTACGATATTTTATCGTTCCACCACCTTTTTTCGTGGCACTGAATACTTTACAGACAAATGCATACCCTCCCGAATGAAATTGTATTAAGTAGTTAATTGATCCAGTAACTATTTAACCATGTTTGGAGTGATGTAAAGTGATTAAAATTTGGAAAATGTCTATCGATATGTAAACAAAAATAACGCAACGCTTCCATCGACCAACGATCGTAAATTTCGAGGAGACTTGACGCGGCGAAAATCGCGATCGCAGCGCATTCCGGCCTTCTGCCAGAAGCTGCTAAATTTGAAAGACTGTCGGATTTCGTTTCGAAGGCAACGCAAGTCCTCGCGCTTGGCGGCTCGTTTCCGGTTTCGTAGCTGCGAAACGAGCTAGAACTAGCAAATCTTCTAATATCACGCGTGAGAACGTAGATGGCAATTCTCTCTCGTCAGGCGAGCCGGTTTCCGCATCGACAGAGAAAATCTCTGAAGGCGGGAATTTTCTGTTTCTTTCTCGATCGATTTTCATTTCGTCGCACGTATTAATGGACGTTTCCGTGTAAAAGTATTGAAACTGTATCATTTACAGTAGGAATCGGCGGATCCCTGCTCGAGGAGCAAGCTCTGCGCGAGTATCCGGACTGCTGAATACTTATTTTCGGAAATGAATACACTGGAACGTCAGGAACGTGACGATAGCTGGGCGACTTCGACGCCTGCACAGACGATGACGCGTATATCCGAATCACTCGACTCCTCGAATTACATACATCGTATGGAAACTGCTATGATAAACTAATCACATATCTCAAACGTGTCTTGAGATGCAGTTACGACATTCTAACTCCCAATTGCCTATTTTTCTCTTCGATGGAAACAACAGACTTCACGGAAACGATTGTACGCGTCAACTTTCCCCGTCCCGTCTAAACGAAATCGATTCCCGATGTTTTTAACAAACGTTCGGAAACAATTCTTCTCTGTGAGATTTTCATTGTACAGATTCAAAAATACCTGTCGCACAAAGGACACTTCTCGAAAAAGTCCTACAGGATGAAATGTCATCTTAACCGAACCGGGAAAAGGTTGAAACGAATTTTTCCTAGAAAATGATCTATTCCAAGGTTTACCAATCCTGCCGAACGATCGATCGATCGGAAAGAAGGCAGCCGAGAGCGTGATAGTGTTGCTACGAGATTCCTGACGAGAGGCTACCATCACGATCGTGCGATTCCGGACGCGTTTAAAGCTAGAACGTTCAGGAACACCGGTCCGACCGTCAAGACTCTCCGGTAGGGTTTTCATGAGCCCCGGACTCTGAAACGAGAAAAGAAAAGGGGGAACCGTACTTACTCACACACACACACACGGATACAGACGGTTCGCCGCGTATCGAAGGATAACGAAACGAGAAACATGTCCTGGCTAGCTCGGTTTCCACTTCGAATTTCACTCGAGGCATTTCGTCGTCGTTTCCACGGTCGCAGCAGTCTTTCACACGGCCCGATCAATCCACTGTTCTCACGAATGTTTCTTAGCCGGATACCGAACGAAACGTCTCTACGTTAGGATCTCACGCAAATGTCAGACCAAGAACGGTCCCGACAGAACCATTCTCTAGGTATCGTCGATCCTTGCGTCTTTCCAGAGATTCAGCGCCACCGGCTGACCAGTAGCAAGCTCATCCTGCACCCTCTTCCTCCGGAAGATTTCTCCGAGTCGAATGAATCGGTTAAGAAGGACTTCAGCATCCTTCTCGTCGACCACAACGTCCTCTGCCAAGTCGAAGACGACTGAACCCATGTCGAGAAGATCGAATAGCCTTCAGGGATGGTTTGCTACCACCTGAAGACAGCTCCCGATGTCCTCGTCAACGATTCGCGTAGACGTTGCTGCTCAGAACCACCACATCGGCTCTCAAATCTGGTTCGTCACGTCCTCCGAGGAGGAGGGCGTACAGGAGGCGTCATATACTCAACGAAGGCCTCTTCTTCCGGTCCTTGGTGGTGTTCTTCCCGAAAATCGTCCCCAGCACCCTAGAAACCGAGTGCACGCCCAGCTTCCGGCGGATCGGCAACGCTCGCAACAACTGCACCGATCGAGCCTCTCGGAGCAAAGCCTGGAAAGCCAGCGCAGCTCCCGCGGGACTCTCCGCCGCGCTGACTTCGTAGAATTGACAGCCGTGGGCCAGGGACAGCTGCTGGCCCTCGTCCACGCACACCTCTCTGTAACAGAAAACCGAAATTCTCTCATTAGTTTCGATTGTTGGTTCGTTTAATACATTCCTTTTTGCAAATCGAAATTATTTATATCGATCGTATTATTGTTAATAACAATTGTTGAATGATATCGGCGCTACGGTTCGATCGTTAAATACAAAAAAAACAAAAATTAACTGAGCGATTTTGCTAATTTTTAAATAATCGACGTTTCGGTCAGTGATTTGGACTTTTGCAAGTTTGCCGCGGCAATTTTTCCGATTCTTATGGCTTAAATTCAAGCTAAATTTGCGAGCTTTCTGTAGAAAAATTCGAAAATCATTTCACGAACTGAATCTGTCCCCCGGTGTCAAATTGACACACAATGATAAAAGATGAGGGTTAAAATAATGTAACTTTGTCGAAATCAAGACGTCGCACAGTGGGACCTTTCGTCCAATTCGAAGACAAAATCAAAGAACTTTCGATAGAAATGAGGTAGAGCGATGAAATTTTTTTTAAATTAAAGCTGAAACTTTGCAGAATATGGGAAAAATAGGGAGATTATGGTACGAACGTTTTTTAACCTTGAGAAAATTCGTTAAACATGTAGAATTTCGGAAATCGATTTTGCAATATCCTGAGGTTGTAGACAAATTTTGAGACCAGATTTGAAATCAGCGTGAAAAAATCTACAGGAAATGAGGTGTAGCATGTTAAAAAAAATTTTTTCCGCACGTGGTATTGAAAAAACTGAAATTTTCTTTGTGGAAGTTTAACGAATTTTCTCAAGGTTATAAAACGTTCTTACCATAATCTCCTTATTTTTCCCATATTCTGCAGAGTTTCAGCTTTCATTTAAAAAAAATTTCATCGCTCTACCTCATTTCTATCGAAAGTTCTTTGATTTTGTCTCCGAATTGGACGAAAGGTCTCACTGTGCGTCGCACAGTGTGTTCAAACGGCGAAATCGTGGTCAAAACCTCGAAAATGAACTTTAAGCAAGTACTATTTTAGATTCTTTAGTATTGTGCCTATAGAACAACCGAGGTGCGAAGGTTTTATTACTTATACCTGAAAATTGGTGACAGAGCTCGAAGTTTTCGTTCATTAGTCGTACAGTAAGACTGTTGTGAGGAACTGTGTGAAAACTGCATAATTCGAAAACGGTTTATTTAATTTCAATTCTGTAAAATGGATGCTGTTCCTGGAAGTAAGTAGAATGTCTCTGACTACTAGTATATCCGAAATACTTAACGGTCACGTTGTATAATTATAAACCTTATTAGCAGACATGAACAGAAAAGTTTTAAAGATAAAATTTTGAACGTGTAGAGTCAAAGTTGCGCATTGTTAAATATTGGGATAAAACTTTTGTTGGAACTTGTAGTTAACACTGTCGTCTTTCAGTATTTGCAAAACTTGGCTGCCCTAATATTGCCTTTTTTTTGTAAGACAACTTTTCTCTTTCTAGCGAGAAACACTCAAGAAACATAGTTTGTTATTTTTTATTCTCTTATATTTATTTCCTTTTAGCGCATTTAATATAAACATAAGGCCTCTCATAAGCGATATTCTTCTGCTTTAATTGAGGGTTGTGGCAAAAGTTTACGCAACTTTCTATAGTTTTTTTTTGTAGTTTAATATTGTATCTAATTATGTATTATAGGTTTTCATCCGTAAATAAATAAACTCATGATTTGCAAGTTGTTTAATTCTATATTTAAAAAATGGATTTCAGCTCATAATTAGCGACCTAAGAGCATTTACTGTACAAATTTTTTAGAGGGAAAAACAATTTTTTGCTATACATGTCCGCCATATAGGATTCGTCATTTTGTTTTTTAAACTTTTAAGATCAGATTCGTAATCAGTGACCCTAAAAACCGCCATGTACCAATTTTTGTCAAAATTTGTCCAGATTGAAGTGAGTTATGAGGTTTTGACCACGATTTCGCCGTTTGTACACATTGCGCGTCGCGTCGCCTCGCATCGTTGGCTCCAATACCGCGAACACATGCCTCGCGTTCGAAGCTAATAAGAAAATCTCAAAGCTGTTACATCCTCGCAGAAAATTCGTTCGCAACTGTATAAATAGCGTGCCACCGGAACGATGCTAATATAAACTCTAAGAATAAACATGCAACGATAACGATATTTATTCATTTTATCTGGCTGACCTTTTCCTCTGGAAAAATCGAGCTAGCGCTCAAAGGAGGCAATTTTCCGGGACGACGAGAGAGAACTCTCAGCAACCTTGCAACGTTGGAATTTACAATACCGCTCTTCGAATCGTTATCATTCCGAGGATGATCATGCCGGGCTGAATAAATTGTCGCGGGCGAGAAGAAAGTATGAAAGCGGATTCGTCGGCTATGCTGGGACGCTTCGTATAATAAACGAGTAAATAATCGTTACAGTCAAAGGTAACGAGGGTACAAAGAACTATCCCGGGTTCTCGAGCGTTGCCAGAAGCAGAAGCAGAAGCCAAGAATCCCCGCGGATTCGCGTCGGCAGAAAGAAATAGACAATCGCGAGGCAGGGTGGACGCGCGGTGTTCTTTCGCAACACGCGGAGACCGTAAATTTTCAGAGCAGGAAAAACGCGTCACAGGGGATCAACGGAAGCTGTCAAGGTCCCATGGAAGAGGATCGGAACGAGTGGACGGGTCACGACTTCTTGGCAAACACCGTTCCGGATGAACGGAAGCGGCGGAAGGTGAGTGAACACGGACATAAAGGCGGGAAGAACGCGGAGTCACTGGAATTTCGCCAGCCTGGAGACGCCACTGGATATTTATAATTGCCATTGGCGGCGGCACGGCCGTTATAAGATCTTCGACACCAGCCGCGAAGCGTTAATACTGTAAAACGGATCGTTAGCGGGTTCACCGATCCAACGACTGAGCAACCACAAAGATTTTCAATCATTATATCGGGTTGGCAAATAAGTTCGTTCGGTTTTTGTGATTTATTCCAATGTGAAAAACCGAACAAACTTATTTGCCAACCCAATATTTAAAGGTAACTTGAAATTCTACTTTCGATCATTACATTCAACTCTCAGCGATACAATTTAAATCTACTTCGAATCGTTATATTTAAATGTAAATTCAAATTTTTGAATCATTATACGAGCTCGTGGGAAGATTCGCAGTCTATTAATCAATCGTCTGGGCCAGCCAATCGTCGCTAGAGCGAAATCGTCGGGCTTTCAAGGTCGGGAAGTTTTTCGTGTTTGGTCGATCGATCATCGATCCCTACTAGCAGCGTAAGAGGGGTGGTAACGGGTGTATCCGCCGGTGTATTTTAGCCGGGACGAACTCGAAGCATGGAGGCCAGCGATATTTATGGTGGCAATTAAATTCGCGGGAACACATGATACTCTCGAAGCGCGTCGAACCGTAGGGGGAGGAGAAACGAGGGGAAGGGGGGAATCGCGTGGGAGGGCTGTGCTGCACACTTCTAATCGCGCGCACGAGTCCCGTATGCATGCACACGTGAGCAGAGGCACCACGTCCACCGGCCGTTAATCTGTCCAATTTATTTTATACGAGGCGATCCGTTGCTTTACGAGGAACGGTGTTAGATTCAAGCCCCTCGTTTCCCGCGATCCGAACCGGGGAAGACGACACGACGAGACGCGGGACGCGAC
This sequence comes from Lasioglossum baleicum, assembly GCF_051020765.1. Taxonomy (NCBI): domain Eukaryota; kingdom Metazoa; phylum Arthropoda; class Insecta; order Hymenoptera; family Halictidae; genus Lasioglossum; species Lasioglossum baleicum. The sequence continues at coordinate 2,410,346 of NW_027469081.1, read as the reverse complement.
GTTAAAGAGGGAACGGCGCCGCCAAGAAAATTGAATATCTCGTGGAAGAAAGATGGCCGGACGAAGGGAGAGGCTCTCGACATTTCAGTGCCTCCTCGCCGGATCAGGATACTCGCGACGCGACCTTTAAGGTGAGCGCATACTAGATGGTCGCGGGAAGGCCGCGGACCGCAGGGGCCTTGGAGGAAGGGAGCAAGGAGTCCATGCGGCAACAAATCTCTAGCAGGTAGACGGAGAGCAAAGCTCCGCGGCCTTCTCGAGACCCTCTAGTATGCGCTCACCCTTAAGCGACGACGCGGATCACCGTCGACCGGATTACGACGCGCCGCGCCGCACAGTGGTCTGAGAGCGGCAGAAAACGGCAAAAACCCTAGGAAAGCTTTATTTCGGGGAAAATCTCGACAAAAAATGTTTGTAACCGTTCTTGGTCACGAAAAATAATAAATACATTAAAAAATAAGTAATAAATTAATAATAAATAATAAATTTTACACTTAAATTGTGAATATAAAATGAATTATAATTCAATTTAAATTAAAGATAATAAAAAATGATTCCTCTCCATATAAAATAACTACTTAATTTAAAAAACAATAATTTCATGTCAATTAAAATGAAATGGAATAATTTCATGGAAATTTATTTTGTACAGTATACAGGTAAGGTTTATTTACATTTTGGTCACGAAAGATAGTAAATAAATTAAGAAATAATTAATAAAATAATAATAAATAATACATTTTACACTTGTTTTAACATACAGTGGATAACGGGTTCGCACAGGTTCTTTCAATAGTATGCATTGTGAGAATTGTTAACACGATTTTTCAAATATTTCCGATGATCTGACAAAAAATTTTTCAAACGAAAGTTTATCAGTGTTCACTTTTCTACAAACTTCAATACAAAAAATTAAAGAAAAATCTCTTTTTGTATAAAAAATGAAGGTCGTCTCAATTTTTTAAATATTAACATATATTTTTTACTTCATAATATTTTAACTGGTATCAAGACGAATCCAACGACCTATAATAATATAACATTAAACCTTCAAATAACGCTACAATAGTTTTGTCAACGTTCGGAACGTCAAGTGTTCCAGAAAGCGGAGCGTTCTTTGACGCGTTCTCACCGACATTTCATGAGATAAAACCCAAAGCCGCGGGTTACCGCAGATTGAACGTTATTTTTCCATTGGCACCTTGGCGCAGTTTGGCGCAAGAGAGATATCGTCTTTCAAACTTCATTAACGTTGCTCTTTTCCCCGTTTAATAGCATTATCTGCAAAACCACTCGAAAAAATTAAAAATAAACATTTTTTGCGATTTACTCCGGGTCTTCGTACTTGAAGGAAGTCAGAAAAGAAAACATTATTTACATTACTATTTTTACAGGCTCATACGGTTTCTTCAAACATGCGCTTGAATTTATGCTGAAAACTAGGTATGCTTAGCATGGCCAATTTTAAGACGTTCTACAACAAAGTGAATTTGGATTTTGAACTGATTCATCCTAGAAATGTTTGAATTTACTCTCCTACTAGTCACAAATATGAAAAATTTGGTTTTTTAAGAAACTTGAAAATATGGGGTTTTTGCCGGTTCGGTTCGAGCGGATCGCGGGCCTCCACGGGGTTCACGCCAGTCCGTGAAGGGAGCGCCGTGGACGTACGATAGCGTGCGAATTAATGTGAACACAAGTAATTCTTAAAAATATCAACGTTTCCTCAAAGCAATTTATGTCTCCACGATGCAGAAAATTCTCGAACAACTTGAGCATAATCGAAACGGTCTTAAGGTCACGGTATAATATACGAGAATTTCCCACTTTCCCTTTTCTATTTAAAGAACTGCGAAGTGTGTTCGGAATAAAATAACAATAAAATAAGATAGAGAAGATTACCGGTGTCTCTCTACTGAAATTATGTAGGAAACCTCCGCGATAATCTCGATACTAAAGGCTAATGATGTGTATCCGACTGAAGGATTTCCTGGTTTTCACATTTTTATGGAAGAAACGAATGTCCGATACCATAACGTTAGACACGCGCTTATTACCGAAGCGTGAGATAGGTTCTTTTGTAGAAGGAAATACGAATTTACTTTACGATGGAATTAATTAGCTCCGGAGGATTAAAACGCTCTGGCTGTGAGAACGAATTTTTATTCAGTTCCAGTATTCTCGTGTTCGCCTAACAAGCACGGTCTTGTTTAAACACTCGTCGTTTAGCAGATCATTGAAAACGGTATAATATTTAGAAAATTGTCTCGAAACAGTAAAAAATATTGTATACCTGTAAGTATTACGTATAAAACACAGCATGGAAAAAATTTCGCTGGCAATTTATATTGTAATTTTAGTTGTTCGACGAGGGAATTAAGATTCTCGGCAATGTTTATTTTCACAAGGTCTAACGTCGCAGTTCTGTTGAAAATTTCATGGTTTCGACATTGTCAACGCATCCTTCGCCGACGATTCGAAGAATCTAGTTCGATTAAAGACTCCTTCGTTTGATATCAAAACATTGTTCACCTACATATCTCGCCGCGAGACTTGTTCCTCCATTTGCACGAGACACGTGCTTTCTACTTGGCGCCAGCTTAACACGCGCCGCAATTTCAACAAACGCTCGCACGGAAACCAGAAACAAGCCGTCAAGTATTCGCAACGCCCAGAAAGAAGTCTCCGATTGAACAACACCGCGAAATCATAATCATATAGAGCCTGCACTCGAGCTGTTTGCACACTTGTGACACGCATCCGGTGGTCACAATATTTACCAATTCAACGCTTCCCTGTTTTCGTAATTAATGGTGTCGGACTCGCGATCAAGACTTGAACCAATTCTAAGAGGTAGGAATTTTTGAGTTGATTGATGAATTCAAGTTGAACATTCAAGTACGCCTTTCTTTTCGGATGAAATAATGATTCGTTTGTTAATCTATATTTAAATGTAGCCATACAAACAATAGAAATTTTCTTTTCTCTTGGACATTTTTCGGGATAAAGACACTTCAATCGCTGTAACTGCGAAGAAAATGTTATGTTGTAAACCAATGAATCTATCAAAATGAATTTCTTCGGCCGAATTGTTCGAATATTTTCCCGAGGTAGGGGGTACACGATGTTTGACGAAACATTTGAAAAGTGAAGATGAGCTACGAAACAAACGCTGATAGAGAAATTGGCAAAACAATGAGAACTATTGATGGGAACTGGGAATTATTAGGAGAAGAATGAAAAAGGGAAGATTGATCGCGGGACAGTGGACTGGCTGGCATGATCTTTGATCGAGAAGTTTATCCTCAGCCTAGGAACATGGAAAACCGCATGGTAGCCAGCTGGATCTCTCGGTTCGCTCTAAATGGGGCTTTCTAGCGGTGGGTTTTCAAGCCGCGGCTGAACCAGTTTGTCAGCCGTGTGGCTCCGAGGGATTCGCCAGCTGATATTTCGCGATAAGTTTATCGATGTACGATATTCGCGGCCGGACGCCGCTTCGGATGTATCTAAAGCGGCGATAACTCGTTCCCGGGAGAGTGGTTTCACCAGCCCCACAGCGGCAGGCTTCGGTCTAATCTTTATGAACTCCATTAAGACGGCCGGAACGGCTACTGGGTAGGAAGGAGGCGAGCTGGAAAGAAGCTGAAGAGAAGCTGGACCCACGTCCACGTAGCCGTGGCGATCTACTGAAAAATCCTCGTGCCACGGCGTAAATTTAATTAGTTGCCGGCAGATTATTGGCAACAGAATGGCGGCGAGGCCGCGAGCCCTGGAAAAACCAGCCGATTTACGCGATCCTCCTTCGGATCTTTTCGCGATTAGGTCGCGAGAGTCCACCCATTCTTTGCGTTCCAGATGCGCTTCAACTTTCGAACGGTTGACGCTAACTCTTTGTATAAGATTGTATTTGTTAAAATACGGCGAGGGGTTAAGAATCTGTGAAATTCTCTTTCATGCAAAACCATGAAACGGAAGCGTCGCGAGAGTCCACCCATTCTTTGCGTTCCAGATGCGGTTCAACTTTCGAACGGTTGACGCTAACTCTTTGTATAAGATTGTATTTGTTAAAATACGGCGAGGGGTTAAGAATCTGTGAAATTCTCTTTCATGCAAAACCATGAAACGGAAGCGTCGCGGAAAAACTGTTTCCCGCGGCCGGAGAGCCTTTAGCCAGGAAATAAATTACCATTTGGTTTCTACTTCTCTAAATTGATCCATAAAATCTCTGGCTGCATAAGTATCCGCTGTCTAGTCATTAGCGTGGTCATTTTGTTCGGTGTAATTTATGTAACAAGCGTTCCCAGCGCGCTGCTGCTATCGAGAAGCTAATGCGACTGGTCTACAATTTTATAAATATAAATTACAAGAACACCTGTTTTCGCCATTGTTTCATTTTTTCGCAAGACTAGTTCTCGAAGTGATCGATTCCACGAATCGTTACGATTTGTAGATTTCTCGAGAAAAAGTGGTCGCGTCGATAAATAATTACCGACCACTTTTTGCCAGTTCGATTCGCTAGTCCGGCGACAGGATAGTTTGTTATTTTCCGGCGAGATTATCGGCACGGCCGCGATGCGGTTTGCAATTTTATCTCTTCGTCGTATATTTTCATGGTTTTCGCACGTACTGTTCCATTTCTCGTTCCGAACGATTCCGGGCGTAGTTTATGTCGCGTGAAATTGCAACACTGCATCGATTCTGCGGGTTTGTTGCGGCTTCTGCAATCCTGCTTTCTAACTTGTCGTCGCCTATCCGATGACTTGGACGCGTCGCGACACCGACGGTAGCCCTGGGCAATTACCTGCTGTTCCGTTCTTGTTTTCCAAATAATCAACGGAGTGCCGGAATCCAATTATTTCGTGGATCGACACGTGGAACGCGGACACTGCCGAGAACGGGAGAGACACTCGTTTTTTCCCGAGACTAATCGATAATGCACGGAAGCGTTAGCCAAGGATAAATGAGCCGCGGGAGCTTTAAATCAATCGTCTCTCCGAGAAGCGTCTAGGCCTCTCGAACGAATCCGCCGCGATCTAAGTGATATTTGATGCGATAAAAATGCGCCGGCCGACGAATATGAAACGGCATTTCGCGCGAACCGGACGTTAATCTACCGGCGAGATTAACTGCGGACAAAAGGTTGCACAGTGACGAAAGATAATCCGTGATGATTGATCACCGAGCTGCGGACGGGGTCTATGAAAGGTGGAAGGTTGCCGGAGTTGCAAACTTCCTGAAACCGTTTCTCACCGTCGAGTCGCGTCGGGTTTCGACGAACCAAACCTGTAAATGGAAATGATCGTGTTCTAATGACACGCCAGACTCTCCACGTTTTGATCTCGCCAGAAGATCGCTGACTTGCGGAGACATCCGATGAAAATTTGACGATATTATCTTCGATCATTTACCATTATTAGCAAATTCATTTCTATGCAACACCTGCTTATCCTAACTGAAGTAGAAACTGTTCGTTTTGCGTGATTCGCAATCTATATACTCGGAATTAGACCCGCGGATTTTATGCGAATTTGTAACAAAAACGGGGTAAACAAGAAACTGAGAAGACGTTTAAAAAATTTAACCCGGCGTTGGTAAGGTGGGAAAATGTATCGTAAGTGGTAAGGTGGGGTCTCACAGACTCCAAGAAAAAATATATTGTATTATAGAAATAAATACCTTTTTCATAAATATAAGATTAGGTATTGCTTAAGAGTTTGTTAAACTTTCGAATAACGCGAGACCGATGTTACAAAGTGCATTTCGAACAGTCACGATGTCGGTTAGAGTGCAACAAAGTGAGAGAGCACAATGTGGAGGATGATGAGTAGGGTATCAAGGGATCGCCAGAGGGGGCACGTGAACTCAGCGATTCGGGACCACCGACGATATTATGATTCTTTTTTCGTGGTCCCTCGGAACAAGGACCTGCAATTAGATGACAATCAACCTGCACAGGGGGAAAAGTGGGTCGACGCGACGCGACGGTATGGTTTGGGAAAAGGGGTCAGGCACAGGGCAGCTACAGCTTCAACTTCATCTTTCGCGTGTGTTTGTTCGTTGAAAAATCGACACCTATAGACGACAATCGAGAAGAATGCATTTACGAACGGACGATTACGAAATCTGAAACGAGCCGTAGAGAACTGGGACTATACAGGAACATAATTTTGGATTACACGCGCGGAAGCGTGATCGAATAATTGCGGTAGCGCGCCCCCGCGCGCGTTTCCTTCGTTAATCGGAGCGGTTTTTTTCGAAATCTAGCCGACGACGACGTAAAGACCCCGGTTTTTCTCCTTTCACCGGTCGCGTTTCTTGCGATAGATTGAATTTAGAATCGTGTTTAGCGATCGCTCGCTACGATAACCTCCCTTAATTTCTCCGGGTCCGGATGATGGAGAGCCGGGAGGCGGGATCGATTCAGCCGAGATTTGCAAACCGGCGGTAATAATATTTTTGCGCGGCACGGGATCAACGTGGAACAGGCGTGGCCCCGGCGCGTTTCGGTGACCCGGCTTGTCAAGCAGTCGCTGCTGCATTTTATGCAATCCGCTCGGCACGAAGTGCATCACCGGGCGTCGCCGCGCCGCGCGCCGTTGCGTGATTCGGACAGGAGAAAGCTAGGAAATCGTACGAACCAGTCGCCGCTATTTTCTTCTCCCTCCTCCATTTCGCCCTCTCTTCTATTTTTCTACATTTTAGTTTTCCTTCGTACGATAATGACTGTGGCCTGCGCGCTTATTAACCTTGTCAAAACGCGCGCGGTTACGCCGCCTTCGCGCGAGAGATAGTTAATGGGAGTAAACCCGGGACCCCGATAACAGGCACGACACTGCTCGAGATGCAGCTACGCTCGATGTACTAAACGCGAGTGCACTATAAATAGGTGTAACAGAACTGCCGGACTCGATAGACGCGGCCGAGAAAAGTCCGATTTCTGGGTGAAATGCTGCTGTTCCTCGTTTCTTCGAGACCAATTTTATTTTACTTCTTGCTCGGATCGATTACGACCTTCTTGTGGAACACGACGATCATTTTATGCGATTTTATACGTGCCTGAATCAAGGAATTTACCCAAGAATTTCTCGTACGTTCCTCGGGCTGAAAATTCACCATTCCCCTTGTTTAGATGAATATTGTATCTTTTCAAACGTGACATTAGAAATTCAAAATATGTAGCTTCTGCCGTAAGCTATAAGCAGCAGATTAATTAATTATCGATTTCTGCTAAAACATCAAGCAAGAGAACGCTGATCACACACCTCCGGTAGCAGGACACCTGCGAAATGCAGAAATACCAAGGACGACGGTACGGATAATGGAAGAATACGAGGTAGTCGTGTAGAACAGTATAATATCGAAATAACGAGAGAAAAGAAGACGGAAAATATTATTCGAGTATATAAAACGTCATAACGACACGATATCCATGTAGATACCTACTTGATCATTCATCGGATGTTACCACGGCACGCGGACCTTCGTAAATGAATATAGGAACGCGAACGAGGAGGAAAAATGGGAAACGTGTCTTCGCTAACGACGATCCGCATTCCTACGGGGATCGCCCAGGAAATTCTTGTTCCAGAGCTGCAGCCTGTAAGGGACATCGATATCCGGTTCACCTACGTGTCACTGGCTCTTCTATCCACGGGATAAGCGCGATGATTCGTGTCAAATTCAATTTCGATCTGCCAATTTCAATTTCAACTATACCCTTGTTCATCCCATTTGATCGATTAGCCTTGCAATTGTCTAAACACTTCTTGTATCTTTGTTCGTATACGTGTCAAAGCGCAATTATAAGACACGAGTCGGAAAAATAATATGACGATATTCTTAACCCGGCGTTAGTTAGATGGGGTCTCACAGACCCCAGAGATTTTAGATTGATTGTAACATTGTAACAACGCGCGACAGTTGTTAAGTATTCTTGAATAATAAAAATTTAATTTCGTGGATCTGTGTTTTTACACATTACGTGGTCGATTTTGGGGGCCAGGGCCTGTGCTCGGCCCCGTAAAAATTTGGAGTCGTTGAAAAAATCTCTGTACCAGGAGTGGGGCCGAATGACGTCAGAAGAGCTGCGGCCCATTGTCGAAAATTTCAAGACACGTTTGAGCCTCTGTATCGGCGCAAAGGGTGGCCATTTCGAAACTTCTTAAATATGTGAACACTGAAGGTCCATGTTATGGTTGTTATTATTTGGTTTTTCAAAATTCGTCAATTTGACAGAATTATAATAAGAAATGATTGACCCCGTTAATTCTTGTCACCCTGTAATTCCCACCGTTTGGTCGAGAGGTTCGGTGAAATATAGCCGCGAGATGCATCGTGCTCGATGTAAACTGAAACATGTCTCTGAGAATGATCTTCTTTCGAATTTGTTGATCAGCCATTGCCGTCGTGGCACAAGAATAGCGCAGTTGTTTATCAATCTCGTTTCGCCGGTAGTTTCTAAAGGCTGCTAATCAACTGGCATTCCTAGGCGAGCTCCTCCGGGCCGCTTATCAATGGCACTTAGCATACTCATCTCCCGGCATCCTCTGGCGTGCCAGGGATCGATCGCGATCCACGGCCTCTACTTTCTTCCATGTGCGTGTTCGGCCTATTAATCGGGACGGTTCACTTTCCCGGTCTCTCGTCTCGGCCGCGGATCGGTCGGCCGGGTAACAGGATCTTCGCGAAACGTTTCCTAGACTCGGCTAGACTAGACACCGGCTCCGGGAGATTTCGCGTGCGCCACGTGATTCGCGATACGCTAACAGTCGGGCTACCGACAGACACGAGGCTAGTCGATCGCTACCGTTTGTCCACGGCTGCTGAATTTTTTCTTCTCACCTGGTCAGTCGGTGTCGCGCATCCGCTCGAGAGCTGATCGCGGATGATGATCGAGCTGTACGAACCAGCCTCTACGTATAGAAGCTGCGAGATCGGTGGCCCGTTCTCGCGGCGCGGCGTGGCGTGAAACGCGAAACGAGGCGCCACACCGACCACACTCCCCGACACCGACACCAGAGACCGTTTCGAGCACGACACCCGGTAGTGGTCGAGTGGTCGCTCACCTAGAAACCGTTCACGCGATCGCCGCACCGACAGATCTGTTTACGCGCCTCGTTTGGCCGACTTGGCTCCGGACGCCGACGACGACGACGACCGTCCGCGTCGCGTCGCGTATGCTCGACCGATTTTAGCAACGATCCACTCGGACTACACCTTCCGGGCAACGGTCCCGCTGCGACGCCATCAAACGCGCTAATGGGTCTCTCTCTCAGTGCACGAAACGTGCCCTTGCAATTTCAGAGTGGACAGAGAAAATGTTGCACTCGAAAATCACCCTGTCGCAAGTCAAATTCAACCTCGTGCAAAATCAATTTCGTAGGAAAGTTGGGAGAGACTGATTTTAGCCCCGATGCTTGTCATACTTAACCTTCCGGTGCAGCGTGCTGCAACTACGCGACAAAGTGAATTTGGATTTTGAACTGATTCATTCTAGAAATGTTTGAATTTACTCTCCTACTAGTCAAAAATATAAAAAATTTGTTTTTTTAAGAAACTTGAAAATATGGGGTTTTTGCCGCTTTCAGACTGCTGCACAGTGGGGTATTTGGCCCGAAAAAGTGGAAAAAATTCGACTTCTAAATTTTTGCGTATAGCATCAAATTTTTGTTGTTCGTTGTAGTTAAAGGTCTGAAGAATAAGGCTGCAATATTATTTTTTCTATTTGTACCGTGAAGTAGTAAACTTCATCGAAAGTCGAGAGATTTTAAGGCGCGCTGGGCGTTCTTAAACAGTCTCTAAGGCAGCGTCTGTTCATTGGCGATTTTCAAGTGTTTGAAGGAAAATTCTGTAAATTCTTGTATTACAAAAGTTGTTCAGGTAGGTATACTGAGCACTTTCGCATAAATTTTATTTTGTTATCGTCTAAATTAGTATAGTTATTAATATTTGAATATTACCAATCATTCTGTAAGCTTTTTAAAAATGACAAAACTTTATCGACAATTTTGTTATAGTATAAAGCTTTATTGAGTGCTCTTTTTGGTGTCATTACATTCGGTAAAGATTTGTGATTATAAGCCAACAAAGTTTGATTCCGGATATGTCCGGATTCAAATTTTATAGCTAATTTAGTATTAAGCGTTTAACAGCGTTTCGCGTACGCCTGCATGTTAGGCTACGCTTGGCCTCAAATGAAGAAGAAATATTATCCGAGGTAGAAATTTCTGATGTGTTTTCGGATGAAAATTAATGGTAATAATTTAAAAATGTTCTTATAGTATATACCGGGTGAGTCATTCAAAGTGAAACAGACGTATATCTTCGAAATTAAGCATTTTGGTTAAAAAATGTTTCTGACAAAAGTTGTATGGTTTCGAGGGGGCCATAAAATGGCGTCATTGATTTGACCTTGGATAGTCGTTTGAAAATCACGCGAAGGTCATCTTCAATTTCTTAAATAGAAAACCCTATTTTTTATTGCATATTCTTCTAGCTTTTTTAAGCATGCTATATATCATTTCCCGTAGATTTTTTCACGCTGATTTCAAATCTGGTCTCAAAATTCGTCTACGAGCTCAGGATTTTGCAAGAAATCACTTTTTGGAGCCAGTTAAAGTTAAAAAGCCCATATTTACTTCAATGTTGAATAACTCGAATAAAAAAAAATTGCACAATATTCAACAACCACACAATTTACACAGGATAGATAGCCCTTTCAATGTTGCACAAAATTTTTGTTAACCGTCAATGTTGTCTTCATCTCGCTATAACCTTGTAAAAAAACCAACATAGCAACAATTTGAAACAGAGCATCTGAAACTAGAGGTTTCAGGCTTTCAAACCATTGTTTAACGATATCGGTACAGCAATTTTTTACGGACTTATGATCACGTAAAGTGGCACCAATTTTTCGGATTCGCGCACAAGTGATCCCTTAATTCTTTTGAGGAGTGTATTAAACGAATTGAACAAAATACTGTCACATTATTTCAATCTGATAAACATGTTAAGAAAGAAAATAAACTCCTGTCTCATTCCAGTTTGTTGCCATTCGGGTAGGAAATTTTTGTTTTCCATAAAAATCCGCTGTCTGAGGCTGTCTGAGCCGTTACTATTTACGAGTTAAAGGCAGCGCAGTGTTTGCTAAATGACTGACGCTAAGGTCAATGTTGACATACTACCCTTTGATCGAGCACTACGACGACAGAGATCCTTGGTATCGGAGCCTTGCGAGATATGACCTACTTGTCACGATCAACAAGACAGCCGAAGTTCATACGAACTTACATCTGTGTAAACTACTGACAACAACGAGGTCATGTGCTTCTCCATCTTGAAGTGTGTGCATTAACTGAATCAAGAAATTCATTACTACATACACAGGGCTGAAAAAGAACGAATAACATTTTTTCGCGCTTCGTGTTCGTAAACAAATCAAACTGAATCGAGAATCGGCCGATGCGTCTGATCATGACCAACCAAATCTACTTCCCGTGAATCCTGGGACAGGCGAATCAAACAAACTCGTCCTTTTTGTTCACAAAGGAATACGTATTCTTCAACGCTAAACCTACCACCAATTATGTATTGAGATTATAAACATGCTCTTTCCCGGTAAATAATCAAATCAATATATTTAACAGCACAGAAGTTATAATTAGAACTGCACAGAGTTCGAACAAATTGGGTCTTATTATTTTTATAAGGCAACACGTACTGCAAAAGCTCGGTAGGTATTAGCGTTAAAAAATTTGGAAAGCGACTTCGCACTTCTTCGGAGGTAACTGTAAACGTCCGTCGAGCATATTAAAACCGATTCCAACGATCAATAGGATCGCGAACTTGAAAATGACAATACGAAATATGCAAATTCATTTGGAAAGTAGCACAGAACGTAATTCGCGCATATGCATCTCTTCGGGACTAGACACGTAGGTTCCCGTTAATTCCAGCAAAATGAGTCCACGGATTTGTACGGGACGACCTTCGCGTGACCTTGAACATGTGGAATTCCGCGAAACATTCGGATAATCCGATGAAACGGTCGTAAAATCTTGACGATTTCCACGGTGTTCAAACGTGACCTTTAATTCGGCCGGTTGCTAATCTCCTAGCAGGGAACTTGATTTAACACTCACCGAGCATGATCCAGATCTCTCTTGTTGCCAAGCAACAGGGCGGTGAAATAGGATGGTAGACGTAAATCAGCGAGCTGCTTGAGCAGTCCACGGGCTTCCTGAAAGCTTCGTTTACACGTCACGCTGTAAACGACCACGAAAGCCTCGCCCCACCGGATGTGAGAGTAAAGACAACCATTTTCCTGAAAGAACAACGAACGAACATCATTTTAATAAGCTAGTCAACGTTCGCACGCTCTCCGATTCTTCTCGCAGAGCGTCGATGATCGTTTCGTAATTACAAACGATGATCGTTAGGGGATCTGAAGAGTTCGTGTCCGACTTGGAAATAACACAGGCGCTTACCTTTTATCAAATAAACGTATTACAATGTAACTGACGATGTTCGGAACAGTTCGCTGATTTATTTATCAACTTTTTAAAACATATTTTTGAAGGTACTTCTTGTAGACCCGTTGATCTTTCTCTATCGCTTCTAATAGAGCAATTCTGCTCATTGACTTAATTCGTCGGAGACTGTTAGCAACATCGAACTCATTTTATTAGATGTGTTTATCAATATAATTATAACAAAGAAACGAGAAAATAAACAAAATGTTACACGGAAAAAAGGTTTCGATTAATAGAACAGCTGGAAGAAAGTTTCCGATTCGATTTACACTGTCCAACTCCAAACTTGTTCAACAATTACTGTTGGATGATTCAATAATTCTTATAGAGTTTCCAGCGCTGATTCCGAATCTGTCCTCAATTTTTCCCCTAGACGCACAGTTTTTGTGAAACTTGATTTTGAAAAAGAAAACATATTTTTCAGCTTTAACCAAATATTGTGATGTTGTTATAAAAGGTATTGAATTGCTCTTTGCAGCAAAAGATTCTGTAGACTTTCCCGAATACAATTATATCCGATATTAATGCATTATGAATGTTTAAACATGTTTAAACAATCGTTAAAGACGGAGAGAGACCAGTTTTGCACTAATTGTTGAGGATATGTTTGAGTTTATCTTAAAAGATAAGGGTCCAACATAAAACCGAACTATATCACGCGATATAGCAGACTTTTATCTTGAAAAACCACCCTTTAAAGTTTGCAACGTCGACGGTTTTTCAAACCGAAAAGCAAAATATATTCGCCCGACAACTCATGTCGGTCGAAGACATTTTGCTTTTAGGTTCGAAAAAACGTCGATATTGCAAACTTTAAAGGGTGGTTTTGCAAGATAAAAGTGTGCTATATCGCGTGATATACAGTCAGGGATAATTTAAAGTGGACACCCTTAAAAATCGCATAACTCGTTAGAAATTGGTCCACAGGACTTGAATTTTTTTAAGATGTTAGACCGGCTAGTTCGCTAGAAAATAAGTAAACAAAAATTTAATACGATTGCAATTGGTAGGAATTATACAAAATTTTTAAAAATGATGTTTTGTCAACTTTTTTATCTGGGCCTGTAACGATAATTTAAAAAATGCGTTTTATAGATTTCGGTAACTTATAGGCATACTGAAAAAATCGGGCAACATTGCAATGAGCTACATACGTTTAAAGATGAGAGCTTAAGGGTGAAAGTCGCAGATTTTCAACCTTGCCAGGGCATTTCGCCCTTACGTGATCATCTTTAAACGTTTGTAGCTCATTGCAATGTTGAAATTTTCAGTATGCATATAAGTTACCGAAATCTATAAAACGCATTTCTTAAATTATCGTTACAGGCCCAGATAAGAAAGTTGACAACACATCAGTTTTAAAAATTTTGTATAATTCCTACCAATTGCAATCGTATTAAATGTTTGTTTACTAGCCGGTCTAACATCTTAAAAAAATTCAAGTCCTGTGGACCAATTTCTAAAAAGTTATGCGATTTTTAAGGGTGTCCACTTTAAATTGTCCCTAACTGTAGCTCAGTTCGATTTTACGCTGACCCTTATTTTTTAAGATAAACTCAAACATATCCTCAACAATTGGTGCTAAAGTGGTGTCTCTCCATCTTTAACGATTGTTTAAACATGTTCAAACATTCATAATCTATTAATATATTATCAATTTCTCTATCGCTTCTGATACAGCAACTGTTCATTGAACTAATTCGTCGGAAACTGTGTAATTGCAGATTTTCATTCGATTCCTGTGCATTGCACCCGACGCACGAAATATCTATCATTCGTGAACCTACTACAAAATGTCTAGAGTCTGAACTGGCCGACGAAGAAAGTAAAAGATCGACGCAGCGCGGTGCCCTAGAAAAAATAAGTAGATCACGGTGCTATCGAGCAAAACTCGGCTTTCTTAGTTCCGCCCAGGTCCAAATTGCTCAATTACCGTGCTCATCGTCGCCGCGTCGAGTGGTGCCTTAACACACCTAACCGCTTTAGAAAGTCCGAAAAAAATGGCTGATAATTACAGCGAATTTTTCCCGGGTTTTACGGCTTACGTAAGTAGCATGTCGGCCGGCATCGAGCCAGTTTTCCCCGGTGCAAAGGAGGAAGAAGAAGTTCGATTTCACTTTCGGGGTCAAAATTCCATCCACCTGTTCCGGCGCGAAGCAGTTTGCGGGACGCTCGAGAGGTATCCGCTCTGTACAGGGTGATTCTGGGAACTGGGACAAGTTGTTGCGCTGTTTCTAATAATTTCATAGTACGTCTGTATTCTAGCAATTGGATAAAGCTTCACCGTTGTTCGAGAGAAAACAGGTGTTCAATTTGATGTGCCCAATGTGAAAAAGAATATTAACACATTACCGACCGGGGATTGCATCATTTTGAAAAATCTATGGTACATGGCTAAACACTTTTTAACGGAACCTTCAATAGCAACAGCAATTTACATTGCGAATTAACAAGTCACCCTCAATAACGTCATCTAATAATTTCATTTAAGATTGCAATGTAAAAGAAAATTTCTATACTTTCTTTTGGTACAGCCCAATTATTGAAAATCCTATTAATAGGCATCCGGTAGGTAAAATGTTAATATAATAGAATAAAAATGATCTAGATTTCAGAAATGTCTTGATTTTCGAATTAAAATAGACTGCAGACCTTTATGCATTTATGAAAAAATTGCTCGGATGAAATACAGTGCGAAACGGTACAAGATTAGAAAAATTCAAGTACGTTGTAATACTGTTTTTAATGTGACAAAGTCGTTAGAGGATAAAATCAATGTTTGTTTTACTTCTGGTTCCCACAATCAATGCAGAACATTTTTATTTTGCATAAAAATCCGCGGTCTAATTACGACATATGATTTTGTCCTCGTTAAAAAAAGAGCAGCAACTTGTCCCACTTCCCAGAATCAGCCTGTACACGCACCGACGATTTATACATATTCCGAATGAATTTTTCGTTTCCGATCGGGAAGGAAAACGTCGTCGCCGCCCCCCGATTCTTTTCTTCCCGGGGCGGGCGGTTAATTAACACGTTAATCAACATTCCAAGTAACGAGTGGCCGCGAGTGGCTGGAAAGTTCCGATCTAGATCTGACGGACGTTTCACTTTGCTCTCCTGCTCGAGACACATTACGAATTATAAATTCGTGCCGGCGATCCGGCGACGATTAAACCCAGCAAATTGCCGCAGCCAGAAACCCACCGCCGCCACCGCTGCGCCGGCCGTCGCGATAATTGAAATAGAAACGGTTAAACTCTGCTATCTCGCCAGGCCGTGGATACGTTCTATTTTCGAGGCACGCTCGCAGTCTCACCTCTGACCTTCCGACCGATCGCCGATGCTAAAAAGACTTCCGAGAAGGAGTTTCGATTGTTTCCAGTGGTCGTACAAGTGGAAAGACCGTTTCGCTTCTTCCTGTTCCACCGGTGACTCAATATCGGGACAACCGGTCCGTAATTAATCGTCTTTTCAACGGACGATCGATGCCGAGAGCCTGTTTGCTTAGGCACTTTTCTAGCCTCTCGTCGCGAAAAACTTACTATGTCTCGTAGGAACGCATTGGTACGCCTTGGACAGTTTTCTCGAAAATGATCGTTCCGGAAGATAGTTGAGGCTTCGTGAAGCTCTGGCGGTACGCAAAATAATTTCAGAAAAATTTAATCACGGTAAAAATTATACCGAAGATTGCACGATTCGTCCCAATCGAAGACCTACTCGTTACTCGAGCATGTAATTCAGGCGTGGGCACGGGTGGAGCCCCTCAAACGCCTGCTTCCCCCACCAAGCTTCCTTTCGGTGGCGCTCCTCGTGGCTCCGCTGCACGAGGCCTGCGCACTGCTTGCGACAAGCGAAACGCGTCCTTCCTTCATAGCAACGACGGATTATGGTGGGGGACAGTGGGCGCTGCGGTGGGGACAGTTTTGCCTTAATTGAGGCAAAATTGCCCACGCCTGATGTAATTTATCTTTCAATCGATTGCTGTACGTTGTGTACATAATGCAATCTACATTTTACGAAAGTTTTTATAGCTACGGATGTACTTTACACTTTCATAAAAAACCTCGATTTATACAAATTGTTACCTTGATTTACGCTTTAAATTTAATTCTATGAAGATTATTCTAATAAAAGTCTGCACGAGAGACGTTTAATGTGGTTCGATAAATAATATTGTTATTCGGCAGAATTTTCATGCGAAGTTTATTTAACGGATTTATCGAACAACATTGCCACGGCGCGCGGCGGCAAATTTGATATCGCGGAAGTTGCACACCTTGGAAAGTTAGCGAATTGTAATCGAATAACTTTCTCGCATTCCAAGATTCTAAGATAATAAAATTCGGTCTCATTCGAACAGACCATAAAAATGATTTCATTCTTTCCAATTGAGAGGTACAAACCGTCCCCACATTATGCACGTGGAGAATGATGTTGTTTACGCAGCGTTACAAATGTCTCATGTGTACTTTAATGGACCCGGAAATGCACACGCGAAAACAAATCTGTCGCCAGTCGCGAGTATGCGATATTCCACACGTAACACACCATTCAAATACTGAAACCGCGGAGCATCGTCGAACACACTTTTGTATTCACGTTCTCACGGCTATCGGACCGTGCAAAAAGATGTGCGCGATAATTAGCCGCCGTGAACAACGCGGAACGGAAACAAGCTTGTTAGGCTTCGGCACTTTTATACGACGGTACATACGCTGTTTTTCCCTTAATGGTGAAATCGCGGCCTCCGAAAAATACGTACACCGTGGCGTCGTGAAATTTCTCCTTCGGTTTAGAGCAGAGCCGGCTGGTTCTGGTTCTACCTTGTTCAATCGCTAACTACAGCTCTCATAATCTTCGTTTGCGAATCGGAGTTCAATTAGGGTCACTGGGACCATTTGGCCAAGTTTCAGAAACAGAGAACCAGTGCTCGGAAAATGAAAGCCATAATCATGCTCCCGTCATCAACTATTTGCATGCATTCTACATACAATAAATGTTCACTACAGAAATACGTATCAAAAAGATGTTTTCCAAAATTCTCTTACACGTATCACGAACACGTTCAATTGAAATGTTTAAGGAAAGTACGTGTATGTTACGTTTAAATAGCGATCTTTAATTTCTATCCAGATCTTACAGGCTAGGTTAGAGTAATTGAAAGTATGTTTGCATGCGATCAAGTACAATTAAATACAGTGAGTTATCGACTTACACAGATTCGTTTTACGCGGTCATGTTAGTAACGTCTCGTTTGAATATCAACTAGAATATGCAAGAAAAGCAAATATACATTTGCAAGAAGAAAAGATAGGTGGACCACTCTGTATAGTATGTACAAAGCAGATCGTGTATTAATCATGTAGCGCATTAATAAAAACGAAGAAATAGTGATTGGTACAGGGTGACAAGAAATAACGGAGTTAATCGTTTCTTATTATAATTAAGTCAAATTGAAGAAATTTTGAAAAACCAAATAATAACAACCGTAACATGGACCTTTAGTATTCACATATTTAAGAAGTTTCGAAATGGCCACCCTTTGCGCCGATACAGAGGTTCAAACGTGTCTTGAAATTTTCGGCAATGGTCCCACTCCTGGTACAGAGATTTTTTCAATGACTCCAAATTTTTACGGGGCCGAGCACAAACCCTGGCCTCCAAAATCGACCACACGCTGTAGTCCATCGGGTTGAGATTCGGTGAGAACGGCGGCCATTCCACAGACGTGATTTTTTTTTTTTTTTGAAGATTTTTATTCAAAAATTCAATGTATACAAAGGGTTTTTACATTGATTAGGGTAGAGAATAAGCTACGTGAGTTTTTCTAGTCTTAAATACATATTGCCTGGTCCCTTAGTGACGCTCACAACCATATCTTTACATTAACTTAATCTATCAGTTTTACTAGTCTTTATCTCATAACTTATATACTAATTAACATTTGTAATTTTGTTTTTCTTAGTTGTAGTTTCCGCAACAAAAAAAGTGAGAAAAGGTAACGGTTTGGTTTCTGATCTTCAGGGTATCGCGAAAATCACCACAGACGTGATGAAACCGGGAAAATGGGCTTTGCACCACTCCTGAGTCGTTTTCGCCCTGTGGGCCGGCGCGGAATCCTGCTGCAACGTCCATTCCGGATCGCCGAGGTGCTGTTGGGCCCACAGAAGTACGACGGCTTCGAGAATGTCCCGTCGATACACTTCTTGGTTGATTTTGACCCTTTGATCCACGAAAACCGTAGCAAGTCCCATTTTCCAGGTTTCATCACATCTGCGGAATGGCCGCCGTACTCACCGGATCTCAACTCTATGAACTTCAGCGTTTGGTCGATTTTGGAGGCCAGGGCCTGTGCTCGGCCCCATAAAAGTTTCGAGACGCTGAAAAAATCTCTGCGCCGGGTGTGGGACCGAATGACGCCAGAAGAGCTTTTTTTTTATTTGAAGCTCTTTAGACCCTTAAGTGGGTCCATTTCGCTTTACAATGCGATATAACAATGTTCCAGATTGGTATTACAATGTGAAAGATGTACTTATGATTTAAATGGATAAATTACAATCTTTGAAAAATGATTGGATATAACAACAAGCCTTAATATTAGGTTCCGCTATGAAAATATCAATATTTAGGGGTAATCGGTAGCCCATTTTACCTGAAGATTCCAAAAGTTTTTGTCTTTGGACGTCATATTTTTCACATTGCCATATGACGTGGTTTAATGTTTCGTCACTTTGATTACAACTACACATACCGTTAGAGATTATATTTACACGCGCCAATGAAGCGGCTAAATGATAATGATCCGCCCGCATCCTATTAACCGTAATAGAAAAACACCTCTCAAGTGTTTTATGGGCGCCAGAAGAGCTGCGGCCCACAGCCGAAAATTTCAAAACACGTTTGAGCCTCTGAATCGGCTCAGAGGTCGGCCACTTCGAAACTTCTTAAATATATGAATACTAAAGGTCTATGTTATGGTTGTTATCATTTGGTTTTTCAAAATTCGTCGATTTGACAGAATTATAATAAGAAATGTTTCACTCCGTTATTTCTTGTCACCCTGTATTTTCTGCGAGTACCATTATATGTACAGATTTTGTTGGACGATTCAAGTGGCCGATCACGATCGGCAGCGATGATTTCCATACGGAAAAAGCTAATTAAGGGTTGCTTTCGCCGAAGCCGAGGACGAGGGTTAATCTGAATAATTGAACGGGCTATACCGTAAGCATAACGTCCACGATCGCGTTTAGGATTTTGTGGCCAGAGGGGCCAGTTCTAATTGCTAATGCATCGATCACGACGAAAAGAGCGGCACGGCAGCGAGAACGTTTCAGGTTTAACGACCCGCGGAAGCTGTCGATTCTCGTGGCGGTTCCAATGGTTTCCCATTGACCTGGCACTGACAGCCAGCCGGTAATTATTACCGGGGAACAGGATCGACGGGATCGTGATCATCGGGATCGCTATACATATAGGAAGGTCTAAGCGCATTAGTCTCGTGGGTTCGACGAAGGTGAACGCGGCCGTGAACCCATCCCGATCTGCTAAACGCCGGGTGGCATCCACGGTGACTATAATTGGCGCGATCGGTCCATGGAAACCCGCCGTGCTGCCGCGGACGTCTGTCACACGGCGAGAGATGGATTCTTTTAGTATTTTTCTTTTCTTTTCTTTTCGTCGTCTTCCTCATCTTCTTCTTCGAGCAGAGAACGATGACGGAGAGACGACGCGACGGACCACATGGTGGCTAGGCCACGTGATTCATACGGGAAATGAGACAGACGGCTGTCCCGAAGAATTATGCGGATGCCCTTCGGGAACCGTAATCGTCGGAAACGGTAAAAAAATGAAAATTGATATCCAGATTGCGAATTTGATCACAATGCTGATAAAATGCATTGCTTTAACATGTTTACTAGACGTCATTTACTAAACCACTCCTCCTTCCAGCCTTACAGGGAAATTGAGGTCGTTCGGTCCGTTTGTAAAGAAGTTATTCTGATATAAAATGTGTGCGAGCAATTACGCGAGTAACCGTATTTAAAGAACATAAAAATGTCGTGTTATTTTTAGCTGACCACAAGTACTAAGAAACGATCTAAGTGCGTAGTTGTTTTGTAATCAATAGCAGACAATTTTTCATTTCCATACAAAATCCGCAGTCTTACATTTCACGTGAACCCTTGAGCTTGATTTTCGCGACACTGAACAAATTGAAAGTTTCTTTCTTTATAAAAGGTACTTGCTCGTACGGAATCTCTGCTGCGAAATCTCGATTTGGGAGAACGGCACGTCGACGAGGGAGTGGGAAGGCTCGTTTTCGCGAACGCGCACCGTAGGAGAAACGGCCTGACGAAATTCACCGCGTTAATCTTCCCTAGGCTAGGTTGCGCTGGCAAATTCCAGCCATCTTCGCCGAAGCACCGTACATCCGGCGGGACTGAATTTTATAGCCGGAGATAAATATATACTCCGCCAGCCAGGTATTTGCGGTCGTTATTTACGGTCAAATCTGTCGAATTAACATTGCGTGTAACGTGCTCGTAAATAAAGGCCAAAGAAACACGACGAGGCACCGCGAACCGCGTGCGTGAAAGCCGCCTTCTTGATTTTCATACGCGTCGATGTTTCAATTTCTTAGGCATCCCCGCGCCATTAATACCTAGATACCAGCCGCAACTATCCCAAACTAGCGGCACACGAAATACTATTAGTACAGTCGCCAGGTACTTTTACCTGCAAAGTATTCCGAACTCAATGAAATTTTGACACGTCATTTAGGGGTACTCTGGGGTGTCGAATCTCAGTTTTCGACCTCGAGGACCCTGTGCTAACTTGGGGAGGGGGGAAAAAAGCACGATTTTTATTACCTTGTTTTGGTTTTTCGCCTATTACTCAAAAACTGTGGGTCCTCAGAACTTTTGTCTTCCATTTTTGGAAAGAGCATTAAACTTCCTTCAAATTTCACTGGTCAATCTTTTTTTTTTTTACCAAATAGGCACCGCGAGACAGGCGTTCAAAATTAGAAAATTAAGTGGCAACTGACGAATATAGGAAAAGACAGAGCAAATTACACTGTCCAACAACAAAAATGTTTGTGCATACTCACTTACAGCACTGTCTATACACATATGTAGAATAAAGTATGAATGTTAGTGAAAAATGTCTTGAAATTATCTACTTAAAAATGGTGTTTAAGAGCGATATATTTCTGGTACCCCGATGCTACTTCAATGCAATTACTGATGCGATCTTGAATATTAAAATGATACCTTATAAATACCTGACAAACGACATTCGAATACAAAGCAAATAGCGTTTGAAGAACCAAACCAAGACCCAAGAAAAGTAAATTATTCACGACATCGGAGGAGGATGTCTGAACAAAATCAAAATTGTACCACTTACAAATGGTATCCGCGAACGATATTTGTATGATACCTCAATCCTTGAGAATAATACCTGAGTGGTCCTCTGTGGAACCTGAAAATAATATGTAAACAGGGCTTGAATACTATTTGAAACATCATGTGCCTAACAATGGTACACAAAATGATTTTCGAGAACGCCAAATCTTCGCACCAATTGATTAACCGTAACAAATGCTACAGATCAATGTATCTACACATTCTTTTTAACTGAGCACCTCTTTTTCGTAAAACCGACACCCTAAACGAACCAAATCAAATGAGACACAGGCAAAAAAATCACGAATACATCGGTGGAATAGATACAGTGACCCCCACTAATATTCGGACACTCTTAAAAGCACCGTAACTTTTTAAATATTGTACTATACGATTTGAACTTTTTTGGAACGCTACAGCAATTAGTTTACTACAGGATGTGATAAGAAATTTTTTCAAAAATTGCATTTGACCGGAATTGTGGAGGAAATACTAAATGTTGCATTTTACAACTTTTTTATGCGGACCTATATTGAAATTTTGAAAAATATGTTTTGTAGATCTGTGTGGGTTATATGCATTGTAAAAGCTTCATCGAAATCGGTTGATGCGGGAGAAAATGACAGTCATTGAAAGATGTAAGAATTCTTAGATTTACTGCTGTTATATGTAGGTTGAAAATCGTGAAAATCTGCAATTTCCACCATCTTTAAACGCTTGTAGCTCATTGCAACGTCGACCGATTTTGACGAAATTTTCAGGATATGTTTCATTGAAACAGATCTACAAAACGTATTTTCTAAATTTTCAATATAGGCCCACATAAAAAAGTTGTAAAATGGATCTTTTAGTATTTCCTCGACAATTCCGACCAATTGCAATTTTCGAAAAGATTTCTCTTCACATCCTGTAGTGAACTAAGTGCTCTAGCTTTCGAAAAAAGTTTGAATCGTATAGTCCAATATTAAAAAGATTATCGCGTTTTTTAGAGCGTCCGAATATTAATGGGAGTCACTGTAAATGTATCGAGGAATATATTAGGTTGTCCCAAAAGTTTCTTCCGGAATGTGATCCTTTAATATTGCTAAATAAATATTTGGTTGTCCCAAAAGTTTCTTCCGGAATGTGATCCTTTAATATTGCTAAATAAATATTAGGTTGTCCCAAAAGTTGGTTTTCGATGCATGCACATAATGCAAATTCATATGTATTTCTTCTACTGATCTATCGCATAAAAATGGCGCCCTAAACGAGCCAGATAAAACTAGACACGGATAAAAAAGAAAGTGATCACGACTAGATCATTAGTATAGATCAATCTCTGTATGCATGCGTTTCGGCTGATCATCTCCTTCGCTGAGAAACGGCACCCTAAACGGCCGAAATAAGATAAGTTCGATAGAAAAGGAGCAGCGCAGAGATTCTGAATTTGCATACATAAATGCATGATAAATTCAGATCCGTGTTTGACCCTCGTTGTCCTGACGGATCGGCTAACGATTTCTCAGAGTGACACCTGGCACCGTTGTAATGATTTCGGCGATGGGGGACATCCGCGATGACAATGACAAGGGGGCTGGGCGGTAGGGGCGTGCGTGATAACGCGATTCCGATCTTGTTCATAAATATTTATCGATCGATTGTATTCGCGATGCCGGAATTGCGTGCGCGAGACACGAGTGCTTCGGATTGTGCAATGCGAGGCCCACACGCACCGACGACGTAATGGCCCCCGTCGCGTCGTCTGTTATGAAATGGCGCGAAGGTAACGCTCGGTTTCGCGTGGCGAATACCACAACAATTCCTGGAAAAGCCGCGCGATTGATTACCGACAAACCGAGAGCGCGCGATGACTTAATCTGGCCGAGTGTTTCGGCAACAAATGCCACGACGCGACGGCCGGTGCACGAATTTTCGAACGTTTATTCTTAGACCGCGGATCTTTATGCGTTTATAGTGTACGCGCATTTTCCAACACACAGGAAGACGTGTATGGCAAACAAACATTCATGTGACTAGACTGCGGATTTTATGCATTTATAACAAAAATGAATACGTACAATTTTCAACGGTGGAGATATTGAAAAGATATAAGGCCACCATTGTTTTAGAATCACCTTAACAAGGTTAATTAAAAGAAGGAGGAATTTTTTTATTTGGCTCCTACGTCTTGCAATCAATGCAAACATTTTTTATTTTGCATGAAGATCATGACATGTCTATTCATGACATTTCCGTGAGGAGTTTTCTAGTTGATTCAACTCTTGTTACTGATCCTGGTTTTTAATTGCGGATCTTCGTGCAAAATCAACATTTTCTACCTGAATTCCAACGAACCGGCGTGAAACAGTTCTTGTCATTGCTAATTGTTATATTATTTTGGAAATCGTGGACAGAACATTGATGTAATTCATGATGTGGCAATTGCTGCGGTATGATGTGTCGCGATTTCAATTCTGAAAAGGAAGAATAAAGTTGTTCCACGGGGAGGAGCATTTTCGTGGAAATCCCGACTGTAAACAGTGTTACACATTCCGCTGACCACCTTTAATTAGCAAACACGTAACACTACGCCGAGCTTTACGGTGAATTCTCGGAAACGTAGAGTAACATGGTCGCATTTCGGCATCGAATATCGTCCACGAAAACAAACCCATTTCTATACGCGGTGTTCACTAAAATCCGATGTAGGTCTTTTTGTATGCATACACTGAGAAAAAAAAAGTAGTTACTTCAATAACACGCGTATTGTTGTAATTTTTTACTTCGATGAATATCAATGTATTCTTTTCAATAGTATGAAATTTAGAAGCAAATCGTAATGTACTTGAATTGTCTATCATGAAATGATTGAAAATATTATTCGATTCAATACCGTACATTATTATTCGTAATATTTCTTTTTTTTCCTTCAATCAGATATGTTGTTGAAAAAATTTGAGAAATGTATTGATTTATACTGGAATTGGTTTGAGGCCATATCTTATTTTTTTGAAAACATTGATGTCAAGCTATTCGCTTATATGATTGGCGGAAATGAGTTTTGCTATTGAAATTCAATAGTATTAAATATTAAAATAAGTTCATATGATATTGGCACTATTCAATAGTACATCTTATTGAATCAACACATATTTTTTTTGTTTCGACAGGATTTGTTTCTCAGTGTATGTAACTTCTATGCACAATGATCATCAATATTTATTATCGAAAGTTTATGAAAATAACAAAAATGTATCCGCGAATATTTTTCGCGAAACTTTTTGTAGAACATATATGCAAACAAATAAATTTAATAAGTACATTGTGCTCGCGGTGGAAAATTAAAAAGATTCATTTGTAACTATATGTATATAATACTGAATTTTGTGTCGGTTTTTTTGGCTGCACCGTGATTACGGTAATTACCAGCCTATCCGCGGAACGTCTTTGAATAAAAATGAATATCGAAAGAGCATGTTTCGCAGGGGACGATGCGCAATGAAAATGGCGTCGGTGGCCGTATAATTGGAAATAAAAGTTGGTTCTCGGCTTCGGCGGTGTTTTAATTAACGATTCAAATATCCGAGTTAATGATTATCGAGCGAGAGGAAGCGCGCGAGCAAAGGAGAGGAAGGAACACACGGAAAGTCGTAACAGGGACCAAGGTAAAAAGGGATCGGGTGTACTTTTTACCGACTTGGACCGTTAACAGGACACTCGGATAGGACGAAACGAGCCTCGGACGGTCGTGGTGTCCATTTGAAATCGATTCAGGTGGGCGAGAACCACGCGCTTTAACGCCCACGCGATCCCACGGGATAAGCGACGATCGTCTCGGTCAAGTTATGTTTCGCCGTGTCCGTGCGGCAGATAACGATCCGTTGCTATTCGCTTTCGCGGATAGCGATATTGTCTGCTAATAATGTGTCTCTCGATTGCTGGATTCCGCTTTGTGTTTCCCGTTCCGCGATTACTCGCGCGAGCCGATTGTTCTTGTTCCGCGATCGCTGCTATTGAACCGTCCGCGTCCATTCGAACGCTTTAATATTTCATTCATTCGCCGAGATTAGTCCGACACGATCTTTATCTATCTCCACCGTAACAATGCTTCACAACATTGGCGCGAAGTTCATATTTTACAAATTCTCCTGAGTCAAACTTTTCATCTGAAAATACTTCGGTGACGAAATTTATCCAATTTTCAAATATGTATGTACTAGATTATCAAAGGAAGAAAAGAAATTTATAGACGACTAACTAAACTTTTCATCTGAAGACATTTTTCCAATTTCAAAATACCCGCAGTCCAGTTTCAACGAAGGACCACGGACGGCGAAAGCCGTGCTTCGAGATTTCAATCGAGGAAGCGATGAAAGCTACCGAAATGAATTTCAGCATCAAGTACTGGCGCAAACGCATTTATGCGAGTGAAGGAAGAGAGATACACGCGATAAAATTTCCCGCGACAGGGCAACAGCTTGGAAACACCCTGTTACCGTATTAAAACGGCTCATATCGTCCTTTATTACCCCTAAACATCGTGCTATGCCCCGTATAAAATTGAAGTCTATGTAGCCGTGTAACGATCGCGCAAGGTAACATTCAAATTACTTCTGTTTGTCATTGCTCCGAGAGGAAAGCGCTCTCGCATGCTCTCGACGCACGGAAATAATGACACGCTGAAACGACAGAAGCGGTGATTATATCCCAGCGATGCTGGGGTTTCGCGAGCCGCCAGACGCGCCGTTCCTAAACCTCGTTAAATATAGAAATTTGCCAACATCACCAGCAACAATAATAATAACTCTCCGTTGCGCGAATAACAACGCTTGCTTACCATTAAGCCGCGAAATGATTGTCCGAATCGAGTCGATGAAGATTACACGCGAGAATAATCGCCTGGATTGCCCTGGATGATGTTGCCGTCGATGGGAAAAGTAATCTGTTGCTTTTTCAATAGATTTTCATTTAGCCGCTCGGTATTTGTTACGGAATTCTTGATCGCTGTGCGAGGCGAGATACAATTAACCGGTTCTGCGACGACATTGAATATTTTTTTCTATAGTTTTTAGTTTCCTGTCTCGGACGTTGTCAATGTGCTCTTTGTAGAATTCATTTTGAACGTTCCAGCGCCATTTTTTCGCCGAGAGAAATTCTAAAAGACCCGAAGGTATGATTGAAAGAGAATTGTATTTGTATTAGAATCAATGGTATTTTTGATTGCAACTGTTCCAGCATAGTTTACGGTAAATTCCTCGGCGAATCCGCAGTCATGCAGGATGACAAAGTGTTCTAAAGACAGAAGAGTATTCCTCTTCGAAGATGTCGAGGATATCCGCGGTCGTGTCCCCCCGTGAATCAAGAAAAATTCCTCTTCTTCGACGTCTAGCTACTCTCTCTCCATTCTCCCTCTAATTAGAATCTTGCCGTGTAATAGAGCACGTGACTGGTATGTCTAAGCGTGAGACGGCTGCCCTTGAAAAGGGGCATTGTTTCGTTACGGAAGAAGCGTTCAGGGACACGGTGGAAGCAGAAAAATCCACTAGCAAGCTACGTCATGGTGTATCCCGCGAACGGGTCTTCTTCTCTCTTCGGTCGTCTTATGCAACTGACTAACGCGTACAATGTAGCTGCCAAGTGCATGTACTCGCTACCAAAGAGCATAGGCGACAAGTGGGGAAAAACAGCACTGTCGGTAACGACCAGTTGCGGCGACAGAAACCAAGTGGATACTCAAGTTTCCAATGGAAACCATAATTGGTGGTAGCTGTCTAAAACAAAAATCGATTCTCCGCGGGAATGCTTTATCGACGTTGCTGCTGCTGCTGCTGGCGTCGTCGTTCACATCTATGTAGACAATCTCACATCTGACAATAGAGACATTCTCAGAAAGATTCTCAATAATTCTTGTATAATTCCGAGTATTTTGATTTGGGTATAGTCTTGAAGCTTCTACATATTCCCTCGATCCTATGTAGATCTATAAGTAGACGATCGGTAAGTTACACGCCAGTGTTCCTCTCTTTCCCCGGTTGTTTCTACCAGACGAGACACGTTTCCACGAAAATGGCGGACCGCCTCCGCGGGACGCCACTGTTATTACTCGGCCACTGACAATGAGTTACAGTGTTATTACTCCCAGTTTTAGAGCGATACCGTTTCCACCGGGTTCACCTTTCCCTCCTAACCCTCTCGCGAAAGCCGTAACAGTAACTCACCGCCGTTGTAACGAGCGATGGATGCGACGCGAGAGAAGAAACGGGGGATCTAACGAGCGTTAACCACATTCTGAATTTCTACGGAACATTAAAATGTTCAAACTTCGTTTACCCTTTATTCGAAACAGTTAAGATAATTGAATTTTTCCGCGAAGAACGTACAAGAATTGAAGACAACCATTTCGGTGGACCTCTACAGGGTTGATTCTCCCTGGCAGCAAGATAATCCCATCATCGAGCCACGCAATTCCCCTAGAACCCCGGAGTATCCCTCGATTTCACCGTCGCAAACCGCAAAACTTGCGCTCTCGTCCCGGTTTCATCCACCTGCGCTCACCTCTATTCGTCCGGCTCTGCATTGCGCAAGAAAAGACAAAGAGAGAAGAAGGAGAGGGGTATTCTCTCTGTGGATCTCCTAAACAGGCGCAGTCCGCAGTCCGCACGGACATGGACGCGCGCGGTGGCAGAAGATTTACGGCGGGCCGATTACCAGCAGTTAATACTCACGCTCAGGAAATGTTTTATTGCCGCGGGAGGGAAAAGCTGAATGACTCTTCATAAAATCGCCGCGTCCGGACGTTTACAACTCGATCCGAGGCCTCTCCACCCGGTACTAAAATCGAAATTTCTGAAAGTCATCCCCGCCCACCAGAGACCATTCGAAGGACCATTCTTCCGTCTTCCCGTGTGCGGTCGCGCGAGCGCGTCCTCTTAATTACCCGACTCGATCCGTAAGCGCAATCGTCCGAGCACCGCTCGTATATTCCACTCGGTTGCTGCCGGCTACTTCTTCTTATTCTTCCTCCTCTTCTTCTTCTTCTTCTTTTTCTTTTTCTTT
Organism: Lasioglossum baleicum; assembly: GCF_051020765.1. Lineage (NCBI taxonomy): Eukaryota > Metazoa > Arthropoda > Insecta > Hymenoptera > Halictidae > Lasioglossum > Lasioglossum baleicum. The sequence continues at coordinate 2,381,368 of NW_027469081.1, read as the reverse complement.
TTCTTCTTCCTCTTCCTCTTCCTCTTCTTCTTCCTGGTCGGACAACGGTAGCTACCATAGATGACACCGCGACAACTTTCGAAGAAGAGCGATAAATTTTCGAGTGACCTGCTCAGCACTTTCTTATGCGCTTCTTTCGTCCAGACGACGATGCGACGCCGAGCTGCAGTCTGCTGCAGTGATTAATTAACCCTTGCGTCGATAGCTGAGTACATACTTCGTTGCCTGCTTTCAATTGTCTAAATCGTGTATCTCTTGTTGCGAGATATTTCAAGGAAAATTATATCTAACGGTTCAGTTTTCACAATATCGTACAAAATTACATTTAATTAATTTGAAATAGTTGAAAGGGGACAAAATTTATCTTCGGAGTGTTCGAGACGATTTTTAAGAAAGGGGATCCAAATGAAACATCATTTTCAGTGGTAGGTAGTGGCGTTTGTAGATCTGACATACATACAGTGACCCCCACTAATATTCGGACACTCTTAAGAACACCGTAACTTTCTAAATATTGAACTATGCGATTTGAACTTTTTTGGAACGCTAGAGCAATTAGTTTACTGCAGGACGTGAAAAGAAATTTTTTCAAAAATTGCATTTGACCGGAATTGTGGAGGGAATACTAAATGTTGCATTTTACAACTTTTTTATGCGGGCCTATATTGAAATTTTGAAAAATATGTTTTGTAGATCTGTGTGGGTTATACGCATTGTAAAAGCTTCATCGAAATCGGTTGATGCGAGGAAAAATGCCAGTCATTGAAAGATGTAAGAATTCTTAGATTTACTGCTGTTATAGGCCGAAAATCGTGAAAATCTGCAATTTGTTACCATCTTTAAACGCTTGTAGCTCATTGCAACGTCGATCGATTTTGACGAAATTTTCAGGATATGTTTCATTGAAACAGATCTAGAAACCGTATTTTTTAAATTTTCAATATAGGCCCACATAAAATAGTTGTAAAATGGATCTTTTAGTATTTTCTCGACAATTCTCCGACCAATTGCAATTTTCGAAAAAATTTCTCTTCACATCCTGTAGTGAACTAAGTGCTCTAGCTTCCGAAAAAAGTTTGAATCGCGTATAGTCCAATATTAAAAAGATTATCGCGTTTTTTAGAGCGTCCGAATATTAATGGGAGTCACTGTAAGTATCAAAATTTGACTAAATTCTATCGAAGGATATATTCTGGCATTTTTTGAAAATTTCTAGAAGCCATAAACGCATACAGATCCGCAGTCTGCTAACGACATTGTTGGAGATTTTTGTGAAATTCTCGTGAAATGTACATGTCTACAAATCCACAAACTAACGATTAAACGTATAACGATTGAAATATGATTTACCGACCTGTGAATTTTTGTTAAGCTTGCTTTCCTTGGCCGTCGGATTATTTTTGTTATCGGATTCTATGCATACATGTATTGAAACGACTGATTAGTATACACTATGTGACGTTACTTCTACTTTACGACCTGAAGAGACACCTCATAGACTATCTCAACGCCATCCGCTAACGCAGCACGACCACTTTTTCACGATCTACAAAAACAGGACGAGAAACGTAAAAAGTTTTACGAGAACAACACTAACCGCTTCACCTGTGTGATACACATGCCTGGAAAGTCTAAAAACGGAGGGACGCTGTGTTTATTGATCTATAGGATGACTTGTAAATCAAAACCTCAACTAGTTCTAATAAAACGTTCGAACACGATTTATACTAGCTCTAATCAAATGTCCAACTGTATCCCTTAGGTACAAAATTGATCGCCGATCTGTAATAAACTGTGTAGATATAAATAATTGTAAAATAATGTAAATATATATATATATAAAGCCTTTTTTCAGCCCTTTTTAACTTTAACACTCGAGTATTAAATACCTGTATGTTACGGTATCTAATCAATTACTAAACATTTAGGTATTGTACGAGGTGTTAGATCTCAATTTCATATCCGTCGAATGAAAAAAATCATATACATACATTGTAGAATGGAATTATTCTAGGTCGGAAGAGATGTTTAATTTTCGAGTTAGCAATCTCCAACTTTTATAGACAATTTTGAAAAGACAGTGGTATGGAATAAAATTCTATCTTTCATGGGATCAGCATTTGTAGGTCCAAAACAGATGATCCTACTAAATTCTATCAAATTTTGTATTACAGCATTTTTCAAAGATTTTAACAAGCCATAAACGCATAAAGATCCGCAGTCTACTTCGAGCGCAAAAGATTAATAGAAATAACACGATGACTCTAGTACATACGCGAGAAACCTAGTTCTACCGAATCCACATCAATAAATTTCAGCGTCCGACACCATATTCGTTATTTCCATAGGAATATTTCTGCGGAATCTCAGAGCTTGTGTATCGCGTATTCGCAGACCACCGTGTATACGCGTCAAACGAAGGTACGAGAGAAACGGCTCGTATCAGAAACGGTTAATCCTCGATCCCGAGCGAATTTTCCTCTATCTTTTATTGCGTTACTTAAACTAGATTTAGCTGGATCGGACGATAGACGGCCGTGGTATTAGAGTCAACGTCTCCTCGATGAAAAGATGATCGAAATCGTCGTTAAGCGACTTTCGCGAAGCGGAAGTCGATAACCCACCGTGGCTGAATGTGTCCGTCGATACACCAACCGAGCAAGACGAGGGCCCCATTGACCAGTTTCGTTGATTCCTGGCTGGGTTCAACGTAACCGAGATATTCCACCTTTCCCCCGCGTGTATCGCGTTACACACCACTTTCATTCGTCTGGCTTCGTCAGGTAGTGACCGGACCGAAACAGTTTTAAACTCGCCCGAGAAACACCCACACGCCGCGCCTAGCCTCTATCCTCCAGGTGATACTGCTACATAGATACGCGCGTCTGCGAATCGTGTCTTTCGGAGAGACGAGCTCCTTATGCTGTACCAACACTCGGACACTCTGACACTCGAGACGGGTTTCACCGTTCAGGGAAATATTCTATCTCGTTTCCAGGCTCATCGAACACAGCTGTCTTCGACCTCTAAAAATTTTCTACGTTCTTCAACCCTTCGGACTCGAAGCGATTTTCATTCGGAAATCAAGACATTTCTTTCAACCCAGATCAGTTTATTCTATGCACTCTCTTTTTATCGAACTTGTTTTCTCGTACAACAGTCGAGCTTTTCACGATTTATACTGTTACGAGCCAGGGCCGCGAGCAGCACGAGTGGCCGGCGAAGGGTTATCACCCTAGGAATATGATATAAATTTGTTAGTTAAGGAACGCGGACGAACCCAATGCGAAATTGGGGAGCCGCTAGGATTATTGACAGCGAGGACGAACCTGACGCGAAGTCAGGGAGCCTCTAGGAATGGAGTCAAACGCAGACGAACCCGATGCAAAACCGGGGAGCTGCTAGGAGGTTGTATAATAGCACAGACGAACCTGATGCGAAATCAGGGAGCTGTTAGGATGCGGACGAACCCAATGCAAAACTGGGGAGCCGCTAGGTTGGATAAATCTCTGTTCGGACAATTGGAATGTCGCGAAAGAACTTGATGGTTAATCAGGGAATTGCTAGGATAATTAGTAAGCCTCGTAACTAGTATAATTTAATTGATACAATCCGAGCGGTAAGATTGTATCATGTGGGGACGATCAATTACTTGGTTAGGATATTGGACGATAATTATGGGTTTAATGAATTCGAGTTAATTATCAAAAGAAGACAAATATATTCTTACTATAGAGTTTCGTTCTACAAGTGTATTTGTGTCGCGAATGAACTGAATTTAGAATAGGAAAGAAATTGAAAGGTGATATTACCTAAGCTAAGACGCACGGTGTTGACGCACTGGCAATGCGGGGGACTCGGAGCAACCTTGTCACTGCCTAACAGATTTTAGACCGAACTCGCGGAATCTGTACGGTTAAACTTTGATACAAAAGGAACGAACGTCCGATCTCACTGGTAGTTGACTTCCGAGATGCAGCACGACGCGACACTATTCGTGATTACGACAGTACTAGCCCACGAGAGTAGAAATGTAAGGGCTTATATAGCCCTGCAATGACGGGTGGTACTTGTCAGTACCCTTCAAGTGAACATTCGTATTTTGTCAACGACCAGTTGGTCGTGCGTACGTTTGGGCCCTAAACTAACCTAAACAGTTATGTAGATTTATCTAGGGTAGCTCTGTTCGTTTATCTAGGACGGTTCCTGCCAGAGATGATATTGAACACCTGTTCGTCATCCGTAACAATACAGGCGAATTTAATAATATTCAAACTGTTTTGATTAACGGCATGGCAATTTTTACTGGCGCCTCAGTTAATAATTACGATTTTATTATTTGAATATTGTAGTTTAGTACACTGAGAAAAAAAAGTAGTTACTTCAATAACACGCGTGTTATTGTAATTTTTTTTACTTCGACGAATATCAATGTATTCTTTTCAATAGTATGAAATTTAGAAGCAAATCGTGATGTATTTGAATTGTCTATCATGAAATGATTGAAAATATTATTCGACTCAATACCGCACATTATTATTCGTAATATTTCTTTTTTTTCCTTCGATCAGATATGTTGTTAAAAAAATTTGAGAAATGTATTGATTTATACTGGAATTGGTTTGAGGCCATATCTTATTTTTTTTTTGAAAACATTGATGGTCAAGCTATTCGCTTATATGATTGGCGGAAATGAAATTCAATAGTATTAAATATTAAAATAAGTTCATATGATATTGGCACTATTCAATAGTACATCTTATTGAATCGACCTATATTTTTTTTTGTTTCGACAGGATTTTTTTCTCAGTGTATACACACTTTATTCCTAGCCCTTCCTCGATTATTGTTCTCGATAAAGAGAAAAGAACTCGTCGTTACCGACGCGACAACGTTTAACAATGATATTTTTCTAATAACGCGGTGTTATAACAGTCCGATGTTGTTTTATGTGTACAGTGAATTATAGAGGTTTAACAAAGGATGTTTTGTAACGATTTAATCTCTTAATGCCTCGCGCAGCATATATGATACATATCAAGTATCTGCTTTGTGTGTTTAGAGATCTGTAATCCTGAATGGACTCCGACTATTTTATTATACTCGTAGTATATCTGTGCATCATCTGCGAGCAGGTGCTGTGCCTAGCTTATTTCATTCAATTTACATAGTGCGGTAACGTAAGAACGATGTGGCTATAGGTATCTTGTTTGCTTTGTTAAAAATCAATCAGGAGAGCAAACATAACTAAGTATTTAAATCAATTCATTGTCAGTGAAATAGTCTTGTGAAGGCTACGCGATATAAAAATTCGATCTACAAGTATAGAATAAACTTAATGCCATCCAGAAAACATAAAGAATAAAATGAATAAGACAGGTGTACACAAAATCTTGATAATCTTTTTTTACAAGAAGACTGAAGACTGAGAATATTCTCGACTGGATCCATTAAGATCCTCGAAAAATCATGATCGCCTGAAAGGGAGCCGAATTCCGCGTAACCAGCGTTTCTCCGCGAACACCGTGCATGACAAAACAATTTCGGAGATGTTCGAGTCGTTACCCGCGATCCGAGCGAAGTTTAAAAAAAGGTGACTCCGAAAATGACTCGGCTTAGGCTATTTTAGGCGGCTGGTGCCACGGTATTCTTATATCCGTTGCGTTTCACCGATGCAGCGTATTTTTACCTCGACGGTTTCAGGATCTTTTTATTAGAGTGTATCGCGCGCGTTTCTCGTTAAAAATCGCTCGCGTGCCAATGTCCAAGGCGAAATGTCGATCCTGTTGTCTCGAATGCTTGCAAAACGCGACACCGCGGAAGTGGATGTGTACATACAGTATACAGTATTGTAGAGACAAGCGGCACATCGAGCTCTCGTTCCATGCCTCTCGAACGTCGAATGGTAATCGTTACATGCGCGAGATACGATCGACCCGGGAACTTTTGTCGATTATTGTCGTCGCGTTTTTACGCCCTCGATATTCTTCTTTTTTCCTCGAGCACTCCGGAATCTTTAGAGGGACATCATTTTCACTTTTATACCGCGGGCGATATAAAAATACCACTGACCTCCTTCGCGGAGACAAAGCATCATCGTGCTGATGATGATAGACGCTTTTATCGCGGCAAAACAGGAAAAGAATTCTTTATCGGAGAGAAATACGTCGATGAGCCCTTCTATTACCAGAGCCGGTGAATGTTTTCCGCATCGTTATACACTGCTGATCTTTGTGCGAAATAAAAATGTTCGAATTGTGACAAACTCGAGCGAAGTAGGAGTTTATTTTCTTTCTTAACACGTTTAATTAGATGGTTCTTTTAACTTTTCTGACGTTTCTTCTGTTTTAAAGGAAATCTGCTCGTTTGTTGTCGCGAATGCATGAAATCCGCATTATTTTACCACTTTTCTTACAAATGCGTGAAACAGATCTGGTAGGCATCTATGAAAGACTAGCTTTTGCCCGCGGCTTCGCTCGCATAGAAAACCGTTTAATGCCCTCGGAAATTGATATTGTTTCTCCATAAAACTTTTTAACACCCCATTCACCCCTATAGAGTTTTAATTTTATGTTATGCCGCCATCTTAGAGATCAAACCCCCTTTTCACCCCTTAGGGGATCAATTTTTTAAAATGCCGAAACAGATGTTTGATTAATTATATCAAAGAGCATTAAGATCAAGTTTCAAGCAAATCCGACCACAAATAAAATATTCCTCATACAAACATTGCAACCCCTTTTCACCCCCTCGGGGGTTGTATTTTTTGAGATGCCGAAACAGGTGTTTGATGAATTATATCAAATAAAATATTCCTCATACAAACGTTGCAACCCCTTTTCACCCCCTTAGAGGTCGAATTTTTCAAAATGCCGAAACAGGTGTTTGATTAATTATATCAAAAAGCATTAAGACCAAGTACGAAGTAAATCCGACCACGAACAAAATATTCCTCATACAAACGTTACAACCCCTTTTCACCCCCTTGGAGGTTGAATTTCGAAATATCCTTTCTTATCCCTTGTATAGATCACATAAAGGAAACTGTGCAAAATTTCAGCTTTCTAGATCCAAGGGTTTAGCCTGGGCGTTAGTCGGTGAGTGAGTGAGTCAGCACTGCATTTTTATATGTATAGAGATAATGGCAGTGTCGAATGAGCGAACGAATTGAATCGCGACTCGGTCTTGGATACATACATACAAAGTGTTCCACGATCGGTGTCTTTAATGTCGTCGGGAGAATTCTCGGTCACGATTCCGGTAACTGTTCGTCGGTGACGGACAATCGGGACGGGGATGCAGGCCAAGTTAATCCGTTACGATGAGTTATCGTATTATTAACACGGCGGGGGAACAACGTCGTTAAATTCGGTCCTCGGGCCGGGCCGGTAGACGACGCCCGCTTAATTATCAATTACCCACGGCCCTCCCACGAAAGAGGCGATTGCAATTACCGTCCCGGTCACGAGGCCAGAGGTGCAAGCACGCCCGCCACTACGCCGCGCCGTCTCCACCTCCTTTTCCTCTTCCTTTCTCTCTCTACCCGAAAAAGATTTATTTCAAGCGTGTGTATGCGGATGAAGAACAATGCGAGAATTGGGGAAGTGTGCCACGAGAGGCTGGTAAGGCCCGCGTGGTCCCCGATGCAACGCACCTGGATCTTCACAGCGTGGTGCATCGTGTGCATCCGCGAGAGACTGCACCTCGAACCTCGCCGTGACGGCGAATCATTCGTACACGGTGCCGCGAACAACGGAGGATTTTATTTATGCTTGAACGTTCAACGTCGGAGAGAACATTAGTGCGTACAATTTTTTCAAAATTGTAAGAATGTTTATACCACCGTTTAGATGACTTGAGTGTTTCATATGTTTATTTGTTATACATAATTTTATTGATTTATGCTGTTATATATAATTTTATTGATTTATGCGTTGCGTTAGTGCTTTTGTTAACAAATGTATGTTACGTTCAGATTTTGTTAAATAAACAGTTCCCTGCGAGCGAGCAACAAATTACGACGTGTCGCGTCGAGTCTCCGAGCCTCCTTACAATTTTTTTATTTCATTCCCCAGAAAAATAGCTGTACCATTATTAGACAGCGGGTATTATGCATTTACGAGAAAAACAAGCAGGCGTATAATTCGAAAAAGTGAAATATTAGAAAAATTTAATAACACTGTGGTACTAGTTGCAGCCAGTTAAAGATATTAAGAAAGAAAATCCATTTCTGTTTCACCCCAGCTGTGAATGCGAATCAGCTAGAACATTTTTATTTTGTATAATCTAATCGAAGTTGTTTAATTATTATACCAGAATGATTGATCTAGGAGCGCGCGCGTGGTTGGATCGATCGTGCAAACGTTACTCGATCGGGCCGGTGATTCGGTATAAAGAGGTCCGGCTCACGAGGTCCCATTCCCTTAATCAATTGTATTTGAATCGTCGCCGATTTCGTAAGTGCATTCCCGGTGCGCTGGTATCATAAAGCGATCGCGTAGTGCACCGACACGGCGCGGCGTCCACTTGATAAGCCGTACGTGCCACCATTAGGCACACGATAATTTTATTTACCCGGGTTCCCCTCTCGTATGTACGGTACCTGGCGGGTTGGGTCTTTGCCCGTGAGTGCCGGGACGAGATAAATGATGTGAACGCACTGTTACCGCTCATTTGCATCCGAGAAGGATACTAGTGGAGGTTGCGGAGACTCGAGAGAGACTCGGTTTGCCGGCATTGGCTACCATCGACATCGGCATCGCTGCCACCGCCTTCGACGACAACGACAACGAGACGTCGCCGGACGGACAGACGACTCTCCCAATGATTTATTCCGACTTTAATCCCCGGCGACGTTCTCGATCTCGATGCTCTCCGGCGCGACACGTTGACAGCCGACAGTCCCCTCGCATCGCGCGGCTAACGATATTTATGAAAGTCAACTCAATTTTCAAACGGCCGCTGATGTAACGCGGAAGCGAAAGTCGCTAACATTTTGCCAGCGCGAGAAAAATCCTTTAAGCTACCTCACCTGGGTAGAGCGCTCGCGAGCGCACAATGCTCTCGCAGCGAAAGCCGGAGAGCAATACACCGGCTTCGGATGCTGTGTTTGCTGTATACTGTTGTTGTTGTTGTTGTTGTTGTTCCTGGATGTTAGTCACTGCTGCCTAGTTTCTCGGATATCTCGCCTGGATATATGTGTGTGCGAGCAGAAACCCGCCCAGGATTCTAACCGAGAGAGAACCTATCGTTCGCGGGTCCCCTTGGTCTGGGTGCACGATCGATCACGAGGATCGCGGTAGGTGTTCCGCGCGCCACGCTATAATAATAACCGACTAACAAGGGCAGCAGAGTTCAGGTAGGCGCTCTCGAGGAATCGAGCACGTAGGAAATCGAGCAACAAATGGGTAGGTGGCTGCCGGCTCAGGTCTCGACCTCGTCCTGCCACGATTAATATTTCCATCGTGCATTGTTCCTCGTCACGTAAATCTCCCCGGCGAGATAAGACCCTGGCTTTGGAAACCGTTTATAAGGTCGATTTGTATCGTTACGCGAAGAGAGAGAGAGAGAGAGAGAGAGAGAGAGATCCGACTGCTGCAACCCGGGAAATAGAACCGACAAGCCGCGACTCCGCCACCTACCGTTTTCTCAGGGCTTATCTTCAACGAGGAACGAGGAAACCTTTTACACGGAAGACTCGGCGAAATTCTGATCAGACCAGTCTTGCGCAATAGCAGTCTTGAGCAGTCTGAGGAAGGTGTATGTTGTGGAACAACATTGTGTAGAAGCTAAAATCTACGAAGAAGGAGTAGGGCCTAACAATGAGGAACATCGTGACGAATAAAACAGAGGATGAGCAAAGTTGAATGAAAGCTTATCACCGTTCCCGCCTGGTCAACCCGCCGCGTTCTACATTGTACGATTTACAGCTCCCCTTTGAACCGTTCGCGTCCGCAGGAAGATCTACAACGATCTCGATCTACAAATTACGGTCGATCGACACGGCGAGAGCAACCGCACCGGCGCGAAACAAAGAGAAACACACAACGACCAAGAGAGTTCATCTCGAGGCTTCTAATCGATTGAGAGAAAAAAAAAGAAGAAGGGGGTGAAGCAGTTGAGATGGACTGGCGGTCGGTCCACGTCGCTCTCTTGACTGTTCGCGGAACAATCGATGATTAATGATCCGGCGGCCTAGCGGAAGAGAATTAATTAAGTCCTAGAGACCCGGGACAGCTTGGGAATTTACATCGGTTAGCAGTAACGCGTTGCGAGAAACATGCGAGAAACATCCGCGGAGAATTTATTGCTCTGGGGTTCTCCTCTCTCTCTCTCTTTCTCTCTCTCTCTCTCTCACACAGACACAAACACTTGTGCTTGTGAATGCAGCTTAAGGCGCGTGCTGCTGTCACGGGGATCGCCGCAGTGACAGTCGGCACGGTGACTGTCTTCATTGGTGATTGACATCACGATCGCGGTGTTCCGCGCGCGTACGCGTACGCGACGGTCCGGCAGAACGACACAAAAAGAGCGACGTCGCGTCGTCGTCGACGTCGGTCTCCTTTCGTTTCAAGCTAACCACGTGCCCGGCGAGCCGACGCTTTTCTTCGCCTTTTGCGGCGCGGCATTGTGAGAGACAGCCGCGGAAAAAGGAACAAGATCAGCTGTTTGCGTTTTATTTCACCTCTCGCGCCGACATTTGCATTACCTGCTAACTGAGTCTTGGCTGCAGGAATCTCGGCAGGATGAAGGGTACACGTGGGATGGAAATAGTTCCGCCGAGCTTCACAGGGTGAAGCGAGACTTCCTGCGGACGCTAATCCGGCCAGCACCCGTCGGAACATTTCTGTGAGAAATATTCAGTTGCGTGGAAGTATTTCAACAGGTACAATGAATCGATACATGTTGCACAGGTCAGCTAACATTTCTAGCGAACGATAATTGAGAAGATGAAATTGAATATTGTTGGAAAATTAAAAAAATTCAAGTATACGATTTCTCCTCTATTAAAATCATTAAGGGATGAAACAACATTCAATTTAGTTTCTATTTCTCGCAATCGATGCGGACGATTTTTATCTTGCACAATAAAAATAAAGATTCGCGGAGTCTACTAATCACCAGACTAACAATAAGTACAACGTGTACATCATAACTACAATGTTCGAAGCCGGATAAAACGAATTAAAGGCGAACACTCGATACCTGAAAGACAAAGGATCTAGATATAGAAACCGAGAGACAAAGCTGCGAAGATTGACAAGAACTGTCTCGTGCCTAAGTTTTGACTCTCGGATAAAAATGGAAGAACTGCTGACTCACGTGACAGATAAAGATGTTTTGAACCGACTGTTGTCTTGATGAACAAAGACTCCGAGTTATCTCGCGTTGCTGAAGCCAGAGAAAGGAACGACATTGTTTTAATGGAAAAAGATGGAACTTCCTCTTTTCAACGAATACTGGTGGTGACTCACAGCTCTCCCATATTTCAACTACAAATAATTCTTAGTTCTGAAAATCGTTGAAGAAGAGAAAAGTCAACTTCCATTACAACTTCGTTTTCTGTTCGTCAGATATCGATCAAGCTACCCGACTTAATAAGATCAGTCAAATGATTTGATAAACGATGATGGAGAGACGTTCGTTTATTCGGAAGGAGCAACACCGTTTTAAACAAACCATTTACGGTGGAAATTATCCGGAGATGAAAGTATACTGCGCGTCCGGTTCAAACAATCCGCGTTTTGTTATTACAGTCAGCGCAGAAATCACGATGGAGAAACCGCGACGACCTCCTCGGTCCCCGCGGTTAGGTTTCGATCAACTCGCGGAGAAAGAGAAGAGGGTCGTGGTTTCAAAATGGCCGTCGATGGACCGCGAAGGAGCACATGTAACGAGGTGAATCGTCATTAATCCGAATCCGACGAAACACAAGATCCAAACAAAATGTTTATCTTTCTCGGCGCACAGGTTCGATCAATTTCTACACTAAATGAATATAGCTTGAGGGGCATGAAACGTTATAGTCCGGGTTCGAACCAAATAACGCTTCCGATTCGGGTTTGATTCGAACCTGTGCGCTGAGAAAAATAATTACCATTCTTTCAAAATAGTGCGATCACGAAAAATACCTCCTTTATAAAATGTTTATCTCTCTGAAAGTGCCTGAAAGTCAGGGTTACTCCTTTACTATTTCTCGAAAAAATCTCCAAGTATTTATAAACAGAATGGGTGCTGATAATCACTGTAACCTAGCTGCTTCACTAGCGCGGGTAGGTTGTTATTAACGATAGTCAGTGTAAATGCAATGCGAATTGTATAATTGAAAAAAGCGCAAGCTAATAAATGCCCTACTTAGTCTGAGCTTCCAACCACCTCTAAATGTAGACTTGTGTGAAGCGAAATAAACCCGGAAGGATTTAAAGTGCTTAAAATAAAAGAGAAAACACGCGGATAATTATTGCGCTATCAGTTCGCCGAAGTACCACCCCGTCGAAGCGCGTGACAGCAGAAAAATCCTGACTCCGTTTATCAGAGCATTTGTTTCCCGGATCGGTGACCGCAAAGCTACGATCTTAGGGGAGGGGGGGTGCTATCTTAACACCTCCGAGCGAAGGCTTCCACCACCCCGAGCACCCTTTACCCGGCTGGAAAGTCGCTAACAACATCACGCTCATTGAGCAATACTGAATGGACTCCGGCACTTTAGCCGAACACCGGTATCTCGACACTGACTTCGCATTTAACGCACTCTCGGCGTTCACCTCGACCCACGGACACGCTCCGGCACGCTCGTCGTCTCTCCTTCTCTTTCTCCTCTCCCTCGTTCTTCTCTTCTTGTCTCTGGACCGTGAGACTTCTATCTGGAAGCGAAATCGATATTCGCGAAAATAAACGCTACGTGGAAACGCTAGGAAATGGATAATTCGGTAGATTAGAGCGCGTTCGGCCGGACGGGTTATGCGCGCTTTAAGCGGTTACGTCCCGCTAACTTCCCCCATAAACATCGCGTCGAAATGCCGAGGCCCCGGCTTCGAATGGACTTTACGCGCCGCTAGATACGCCTAGGGAATCCGTATATCTGCGGGCCGTATCTGCGGCTGGCCAATGAATGGATGCGTTCCCCGGCGGCCGGATAATTGGGAAGATTGTAACCGCCGCATGGGTTATGCACTTTACCGTCCGTCTTGCAAGCTCCCGCTGCCTTTGTCCCTAAGTCTCTCGCACGCCGGGTGCTGCCGCGCCGCGCCGCCGAGACTGTCTACACGGTGCACCGCAGAATTTTACCGTTTCGTTGCTACCGGGTCTTCTGCAAAAATCCGTTCCCCCCTTTCCGAGAGCGAAAAATGCCAGGTATCATCACAAAATAGAAAATTCTCCAAGACAATATCGAAATGTCACCACATTCTTAGGTTCAGACCACTTAGAAACTACTCTACAACGTAGAGAGACATTCTTAGTGGCAAGAATAGAGGTGACTCGCTGCGGATCGTCGGCTAATAAAAAGGATAATTGTCGGTTATCGTCCACTGACATTTCGAGCTGACAGAGATAATGACGCTCTTGAAGAATTTACTTGAAGTTACGTTCAGTGTGTTGTAAGTTTCGTTTGTCAGGGCGATTCGGAGTGCAATGAACGGCGAGTAAAAGTTCCGTACACGGATTGTCCATTGGGAGTGGCGACCTTTTAATCGGACGAGTTTTTGAAGACGACAGTACTATGGAACATAGTGCGCGACGCTGGGTGAAATCTTGAACACAACGGTGCAACGTAGAAATGGCAAGCGATAGACAGACATTTAAAATTTCGCTTGATTTGTACAGGACGAAGAGGTACGATTACAGGCATAATGAATCGAAGATTAAGGGGAATTTATTTCTAAAAGCTTGAATAAATGCATTCTTGTTATTTTCGTGAAGGAACGATAGAATGTTGATGAAAAATCTGCACGAAACGCAGGCTGGTTACCGTCTTTTCGCTACGAGAAAGTAAAGAATGCGTTGGTCGCTCGATATTCAAATAAAAAAGGAGTAAACGCGGAACGCAATGAGAAACGCAAATTGAATGAGCCGAGTAATCAAGAGCAGCCAGAGAAACCATGTTCTACATTCATTTCCACGCTGTCCCGTGCAATCCATCTTCCCTGTCCCAGAAGAGAAGAGTGCATTAGAGGCTCGTGCCGAATCCCAAAGTGCGATTTCTGGTTCCACGGGAATGCAACGAGGAGGAATGCGCCCAACCAACGCAACGTCTGCGTAAGAACAGGATCTACGGATATCGATATCGATGTGGATCAGTGTGGCATTGGTGCGCTGGGTAGCCAGCTACGGGCATAGTACAGGCCAGAGATCGTTAAACCCGCTATCCGACAGCCGATACTTTAACTCCTTTGCGACGATATATCGCGACCCGCTATAAAATACCATTGTAAACGGTACACCCGTGGCCTAATCTCGCCACTGCCTCGTATTTCCCTTTTGTATACGGGCTCATTAACCGATCGCTCGTGTGTGCACGTGCTGGGATTTTGTCAGGTGCCGTTTCCGTGTTACCCCGTCCACTATAGTTCACTCGTTCAGGGAGGAGATCGAAACGCTGTTACAAACTATCAGGTCGTGAGGAAAGTAATTTCGTTTTTCCTGTAGTGATTAGGGCTGTTACTTTCCTTCGAAGATCGAAGACTTTCAAGCTTCGAACCATCGATTTCAGAAACTCCGAAGGTGATGAGGAGACTGCGGATCTTTATGCAAGATAGAAATATTTTGCAACAATTGTAGGCAGCAGGAGTTAAATAAAAAGCCACTTCATCCCTTAACAGATCTTTTACATTGAGAACAACGTGGCAACATTCTTAGATTTTTCGAATCTTTCACTGTTTTTAACAAAATTTTGATGATCTCGGCGCACCGGTTCGATCAATTGTTATTTACACACTATTTGCAAATTATCACAATATCTTTTTTCGACGTTTCGATCTTACTTTAGATTTAGATCATTTTCAAGAAAATTATAAGAGAATTGCGTCTGTAAATTAATAATTGATATTATGTTTCATACTGTGTGAATTTAAAACAAGAAGAACAACTGTTACCTACTTGCTTAGTGCAATAGAAAATAATTTTTCATAATGTTAACTTTAACGTAGCCACCTGTTGATGCTGGGACAGTATACATGGTAATGAGGTAACATGAAGATATTTGGAAACGAACATAACGTATTATCGATCGATCAGTTGGTGATCGATATTTGGCGGTAAATTGAAAACAACCTTCGTCATTATAACCTTCCTTTCACTGCTATTATACCACATTGAATATGGTATTTCTCAATTAACATTCAAGTTTGCTTTAACTATTTTACATACAGCTGTGTGTATGTGGAAGTTGATGCAAATTACGAAGCTACATAAGGAATTATTTGATTATTAATTTACAGACGCAATTCTCATAATTCTCTTGAAAATGATCTAAAGTAAGATCGAAACGTCGAGAAAAGATATTGTGATAATTTCCAAATAGTGTGTAAATAACAATCATCAAAATTTTGTTAGCAACAATCTACGATCAACACAAAGAAACATTTTTCACTGTTTTATTGTATATTTTACCCAGTCAATGTAGCATATACAAGCTGGGATTCAAAGATTCAGAATCTTCCTATTGGGTCTAATATTTACGCTTATTAACGATGGTTAGTTATCAGAATTGCGTCGTCTTAAATACATATTCATAATTGAAAAGTTAGCTGATTGAAAGGTGAAAGAGCGTACGAACGCGTTGCGAGGACGACTCGCTGTGCACAATAAATGCCGTATATAAATGAGAGAATTAAAGATCGTCTCTAAACGGCGTATTAGAACGGCCACTCGAATTTCCACGGGTGTCGGATGGCCGGCGCGAATGATCAGTTGCATAATCGTCCGATAACGATCATTCGATTCGACGATCGGATAGAGGCGACGACCAATCAATCGATCCAGCGAGAGCAACCGAGCGAGGACCGTCCGCTGGATCGCGTACATACAAATCGGTGGCACGACTGGCTTCCTGTATCGCGTTATTTATTGAATCTATGCACTTAACGGTGCACGGGTCCCGGCGTGTCTGGCTGCAGCACCGTGGAGACGGTCTCCCGACGCGCGCGCGCGGCCATTGTTTATACTCGCGAGCTGCGTCTTGTGCAGCAACGCCGTATGGTGCATGTTCCAGCCATTGAAATGGCGTTCCACGAATCTGTGAAACGCACGGCATGGGACCGGATCGACTCGATACAAATAGAATCGCGTTAACCGACGCGACGTTTGCGCACATCGTGTGAATACCTTTTATCCCCGAGGATTGTTGCAACTAAATCGACGCGCGGCGAAGATACTCCGTTGCAAATTGTTTCGCGCTCCATCGTTGCCACGCTTCTATTGCACTCTTGCTGCTCCATTCATTTTTCCGCGCTTCGACAATCCGCATCAGTGATCTTCTTCGTGAACTTTAAATGAATTAAATATTCAATCGTTTTGGTCAGGAAAAAGAACGGAGAAAACAAACATACAATCGGAGACAACTTCCCGGTACCGTTAATAGATGATTGTTTAAGACCAACTTAGAGACGAAAAATATTTTACGAAATTAGACCTTAAAAACGGATTCCACCACGTTAAAGTCGCCGAATACTCGGTAAAATATACATCGTTCATTACACCCTTAGGTGAATACGAGTATCTCAAAATGCCATTTGGACTAACCAATGCACCTCGTATTTTTCAAAGATTTTTAAACGAAATCTTTAGTGATTTACTTAGACAGAATAAATTATTGCTTTATATTTGGACGATCTTTTGGTGGCCACGGAAACGGCTGACGAACATTTGGATATTTTGCGAGAAAGTTTAATTTACGATTTAGGCTAGATAAATGCTCACACATTCTTTTATCGTCAAATAGCTTATTTGGGATACTCCATATCCGAAAATGGTATCGCGCCAGCAAAGGAAAATATCGAATCGGTAGTCGATTATCCAGCGCCGAGAAATATCAAAGAAGTGCAGCGGTTTGTAGGCCTAGCAAGTTATTTACGGCGATTTATAAAAGATTTTTCACTTATATCGCCGAGACCCTTGTATGATTTGCTACGGAAAAATGCAACATTTTGTTTTGGGGCAGAACAAAGCCAAGCGTTTGTGACGTTGAAGCAACGTTTAACAAACGATCCCATTTTGGCAATTTACTTTCCAAAATTAGATACAGAACTCCATTGCGACGCTAATAGCAGTGGATTTTGGGGCAATTTTGCTACAAAAACAAACAAATAAAGTCTTCCGACCAGTTTTTTATTTTAGTAAAAGAATTAAATTTAGAGGGACACCAAGTGTCACGTGCACCATTTACAGGAGTTGTTGGCCCCGATCAAATGAAATTTTGGATTAGGTCGGGAAGCGAAAAGGGGAACGATACCCAGTAGAAAATAAGTTTTTAATTGTGTTATTGCGTTTTATGTTTGCGTTAGCTAAGTTTGAATTGTATTATTGTGTTATATTTTCGTCAGCTATGTATTGAATTGTATTATTGCGTTATATTTGCGTCAGCTTTGTATTGTTTAGTCGTTATAAAGTTGTTATTTTCTTGTTTATGTGTCATCTCGCTGGTCGTCGTTATGAGCAGACGATCGATTTGTTATTAACGACCGACGTTCGTTTGAATTTGTATTTAGAATCAGTTTGGAATAAGATACGAAACCGTTAAAAGCTCCTATAAATCTTTAATAAAATTCTGTCGGTGAACCTGTCAAGCACCGTTCGAATAGTTTGTCGATAACCTGCAGGAAAGCCTGAAGAGGCTGAACTCCTTGCACTCGGAGCTGTTTTAACACTCGAAAATGAAACATTTCTTCCTAGCTAGAATATCTCCATTCCCTATGATTTTTGAAATTTTATGGATATGAAATTCGTATAATACCTCGCGTTACCTCGTACAATACCTAAATCTTATGTATTGGCGGATCTTATTATTATTCCTGCTTCCCACAATCAATACAGTGATTAGATACCGACATATTTGATAACGTGAGCAATATTTTGTGTAATGATACAGCAGTTTTTAGTGGCGCCTCAGAGTGAACATTAATCGCTTAGGGCAGCGAACGGCTCAATTATCGTGGAGCGCGAGCGAGCGAGCGAAATTGGCGTTCATGAATGAATGATCGAAATCCGTTGAATGGGTCCGCGGAATATGGGGCCACGGTGGACTGAAAAGAGCGAGCCGGCAAGTTTGTTAAAAATCCTCTTGATCTCCGTTGTCCACTAATCCGAAACGCCCGGTATAACCGTCCCGGTCCACGGTTCGCAGCCTTTTAAGCGACAGGTGCAAACATTCGGTAGGGGTGGAGAGGGGCGTCGCAAAAAAGGAAGCCAGTAATTGTAAGCCCCGGGTAGAAAAACCAGTTTGCTAAAAACAACCTGGGCTCGATCGTGTCTTGTTGCGGGGCTACCGAATAAGACGGGACGAGTCAGTGTACCGTGAGTACGAGGACCGCGTATAAGGAATACGGTTGGATTCCTTTTCGAGACGAGAGAATGTATGTAGGCCCGCGTGCATACAGGTGCGCGTGTTAGTCGCCGCGGACCGATGCTGTTACTTTTTCTTCCTCTTGTCTCTTTCTTCTTTGCGTTGCTCTTTACTGCTTCTTCCTTTCTCTCTCTCTCTCTCTATCTCTCTCTCGTTCCGTTTAATCAGCTGGAACGAATCTCGGTACTTAACCGATTCACGAAAAATCAGACTAAAAAGGGACACGCGGAGTTGGTAATTTGCGCGGGGGATGTTCACCATATACATACTCTCCCTGCGAAGGATAAAGAACGTAATGGTTATTTGATTAGTTCTTGGTACGTTTGAAAAAACGCAAGGATAATTGCCTTAGCAGCTACTGGAAGGACAAAAAGATTTCTGGCTTAATGGAATACACGTCTTCCTTACGGCTTGGTTCAGTCCTTCGGCGAATAAATTAAAGTTTCCATCTGCCAGGAAAATGAAATTATTCGGTGTGTTTTGTAAGTAACATTTCTCACCGATTTTTACCAATAGCTTATCAATTTATGTACTTGGGACTTTTTTATTGATCAAAATATAAAACAATGTAATATTATATGTACAAGTACGAAGAAGGAGAGGCCTATTCTGCTAAGAAAATCGAGTCTCAAAGTTCATCGAGCAGCAGCGCGTTAGTAATTACACGAAGTAGAAACGGTAGTCATGACACAGACACGTCAGCGGCGATTCGTACCGTAATACCACGTACGTTCGCTGAAACATCAAGCTCGATTCTCTCGAAAACTGTGACTCGCTGGAACAAAGTTTATTCTACGCTTTCCGTGTACGTAAGAGATCGGTAAAAATTCAGGTCTAAATAAATCGATAGACTTTATGAGGAAAATAAAAATGTTCTGCATTTATCGTGGAAAGCGGGAATAAAATAAACATTGATTTCACTCCTTAATGATTATTATTATTATTATTATATCCGCCCGAGGTCCTTTTATACAAATGTGTACAGTTTTGACAGTATAACTGATATAACAAAAAGAAGATATGACAAAAATCTTGACATAAAATCTTAACCTGTCTTAACTAAAATTTACATAAAAATGGACCGTGCGAAACTAAACAAATACAGGTACGATTAACATATAGTATTGCGCAATTTTGTTTTGAATGCCTGTAACGTGCCATTAAAAAAATCGATATCGTTATAAAATATGTTAGAGCAAGCAATAATGCGATTTAATGGATTTCTTATTCCATATGAGGATTTGGATTTCATTGTTTGAAATCCTGCTCTAGTTCTCAAAACACGTTCAGGTACGTAGAAATTGATTTGCCTAAGGAGTGCGGGACAATCTATATTGTTATTAATTAAATTGAAGATAAAGCTCTGGTCGGAAACTGTTCTACGATCGGATAATGTTTCAAGGTTGGCTGTGTTTAATATTATTGAGTAATTATGATCAAAGAATGACATTGGGTTGTTTGTCTTATATGCACAAAACCTGAGGAATTTATGCTGCACTCTCTCTAACATAATTATATTAAAAAACAACATTACAGTTTTACATTTCCGCCCAGCCAATTTCTTCATAAGTACATACGTAAAGATCTGCCGGGAAAGGATATAAATCGTGTGGCATGGGAAGAGATTCTGGAATAGAAGAAACGTGTGTTGATGTTGCAACAACTTCGAGCGCGACTTTAATGTAGTTGCAACTCGGAAGATGATGCGGATAAAAAAGAGGTGGCTAATGAACGAGAGTGAACAAGTGCGAGAAGAGAAGAGAATTCGACGGTGGGGTCCACAACACACAGCGAAAGCCGATCAATCGTGGCGCAAGAAAGCGTCAAAGACATTCCACGGGTCTGTTCTCGGCAGCGTTAAAGGTCGTCGACACCCGAAAGTGTGCAAGCCCCGAAAAAGGAACACTGGGATTATGGAGGACGCGTCTCGGGAACGGAGTCGACAACGTCAGCGGCGCGGCGGCGGCGGCGGCGGCGTCGCTCATTTGAACCAGCCTGACCTTACTTAACCCAAATCTCCTCGGAATCGGCCAGTTTCAGGCCGATCGTCCCGACCTGACCTTCCTTAACCCGATTCTTCTAAAATACGGTTACGAACCGCACGCGAACGTCGAAGCGGAAATCCTACGACACGGCCCGTTAGCCGCGCGTATTTGAATTGAATAACGATCGCCTTTAAATTCGTATCTAGGCGACTGTGACTGCACGCGCGACCGCCGGCACATGGATACACAGACAGGAAAAGAGAGAGAGAAAAGATTATAGAGAACGAGAGAGAGAGAGACAACGAGGATCGTGGCTGAGGCCGCGTTCACGGATCGCTGTGTTCACCTGTCGCAGGTAGAGCGGAATCCTCATTGAGATTCCGCCGTGGTCTTTTTCTATTACCGTCCCGGCGGCCATTGTTCTACCCGTCGTAAATTATTGCCAACGGTTGCTGGTCGAATTGCTCAAAAACTGTGTGTAAATCACCCGGTATTAGAAGGTCGTCGGGACGATTGTTCCACCGCCGTTTTCTAACATGCATTTATAGTTACATGTATTTGTATTTGGATTTTTCTGATTTTATAATTGTCAGGGTTTGCATTTTCTGATTGTATTGATTATATCCGCCTGCAGCGGATCCCTAGTTTTGTGAATCGTCACGTGTTACTGTTTCACAGTGAACATCCAACATCCAACAAAAAATGTGTTTACGATACATCAAGGAAATGGTTTGTCCAGGAGCTCTATCTGTATGTTAAGTTAAAGTACACACCCAGCTGCATATGAGTCGCCATTATAATTTAGCTAATAAAATCGGTCAAATGTTGTTTGAAATTCATGAGAATCGACATCGCGTAGACATGAAATTCAACTGGTAATGTACATTTAAATTGGACAGTTGAATGTTTGAACTGTATGTTAAAGTTATCCTCACAGGTTCCGATGACGATTATTCGCTGGGTAGAAAATTGTTTTGCAAACAAATATCATCGCCGACGTGCATACATTTTGCAACACGAAGGAACAAGCGTAAATATCGCTGCAAGGTTTGTTTGTAAATATTCCAAGTTTGAATCATCGCCAGATTTTTAAGCATACGTTTTGTGTTATCAGCAGAGTATGAAAAAAATTCGGAAGGCGGTGAACCAATTTGGCAGCTGCTGCTTATTTCGACGTGTTTTATTTATTTATAGTTTATTTTAACGTGGTCGCATGAACAGCGAGGTCATTGGCGACCACATTATTTTGACATTGGGATGAGAGACAGCAACACAAATTTACAGCCGTTCATGTGTCTCTGTGGTTGTAATTCTTCCTGGAATGCCGCATATGTCACATATTTTCACTGTCGAGATATTGCCATTTAAAGTTTCGATCACTAATTCTGAACGTAGGCCATCGGTTAAATTCCATTATTTTAGTGAGCCCTTCGAATTTGTTTTCACGACTTTTTTTCTGGTAAATACGCGCGTAAATCCTATGCTATACAGCTCGATTAATGCATAAACTCGAATTTTCTGAAATTGTCACATGCGGTGTTTTTCCATACAAGTACAGATATATCGACGGATCTAAAGAGAAGAGGAGGACGTTCCTGATGAATTCGATAGTTGTTCCTCTCGAAAATCAGCCGAACGATCGGCAGCCGATTGCGAAACGCGTCTCGTCGTCGAATACCCGGCGAGCAAATGATTCATCGTGACTTTCACAATGAACATCGGTCTAACGCCTGCCTCGAGGAGAAGAAGAAGAAGAAGAAGAAGAAGGAGAAGGAGACGAAGAATACGACGAAGAAGAAAAAAGGAGCGTCTCCCGGTGTTCGCGTCCCCGAGCCCATAAACTGAAATAGTCGTGTTTACAGCCGTCCGAGGCAGATAAATATAAAAGGCGGTACACAGCGGCGAGCGCGCTTCTACGCGCGAGGAAAAAATGCAAAAGGAAACACTTGAGAAGAAACGCAGAAAGAGAGCCAAAGAGACAGAAAGGCGACGAACGAGGAAGAAAGAGAGAAAGAAAGAGCAAGAGACGCGCGTTCGACGCACGCCCTCCGGGAGCCTCGATACGTTTCTAACGGCAAGAATTATGCCGGGCAGAGAGTACATAAGGGAACCGGCTAGAATGCGGATTTTGTTGGTCGCGTTGTCCCTGACACTGATCGCTAAAGATGTCCATCCGCGGCGCTGCGTCTCGCCGTCGCGTCGATCGGAGACTTCGATGCGCGCACCAGACGCATCCTTCTTTTTCCGCGACGCGTTCGAACCTCTCTCTCTTGTTTTATTGCCGCACGCGATGATTGACTCGGAACAATTGCCAGGGTCGAGGACCCTTTCCGGCTTTCTGGTCTGTTTGCCGCTCGAAAGTGCGCCGCGAGGGCAACCAGCCTCTTCTCCGACACGTCAATACAGTAATTGGTCCGAAGATCCTACAGCCACGTTCAAGCTGTATTTTTAAGATTCCGATGGAATTATTAAGTAGAAATCAATACGAAGATTCACAACGATACAAAGTGGTTTACCCGAAGTAATTGAGTTCGTGTTCATTTCACTCTTATCGAGTGGTTAAATGCGAATCATTTGTGTAAAGAGTTTTAATAAAATTCGAGTCACGACAAACTTTCGTTTCTACAATCTGCACAACACGGATCCGATTCTTCACGTTCCATCTGGCAGGAATCGCGGAGCGTAAGGATTCTCATTATTCCGCGCCGAATGTTTGCGATACACGGCGGAAGTTATTTACGAGCGGGTCGAATAGCATTCCAGAGCTGAAAGACGAAAACGAAAGTTCCACGAAAACAGTCTCTCCCATGGGAGGGATCAATAACCAAAAAATCACCAGGCCGAGGACCAGGTGGGCAGAGAAGAGGGGGGTACGCACGCTTGTTATTTTCCCTGTACGGCTGACGTGTGACAGACGTGGCCCTTAAGGGCCCCCATCGACTGCCTCGGGGCCCGTTGCAGAAGAAGATATATTTAGACCCCTTTGATGGGTCTCTCGCGTTCCCCAGGAACATGCTGAACAGTGGGACGATATTGTAAAATACTGAGCATTTCGCAAAAATCTGTTGTTTCTGCATCCCATATTTTATCAAATCACTGTCTAAATCTTTCAAAATTTCAGCAGGAGAACAGTTTTTCAAAACATGCTCTATTCAGAAAATATGTAACTCGGGTAACTTTGATTATTTTCACTTGAAAAAGCCACACATGTATCCGAAATACTGGCGAATGTGTGTGCAAAATGCTAATTGCAAAAGGTTCAATAATTTTTTCGGGAACAAATTCGAAAATCTGTGGAAAACCCGCCTCGAAAACCATGTCTCATTGATCGCGAGTCCGTCGCGCTATGGCGGCGCACGCACCGGCGAAATTCGCGTGGAAAGTGGAAGAGAGGATTTGCGAGGTGCCTGGCGTGGCAGCGTGAAACAGAAACAGAAATCGAAGCCGACGATCCCGTTGCAAGCGTGGATAATTTACAGCCGGTACGGAACGCTCGCGACTAGGTATAACTCACGCGGGCAAATCAGTCTGTCAAATAAACGTACGGCCGTAAATGTACATTTTCACCGAGCGGCGCCGTGCCGGCCGTGTCCGAGTGAGATTTTAACGGCAATCTGTGTCATGTATCCATCAATAATCCGGGATCATTAGGTGGCGAGCTTCCCGCGGAAAAACCCCGCGATAATCAACGAGCAACGCGTTGCTGCACCGCGGCGAAGTTCTCTCCTCGTTTCGAGCGCTGTCACGACCGAATGAAAGCCTTCAATCTCTTCGACACCGCGGGATAATTCATTGATACACCTAACATTTTAGTTTTCACACTTGGCGTCCTCGCGGGAGAAAAAGATCTTGGAAAAATCTTACAGCATCCGGGCTGTATATGGACGCGGTGTACACAGTACTTTCATAAATGCTGCACTTTCGTTCCGAACTTGAATTCTATTAAAAGAAAACGAAATTTTAATGGATCATTTCAATCAAATTCGATAGTTCCAGCGTTAAAATTGACGAATCTACTGGAGAAAAGCTTAATACTGCCCTTAATTTTATATGTTTATACATTAGTGATATATAATAAAAAAAAGCATGTAACATCACAGTGAAAAGAAGCAGTAACGCTGCTATATAGGCAAGAGTACCGAGTATCTTCGTGACGACACAGAACATTACTGTTTCGAGCGACAACTGCACTCGTCACGCGCGCACACGCACACACACACAGCCAGGAGGTTAAACATCCGTGCTAATTCCTGGTCGTGAAAGAAGAGCCACGGTCCACCGAATCCGGAGACAGTCGCCAAGAAGACGAGATTCCGTTTTGGTCGGTCGCGCTCAAGCGAACTCGCCACCCCGCGAGTCGCTTTCGCAGGAAAGAAAGTCAATAAGAGCAGAGTCTGGCGTTAGGAGATCTGCCTGACCGTTTCCCATTACCATAATCTCGTTTCGGCCGAGTGAAATTAGTCTGGCGCTCGAACGAGACAAGAAACACGAGGGGACACGCGGACACGAAATTCAGAAAACCAAACGAACACGGTAGCGCACGGTTAAATTTCCATAAAACCTGCACGGTTAACACGGGTGCCGCGCTGTTCTCCTAACAGTCTCGGGTGTTTCTGCTGGCGAATATTGAAGACAACTGGCTTCGGAACCGATGTAAATTTAACCGTGCGCTACAGCGAACGAGGAGAACGTCCGAAGAATCAGGGAAGAACTTACCTCGCACCTGGAAGTGTCCAGTATCTCGACCTCGGTATTAACGTTATCGATGGTAACACTGTGCCGGTACAGGAAATCTGTAACAGAGTAGAATGAGATTATACTGACGCCTTGATGAACGATAGCCGAGAGAGCATTCCTGAATCGCTATCGCCGCGGACGGTCTACAGGGCTAGCGAAAGGAGCCCGCAAGAGGGAAGACGTACGAGCTCGCTCGGCAAGGATAATGAAATCGATCCGTCAGTCCTCTTCGAGGATCGGGAGAGATCTCGCCGGCCGGTGGACGAGTAATCGTTGGATCTAGCCTAGCGTCCTTGGTCCGGCAGCCGATCCAACCGACGATAACTGAAACTGAATACCGCGGATCCCGCGAGATCGATCTAAGAGCAAACCCAGGCTAATATTAATGTCGACGCGACGGTGAAACGGCCTGCGTCGCTTAAAATCCCTGTTAATTCTTGAAATCATTCTTTCACGATGGTTCTTCTCGCCTTTTTAGTTTCGGGATCGCTACTTTCCGGCGCGGCGCGGCGCGGCACCGAGAGACCGACCGCCACTTCCTTCTCGCAGGCTCTCGACGTTGCCCCCACAGTGATTTACGCCCGCCATTTGTCCGCTGTCTTCGGTCGCCGGGATACACGCGAAACGACCACGGACCCGCGACAACAACCATGGAAATTGAAATTCCCGATCCGGGCGAAAGCTACTTTGATTGCTTCAAACTTGAAATAGCCGACGATTTTTCTTCGTTTTCCTCGATTCTTCGAGCCTCAGCCGAACCTATTTTTACACCGAAAATATCTCCGTTTGTTTTTACCAACATGTACATACAAGAAAACGATTCAGGCAGAAAATGTTTGCTTCAATGGGGCTATTACACATATTCTGACTACGGAGAAGTTTTTTTTCTCTAGCTCATATATTCCGATATTTCAAGGTCATCGTCGTTTTTTTCTTTAATGGATGTATAATATGTCTGTTGACCTTCGAATGACCTTCGAAGGAGTTATTCTTCAAAATCAATTCACGCTAATAAGAGAAGATTCGATCTGGGATTCAATGTTTTCCGATACATATAAGAGATTAGAAATTTCGTCGTATTGGAAAACACAGATTCTGTTTTGAGGTCCAGTTGTTTATCTATATATATTTATGTAGTCGCGTAAAATATTTTTGAAAGGAATATCGCGGTGGTAGACGATGTGGCCGCAGAGTTTCCCGCGAATAGAAAACGCGGCTAATGCGCGAAAGTCCCGGACCAGTTAGTAACGACAATTCCGATTTGACGCGGTGACGCCGGGCGTCGCGCCGCTCTGTCATTACGGCGCTGACTGACAATGACGTATAACTTTCGCCAATAGAATAACTACGCGACTACAGAGCCCTTAGGGAGTTGCAAAAAACCTGTTCGCGAAAATGTATTCCGATTAAACCTAACTATCAATTTATTAACACGTACTGCAATGAACAAAAAAGAATATGTTACCATCTTACAATTAGAGAAACAGCTAAAATGTTTGAGCATAATTTAAAAAATCAATTACCATTGATAATATGTAATCATAAGATTGGGAAATTGGCTGGGCGAAATATAAAACGGTGAAAAAATTTAAGAATATTGTTACGATTATATTATGCGGATCTTTGTGCAAAAATAAAACATGTTTGTGTTGTTTGCGAGACACAGGAGCGAAATAAAATATTTGTTCATCTTTTAATTCTCGGTTTAAACTGACACTAATACACACTGATGTTCTGAAATCTTTTTAACATGTCCGCTGCTTTAAATTGTACAGTTTAGTTGTGCTGTATCCAATGTGAAAAATCTATCAAGAATTATTTTCATTTAGCATGACAAAATAGAATCCGGGTCGATCCGAGCCGCAGCACGGTAGCCCGCTGGGAAAAATGTGGGGGAGAGAGTATGAGCAATAAATAGACGATAAATAAACACATAAACACCTCGTCGAAGGCGTCGAACGCCGTAGAAACAAGCAAATAAGGATGCTCGTTATATTAGCGAGCCGTTACGCTCGAGAAAGTTTTATTATCGGACAATACCGATGGGGAAGCGATTTGAGCAACCGTTGCGCCGAGGAAATTTATTACGTTCCCGCAGAAAAATCGTGTCTCGGGATAAGAAGCGGGTGGGGAACCCAGGAACGAAAGAATTTCAGCGAGCGAGAGAGACAGGCCGAGCAGCAGCGTTTTCAACGATACTGTATGTACGGTACAAGGGCCACGGGCATTCTTTGAAGGCCTCGCTACTCGCTACCGATCCCGACTGGGATAAAACGATCGGCTGAACAATTTTCTACGAACCGACGAGCTTTCGCACCTCTTTTCACCCGTTTACTTCCATCGTATCAATATAATATTCATTGTAAAACTTTCTTTGAACATTCTTTGAACGCTCATAAATAATATAAAGGAGGTATTTTTCGCGATCGCACTATTTTGAAAGAATGGTAATTATTTTTCTCGGCGCACAGGTTCGATCAATTTCTACACTAAATGAATATAGCTTGAGGGGCATGAAACGTTATAGTCCGGGTTCGAACCAAATAACGCTTCCGATTCGGGTTTGAATCAGCAAAGATGCCAAATGCTATTTTATTGGAGGAAAACAAAGGTGGAGTGTTTCGTCCCCATTCATTTAGTGTAGAAATTGATCGAACCTGTGCACCGAGAAAAATAATTACCATTCGCTCATAAATAATATCAAACTTTTACTTTTACGTCGATTTTTATCAAATAAATAGCTTCGCGCTCGCTTACGTAAGCACTGGTAAAGAAATAATTGTTTAAGCGGTGTGGAGGAAGTAAATATAAATCTCTTATTGTATAATGGCGATTGTAGACAGGTTTCACTTCCATTACAGTCTTGTGGGATCAATGAAACATGTAGCAGGACGAAAGTTATATTTCCATCAACGTAAAAGGACGTGAAATATGATCCACGGAGCAATATAATATCGGCAAAAATATTGACCATTTACGGAGAGTACGTGTTCGTCCATAGTTCGTTCGTACACGGTACATTCCGTAAAAAATGATAGCCACACATCAATTGAATTATAATTGTACAGCGAGAAAGATTGTACTTCCTTGAAATGCGCCCTGCATATTTAAGCAATTGAAAAGTTTGATCGTACTGATATATTTTTAGCATAACGAGTTCGCGTTAGTCAGCGAAGAAAATTCTTTTCTCGATCCAGTTTTTCTAGATCGGTACGTGGAGGAGGTGTTCAATATACGAATGATGCCGATTTTTCGAGCAGCGTGTATCGATAACAAGCATGATCGACGTGTCAAAGCCCCGCGAAGTGCCCCGCCCTTGTGCATTGCTGGTTTAATTCTTCACACCCCTCTGCACGGTCGCTGGACACCGATCTTATCCAGCCGATCGAGCCAAACGAATGCAAAGACGTCATTACGTGTACACGGCCGCGACGCGACGGTACGGCCGGGTATTAATTAATTTCGAACGGAAATTGCGGATAATCGCTGGCGAATACGTATAACCAGGAAGCAGATAATCGGCCGCGTTGCGGCAATCGCGGCAGGGATAATTGCTTAATCGACCCTTTCGAGAGGTTGACGTTGGTGTCAACGCCGTTGCTGCCAGCCAATGCTCCGTAACGATCGATGAAAAACTAGAACAAACCGCGACCGATCGTGAATGTTCACTTAGGCGCGTCCATTGCGACAATTATTTTCTGCTCCATATAGACCGCGGTCGTTGGATCACTGCGAACCCGGCCAGGAAGCATTTGCATACGGTTTGAATCGAAAATTCATGATGCCAGGAGGAAAATGACCATCGGCATCGGTTGTCGAGGAAGAACGTCATTAATGTTGTTATTCAGCCAAACGGTTTCCTTATCGGACCCATTTTTCAGAGTAACCAGAGACGACGATGAAATACATCCGGAAATCATGTTGCTATTTGACCTCTTGCTATCTTCAATCTTTATCCTTCGCGTAATTGGCATCGATTGGCCATTGATGGTTTTAATTTCGTTTATTACGAAGAAAGTGCAAATGAGAAGGTGTAGGAGAAATAGAACGATCCGCACAGTGAATGAACATTGAAATGAATATTGTGTGTCATATCGAAGATCTTTCCAGTTTCTAAATTGACTGTTAATTGCGCATTGTTATTCGGACAAGATCGAGCTCAGGTTTGCCAAGAAGGCCAACACGTGGAACTACAACATATCTGTGTATAAGATCCGAGCGATCCTCGTGGAGAGAAGGTTGAAGAGCTGCAGAGACACGTTAGAGAATTGGAAGATCGATCGCTTGCGACACCTAATGGAGCAGATAGCAGCATTCCGTATCTGATTCCCTTTCATACAGGCGCATTATTCCCATCGGTTTCCAATCAATCACAGGAAAGGTTTATCTCAAATCGCCGTTGAACTGCAGAGGGAGCCCCGGCTTTCCTACAATTGATTGCCGTTCCCGAAGAACAACAATCTTCGGCGAGGTAGAAAGTAATGGTCAATCAGGGGTACCGGGGCTTGCAAATTAAATTTGATTTCTCGAAGCCGGGAGGAATGAGGTCGATGATCTATGGCAGTGAATAGGTAATGACGACCGGTCCGAGGATGGAAGATGATTGCCAGGCCTATCTACCTTACGTAGCCGCAGTGTTTGCAACGTTTTGCTGGGCACCGAATATAATCGATATATCCCCACACGTCTTTCCCCCGTGGCACACCAGCCAGGCAGTTTCTGATTGTTTCGATTTTCGATTAACAATGCAAATCTCTTTCACCGGGCCTCGTTGCGTGGAATAATTCCAGACAATGATTTAGAAAGCGAGCGTTTTCCCTCGCCCCGTGTCCCGTGTCCCGTGCCGTACATTGTCGATCGTTTCGTGGATGGGAACGTTTTGTCCGCGGTCCACGAGAAACACAGCCAACAGATTAGATCGTGCATCCCGATCGCTCGATAGATCACTCCGCGGATCGATGGATCACGTACCACCGTTACACAGACGGATTTCAAAAGACTACCTACCTCCCCCCCCCGACGCGCCCCTCGATCCATCATGCTCCTCTCCATTGTGAAAATGAGAATCTCCTGAACTTTAACTTTTTTCAGGTTCCGATTATCTCTGCGATTATTAATTATTATTTATCCGTACTCTGTTTGCCGTGCAAAGAGAGTCGCATGATTGTCCGTCCAATAAAGTGTCGTCCCATTATTCTTGTTATTATTTATCCCATCCGTTCGACTCTTGAAACCATACCCACCCGATCTAACTGTACCTAACGATCAACACCCACCATTTCGACAGGATTGACACGAAGCCAACCATCACCGGCCGGTTAGTATCACGATAACTTAACTTCATTACGCGTACCGGGGCCCACCAGGGAATTACTCTTCGTTATACGCGACGATATCTCCCACAACGCGGACGGATAATGTTTCCGGAAAAGTCTGCTCGGCGAATAAAGCTCCAGTTACACCTTTCGTCGAGACGGGACGTTTCTTTCCGCAATTTGCGCGTGGACGCGACGATCTAACGGCACGCAACGAGATAACGAAATAGTAAGATTGTTTCTCGAAACTTCAGCTAACTCACGTTTAATTAATGCATCTTTCTTTTCATCTCTGTATGAAAAAGCTACCGACTGGGACACACCTGCCCGTGCGTCGCGATTTTTCCGCTCGCGGATATCCGCGAGCCGCGGCGTCATAGCTTATGCATCCGCGAGCGTGCACGGCAATTATTATGGCAAGGTAGCCTGCATGAGTTATGGGAGAGATCTGCATTCTGTGGGCCCTCCCCATAGGCTCTATTTCATATCGAGTGTTTAAATCTCCGCCCTCTTCGTAGACCGGCACTGCACGGCATTCTTTCTCTCTCTCTCTCTCTCTTTCTCTATCTCCCTCTATCTCTTTCTCTCCCTCTCGGAGTATTTCTGTAACCGCTAGAATGCCCTCGAGATCTCATCGTATCTGCAGCGAGGCGCCATGATTAAGATTTTTTCCGTGAACCCTTGAATTAGAGCCTGACTATCGGTACCACGACCATTTTCCCCGTATTTCTCCTCCTTCCTATGCTATTCTCTCTCTCTCGCTATCCCGTGCTATTCTCTTGCTGCACGCACTCTACCATTTTTGCGGAACGATCCCGAAAGCGGGAACGCTCAACAGCCACTGGCTTCGCCGTGTGTTCAATTTTTCATCGTTACTACAATACTTTGTTCTCATTGTTGCGATTCAATGTGGAATAAACGGGGTTTTCTCTGTGGATTGAATAATCTCTCGGTTTATCCTGCGGTATGTTCACTATTGTAGGAACTGTAGTGTCAGCTGCAGTCAAATGTTCCAGCGCATTCTGTTCGCGAAACTTCTGTTATGCAACCCCTTCTGGAAATTGCGTACGTCAATACCTGGTAATTAATTGGTCACGTAACTATGACCTTCTAAAACTGTCCACTGTCCTCATTCCTCATTAATCCTGTTTGGTTCCTGTAAGCCCGGAAAAACACCGATAAGCCTCGATAAAACTTATGCACTGCCCCCCCAATGATCTAGATATACTCTAATGAACGTCCCTGGTCTTCTGACGAGCACAATGTTGTTCCAGTTTTTAATATTACAATAAGATTGTCTGTATTCTTTAAGGGGGAACTGTACCCTACTGAAGTAACTAGAAAGGAACTAGAATCTTACTAGAAAAATGGGTCGAAACATGGGTTTGAGCATATTTTGAGCTGGGTGAGGACTCATTCTGTAGAGGAAGGTTAAATACAGACCGCTCTTCTCATGATTTAACGAGATTATGTTTATATCTAATAATGTGAGTGCCCAAAGTAGAGAAAAAATCTAGAAAAATAACCGCAGATTTCAATGTATTTTTCTGTCTCAAAGAGACTTTTTTGACTGATATGATGAGAAGAGCGACTCGTGATGAACCTTCCTCTATCAAATGAACCTTTGTGCAGCTCAAAATATGCTCGTATAAGGACAAAAAGTCGAGGCGCGTGATTTCATTCACATTAGCATAGGTTTCCCCATGAAGACAGAGGTCCTCTCTGATGTAGAGCCAGTCTAGAGCAAATTTTAGTTCAGTTCGTTTAGACGAGATGTCGCCTAATCAAGAAGACTGTCAATCAGTGCTGCGATATTGTGCAACATTTCACTGCTGCACTGCTATCAACGTGGAATCATAGCAAAACTGACACAGACGAGGTAGATATTCTCATCGGTGGCACTAATATTAGTGCGACCTGCCCTGTATAGCGGCATTCGCGACGAGCTGAATAGAATATGGAAATAGCAAGCAACTCCATCTCGTGTTCATTAGGCAGTTGCGTGTTTAACAATGTTACCAAACTTCTTTTTTGCACAGAGGTTTATAACATTGATAAATAGTTCCTTTCTAGTTACAATCCGAGGGTATAGTTCCCCCTTAAATTATAAAAAGCTCGACTGTTGTGTGAGAAAACAGGTTCAATTCGATGTGCGCAAAATGTCAAACAGATTACAAAGAATAAAAATATATCTGGGTCGAAAGAAATGTCTTGATTTTGGAATTACAATTGCTTCGATTTGTCGTCCTCCGTTTTCCGAAAATTCTGCTCGGTACAGGAAAAATACAATTCAATTATATCTTCTTTGTGAAAAATAGGAGATACTCAGGAAAACAACAAAGAAAAGTAAATTCATTTAAGGCACGCTCCTCTATAGAATTCATCGAAAGTACCTCCTCCTTCAAACTTCGCAAAGTAGAACACACCCTGAAAGCGCTCAAACATGAAACTCGCTGCGAGGAACATTCGTCGCGAAGCACGCCGATAAAAATGCATCTTTCGATCGTCTGTCGGTGAAAATCAGTATCGCTTGCATGCGAATTCGCGTTCGTTTTCGATTTTCCCTCGCGCGGCGGCCCAGCAATTATACATACACGTCCAGTTTTATCGCGAACGCGCTTTCGTAGCCGCCCAGAAAAAATCGCCCCGTCGCGCGTCGAACAGAACGCGTCAAAGATTGAGATGTAGCGGTTGGCCGTGTTCGAGTTGACCGGCTGCCAGATTTCTCTTCTCCTACCATCTGTTGCAACCATGTGAAACTCGGTTGCAGATAGGCTCTTCAAACAATGAGATAATTGTGCATCTACATATTGTCTTACCCAGCTGCAAATTGGCCCGGCTCTTATCGCGCTCTCCGTAAATTTGCTAAACGATAACCGAACAGATAACAAGTGTACGCGGTACGTTGTGCTTTCACGGAAACAAAGATTCTCCGGTTCTTTCCCTCGTTAGCGATCTCGATTCAACGCGAGAAACATGATAAATTATATTCCGAGTTCGCGGAAACATTTTATCCAATTTGTTCCACCGATGTTCACGGAATATGTTTTCCTTCGTTCGCAAAATTAGAATGAAAAATACAGCATAAAAATATTTGTGATTTTGTTACTTTTCCTTTCTCTGCGGGAGAGTAAACAGAAATGAAAGATTCTAATGGCAACCATAAATAGTCCTGGCTCGGCCGTAAACAGTCCTGCTACGAGAAATTATGTGGCATTCCATTGTCTCGGATTTTGTAAAATTGTTCGAAACAAGGAACACGAACGGAATAAATCATGCCATAACTTTGTCGAAATTTATAGTCGACGCTTTCGTAAAAATGATTGGTAGGTTTCCCGCGCGGTGTGATGGAATTTTTGTTCGTTTTATCAAGATCTGCAATGAGATTATCGCAACTTCTCTCCTATTAAATCGTGGGAATTTTTATTCCGTGTCTATTCATCACGAAACTCGATGGACATACGGGCTCTAAATAGAGGTGTTGCTTTAGCAACTCGTTGAAGTCTATAATTCACCGAGCGACCGATTAAAAAGTCCTCGGCTGTGCTTCCACAAGAACGATCCAGCAACTATCTATCTACAGTGTTATGCAAATCGGTTAGGTCTCGATAGGCAGTACTCCTTCGAGTTACAGACAATGGTTTTCTACCCCGTGGCCAATTCGACCCGTTGCATATTGATACAAGAGAAACAGAGTGTGACAGGAAGAAATAGCGGACAAGGGGGTCAGATGTAAAATAGTTAAAGGGGACAAGTAAATAAGCACGAGCAGGCCATTGGAAAAAATAGAGAAGACAGATAAGTGATAAAGCGCGAAAAACTCCGCCCCGGAAACACGGTACGCTTTCTAAATGAATTTTCTGTCGTGGAAACGGAGATGGAGGAATCCGTTCAGAGCTATTGATTATACGTTATATTAATCAGAAAATTCTATTCATTCAGATTCCGTGAAAGTTTTATCATAGCATGTACATATCTGAAAATTTTATACTTAATTGAATTACAGAGAAATTCACATGCCGCAAGGATATTTAACTATCTATTTTCTATGCGACTTCAATTTAGGCTGTCGAAGAATTCCGAACTTTTGCCATTATTTTTCCGCCTCGGACATACAGTTCCCAAGAAGCGGTAAGAACGTAGTAATTATGTATATGAAAACGGTACAGTAAAAAGAAAGGATTGCAACAGAGACAATTATTGCCAATAAATCTGTAATAAGCTGTTGCCTGAAAGCTTCCCGTAATAGGGGGATAAGAGAAAAAGTAATATCGATCGAAAATCGACGGGGAATTATCTTTTCGATCGTTGTTAGTTTCAGCCCGATATCACGGTCCGTAATATTCCCTCGATCCTCGATCCTCGATCGTCAGACGTATGTAGGCTCGTCGGTGCAGCTTTTTGCGTTGCTCTAGATCGGCTGATTGCTTTATTACCGGCGTTACTTTGTACTCTAGCCTAAGCCGAAGGAAGCGCCACTTTTTCTCACGTTAATGCACGGTCACGTTTTAACGATATAGAGCGTGTACCATCTCGACAAAACACCGATCGGCGACATTGCTTTTAGCCGAGAGCCACTTAATAGATGTAATTTTCTGCACGTAATTGGGAAAAAATTGTTCGAAGTGATAGATAATTTCCTCATTAACGTTCCCCTCTCGTTTATTTCGATTTTATGCAGAAACAGAAATAGCTGTTCCATGAAAGTGCCGTCGGATGATGAAATGTACTTCGAGTTTGCTTATAAAACCGTTGTTCGTTTATTCATTTTACGTGTTTTACTTGTGCCTTTCTCGCTTCCGAATATATTTCGTTCATTTCATTTATATGTACAAAGTGCGGTCTATTCTGGTACGTAATCTAATATCGGACGACAAAATAATTCGATCCAGCATAACTCTATGGATCAAGAGACATTGCCCTACCGAGAAACATATAACATTAATATATTTATGTAAAAGTGCTTTTTAATTTATACATTATAGTGTGCCATATGTATTTATTGCCGCATACTCCAGCAAAGGAAAAAGAGATGAAGCATGAGTTATGTTCTGGAAGAGAGCGCGAATCTTGAAAATCTGGTCGCTATCCAGAAGTCCCAGGTTGCATAGCTTAAGGGAGGAACCGAGAACTCGCAGTAAGGAGTCTAAGATAATCGCAGCGAGCAGTCCGCATTCCGAGAATTCGATACTCCGCGGGGAAGAAGTTGTTCGACGGTTTCTCGAGCCCATTCTCGCGATCGTTCAATTTGTACCCGTGGACCGCAACGATTACTTTTCGAACCGGACCTGTTGTTTCGAGAGAGCTTGGCGTAGGAAAACGGGCTCACGTAATCCCGTGATTCTTCGAACCCGACCGGACGCGTTCAAGCTCGGTCGTTACCGATATGATACCGATCTCTGAGTAAATTAAGCCGATATTAACGGCGACAGAACGTAAAACCAGCGCGCCCCCTCGTTGCAAACGTGTGTGCTCGGTTGCCTACGCCATAACAAGGGAAGTTCAGGGAACCCGGAAGCTCGGAAAATTATGAAACCTTCCGAGCAAGTAGAGTATCGTATAACTCAACAATAGACTCCGGGTTTTATGCGTTCAGAGGAAAAATAACCGGAACAAATTTGAAACGGTATACTCGCATGAATATTCGAACGCCCCTTAAACCAGAATCACACTTCTTAAAAATTCGATTAGGAACATTTATCGCGTTTCACATTCGATTTTACCTGTCAGATGTGAATATTTTAAATGTATAACATATTTTAAATAAGCAGGTAATTTTGCTTGTAAATGAAAAACACAAGTTGTTACAAATAATGGAAATGATATCATTCTGTGAATAATATGAAAAATCTTTGCATTGCAGCTGTCATCCAGAAATTGAAATAGTAACGGAAAAATAATGCGAGTGGAATGAGTCCTGGTTAATTCAAAACAGTATCAGCAATAGTTTTTAGCGAATATCTCGAAAACTAAAAGCGCCCCCCGATATGTGAAAAGGGAAAAGTTGTTAAAAGTGTCGAAATCTATAACATATTTAAATTTCATAAAAATCGGGGAGGAGTGCCTCTTTCTAATCAGTTGTTTTTCACCGTTGTCTCGAGCACCGGCGCGGCGCGGCGCCACAGTGGGACGACTTATGTAAAATCCCCCCGACATGGACGAAAAATTCAAACTTCTTTTTCCCAGTAAGAGAGCTCATAGGATTGTTTCCTAGGCTTTTGGAACAAGTAAAATGTGGGGACATTCCAGGACATGTCAGTGATAACGCTATATTTCCGGCATATGTATCAGAAATCGACAGCTCAAGACTTGAATTTTCATGAAACCGTATCTTTCTAATGAATTTTTCCTAATAGTTTCCATCTTTTGGTAATGTTGTTGTATAATTTTTTCCTACTTACGAGGTGTATTTGAGCTGAGAAAAATATGGATGAAATAAAAAATGGCTGTCCTACTGTTTAACACTTGACGTTTAGTAACGTTGTGGGCAGTTAGCGTACATTTTGTCGCGTTACAAAAAAGTTCCGATTTGTTCCGAAAAATAGACTTTACAAGTGTTTACAGTTGGTATTTAGTGAGAGAAATACGCAAAAATCATTCCGGACTTCGTCCGATTCTTCCCAGCAATAATGTTTGAACAAGTGGTTTCTAGGGTCAAACTCCAGCAAAACGCAGTATTTGTTGACCATGTATTTCTTAATTCTGCTCTTATCGTTCAGTATCAGTTCTCAGCTTTACGTATCCGTGTGCAGCGAATAGTTTTTGAAACTGTTGGAATTGTGTGGATTTTCATTGCATGCATATGATCGAATAAAGATTGTAAATTATAAAAGGAGGGTATTTATTCCATATTTCTATGACTTGTTACGAGTTTTACATACAATTGCAGTGTTCTGTGTAGGATACTTAACAACAAAGATAACGAAATAATATAAATAAGGAAGACAACGAAACAATATACAGGGTGGGGCACTATAAACAGGTCACCTGAATAACTCGCTTGCTTTTGAAGATAGAAGAAAATTCATCAGACCAAACTTACTTGATATCGAGACGCTCGTAATCTGATGTCATTAATTTTTTAGATATGACATTAATTTTATAGATGGAGACGTAAGTAGAGATTTTATTTTACTTTTCTTTTATATGTTCCTATTTGCGCTTTTGTTTTATATTTTTAATTTGTTTATAAGATTAAACAAATCATACCTACAAAACATTAAACAAAATTAAAAAATCAAACAAAAACTAAATTCTATTAATTCTTCGGTACATATTTAAGTAACCATTAAATGTTTCATGTGAAAATAAAAGATCCAAGATCATTGTTCTATGAATGCGCTGTCCTATCACCTAACGGACTTCACCATTCGATTCACCACGAAAAAATACAGAGATTTTTCATTTAAATTTTTATAAAGGAATAACTGGATGAAAAAGCCATGTGCAGGGAATCGCCCGTTTCGTCCCACTGTGCGGCGTAGGCTCGCCCTAACGCAGCGCGCATTCGTCATCGGAGCAGAAGGTGAAATCGAGCGATCTCTATTATTTACCGTAGTGAAAACCGAGACGAGAGGCCTACACGCCGATTGTAAATCGCGGCCTATTATCCGCGCGAACGGTCGCGCATCGGTCATCGGCGCGGCGCCGCGCGACGCAACGCGTCGCGTGTGTGTATATCGCGATGATGATGATCTCGATGATATCCCGTGAACGACGTTTTCCCTCTACCTCGATTCTCACGGTCCGCGAAATAAATTGCGGCTAACAGGAACAATGAAACCGGCCCGGTGTCCTAATGAAAACCGTCACGTAACCCCCGTGACGCGTTCCGCGGCGAACGATAATAGCCCCGACGAGGGCTGGTAGCGCGATTAACAAAAGCGATCTATGAAATGGACCATTGTACTGTCTAGAGAAGTGAATGACACCGGCCGGTGCACGCTCCGACGAGAAAATTGAATTCTCTGCGCTCGCGAACGCGAGATTCGCGTCGCGTAGATTGAAATAATGCGGGCAATAGATAAGACGATTGTCCGCCGCCGCTTTATGGACGCCGACGTCGAGCCTGCGTCACGTGGGAGACCGAGATGATTGCTCGAAATTTCTGCTGTACGATTTTATCGGTGTTCGCGTTCAGCCACAGCCAATCACGGTAATATTCGAACACTTTTTTAATAGTGGAATTATACATATTCGGACAAAATACTACAAATTCCATTTTATCAGGATGAATAGCGCATTAGCTAGAGAAATAATTATTGAAATCTGCGATTAACTTACCGCTGGTTGAGCTGTATTCGCCGATATACCGCCTGGTCAAATACCGCACGACCACGGCTGAAAGAAGAGAGAGAAACAATTAAAAAGCCGTCTCGTTTTCTATGCTGAATATTCTACATTCAGTGAAACCGGTAAGCAAACATGAAACTGAAAGGCTTTATCGTCACTGAAAATTGCAAAGTGAAAATTCCGTCGAGCTCCGGGGCTCGACGCGGTTCTTATTTACTCTTGGCGTCTTAAATACCGACTCACTATAAACGCTTCTGATAATTTCGTTGGGGCAGAATGTATCTGCAGTAATATCTTCGCCGATATCAGATCGAAAGAACGAAAGTGGCGCTCGTTTGTTTCTTAATTTTAGCAGGAACAGGTTCAGGCGAGTGAAATGCAATTAATCATCGATATAATTTCTCTGTTCACACGTAACCTCCTCCCCCGGGCTCCCCCACGCAAGAGCTTTTCAATTCCACAGGTAGAGAAATCCGGTTTCTGATTTTCAGATAATGCGCGGACGAGGGGGACCGCGAATCCATCTATCAGCTGGTTGCGTAAACTAGGTATCTGTTAATCTTGCTAACTCAAAAAATTCTTCCCGCTAGCTGCCATTAATTAATCGCACCGACTAATTGGTTGGTGCGACCGTACCTGCAAATTTCATTATCGAAATCGATCTACGCGGCGGAAAACGTCCAATTTTGAATACTTAAGATGACAGTCATTAAAGGAATTTCAATGATTAATTCCAAGGACATCTCCGCTCCCATAAATAAATTAGCGGCATCACGTGAATTTATGTACGGTAGCTCGAGTATTCGTGTAACCTGACGTATCTCGGATAATTTACACGCTTTTCCTATTCCAACCAGCTAATTGACGTTGATAAGTTTGACAGGTGTCTCTCAGCTGCTGGAAAATAACCCGTTCCCATACGTATTACATACGCATTCCGCTGTTTCACTACTCTTTTCCCTTTTCTATCGAATTTATCAACGCTTAGCATACGACATCGACGCGGCTTTTATTGCAACGAATTTCGACTTCGCGAACGAGCCGCTTTCCACTCGGCAGTCCTTTTTAATTCGTAATTGCTATATCGCTTCACTTTGTAACTTTTCATTTCGTCATTACCACTTCATTGTAAATCCTTATTTCGCAATTATCGCTTCATTGTAACTACGTATTTATTTCGCAATTAACCACTTCACTGTAGCTTTTTATTGCGTAATTAAATACTACTTCACCGTAACTTCTTGTTCGGCTAGTACCGTTTTATTGCAACTTTCCGTTTCATAGTTTCCACCGCACCATTCGGTTCACGATTAAAATTACGGTAGGGTGAACGGGTCAGTGAACGGACGTAATCTTCGTGTTGGAATTTACACCGTAATTCCATTTCTTATATTAGACACGTTACTTCTGTGCTATTTACTTTCAGCAGACATAAAGCTCAACTGTCACTGAACAGATCAGCGTATAATATTTGACTTTGCGGCGAGAACTAGGTTGCAAATAAATGATTTCCGTCGCTCCGATTACACACCGTAATTGACACGATTCTGCGGCTCGCGAAATTCGGGTCTCCGCGCGGCACAATAAATTTCGCCTGATCGTGGGAGGGGCTGATTGAAAATACGGGATCGATATCGGCAGTCCGGAGCCAGTGACTTGATTGAATTTTCGTCGATTCGCAGCCGAAGTGGGCGTGCACAACCTAACACGAACGCGTCGAACCGCAAGCAATCGTCGAATAACGCACCATACATCATTAGCCACGATAAAAGTATTCTGTTGCCGACACACCACACCTCCTGTCGACAGCTCGCCGACGACGACGCGAGAAACACGCTAGGCGATTCGCGAAGCGCCTCTTGCTTACTCCATTCCGTTTCAACCCTGCAATTTCGTGTGTGCAGCGAGATCCTCCGACATCCTATCGATCCATAATTACACGCTATAACGACCTAGCGCCTCGAAAAATTGCCTATCCGACGATTCCCTTACTGCCCCAAGGGGGCGAGACTCGATAATTCCACGATATACGCCGGAGCGGATTCTTTTCACCCTGCTGTTAGATAATTTTTCTTCAAAACACGAACGGGAACACGGTTTTCTGAAATGTTTGCTGCGCGATTGCTACCGGAGGCCCTGTGTGCTCTTCTACGTTTGCTCTTCTGGAATATAGTAATCGATGGAGAGTCGAGATCCTAATTCATTGTTTCTTTCATTTCTCAGCTACAGTTTCCGGAATTGTTAGCTATCGAAGAAGCAAACCTGAACGTCTAGTTTCTCACACGCCGACATCAGCAACATTTCCGCGAACAATTAAACCAGTGCTGTTAACGAGCCCGCTAACAAACGACCTGGCCCCCGCAAAAATCTAATGAAAACGATCCGAGTATCGGGTCTCCGCCGCACCGCCTCTGCCGGCGGGAAGAAGAGCGTATATCGCATGAAATAAGTAATAACAATAATTAATGACCACGATATACAGGAAATGTCGTCGGGAGGAATGTCCGCGGCGCGGTGCACTTGCGTTTAGAGAACGGTCGCTTCATAAATTTCTTCGTTACTCCGCGGTTCGTACGGCGAGGACTTAACATGTCGCGGACGTATAGTATCCTCTCTGGTTCGACCCTTCAAGACTTATTGAGTACATAGAGCCGCGGCCCGTACTCGTCCAGCATCTTCGTACACAGAGAGACACAGATACACACAAACGAACGCACGCACGCACGTCTCAGCCGACTCCGGGCCTGAAACTTCTCTCCAGACCGCTCGAGAGGACCCGGAGAGGGTTGTAGCGCAGAACTTGATCCGCGAAGTGAAGCAACTGGTTCGCTCACTTCGTCGGCGAAGTGAACTGGTTACCGGAAATTGATGAGACTCCTCGAAAGAAGTTAGACGGGAAGCACTCTCCAGCTTATGGTTGTGTCCGCGCGAGCGAGAGCCTCTCTTAACCCTAAATCGCTTAGGTGGTTGCTCTAGAACTCACGATGTCGCAACCTAACGATCCGACGATCGGACCAGTCTTATAACTGAACCCTTTGCACTCGAAGCTATTTTAGAATATTTTCATTCTCTAGAATTTTTTAAGTTTCATAAGGGTTGCAGACATTGTTGTATTATTTCCGACGTTATCCAAGGGTCGGTAAAATATTAACCGGATTTCGTATCGTGCATAATTAGTCATGACTAGATAAGACCAGGCGGAGGTTCGAGTCGTGTCTGACACTCAATCTGCACCGTGGGCTATTCCACTTAACCTTGAAGATTCTCGACAAAATCGAAAAAGTTGCTAGCAGTTGCAGGAGACATCCTATTTCTCCAGGATCGAAAGGATCAAGGCTCACCCACGCTGCACTGTTCAATGATCTTGATTCGGTCCGCTAAGTGGCTCGCGATCGCAATCGAGGCCGCAGAAATGTGCCGCGCGCGTCTTTTGTTTCCGAAAGATAGAAAGCTCCGGTGTGTCGAATAAAACTAGCCCCGAAGTGGGACGGGATCGCTCTTCGGGAGCGGGCAGGAGGCTGACATTTGAAGCGTTCGCAATTTGTACGCGGTGTCGAACTCGAATACGTGTAAACTCTCTAGCCGCGCGGTTCGCGTACGAAAGTTCAGAGCCGAGGGAAATTCGAGACACACGTATCAAGATAGGTAGAAGTTCACCGTGGCGGCGTGAAATTTATGGTTGTCCGGATCTCCCCGGGACCCCGAGAGAGGGCCCCCAAGAGCCTAGGAGAAGGGGGCATTGTTGCATCGGGGCCTCCGGTGTACGTTGGCAGAAGAAACTCGTGAATGCCTTCTCGTCTAGTTCATAAGTCCTGAATTGAACGCGTCAACGGGCTTATCGGGGCCTGATCTCCGGCGTACGCGCGCTCGTAAATACAACGGTTGTATTACCCGACGATACACGATAATGCATATCATTAAACAAATTCATAAAACGCCAGATAATCAGAGTTATGGGGGGCTTAATCGCGTCGCGGTTGTCGCCCGCGCGTCACCACGGCAATGTTGCGTCTGTTCCCGGTGGATCGAGATCCAGACTGTCCGCCTAGATCGTCGGTTTTTTACACGGGGCGCGCCCCGCGCCGGTAATGTTTCTTACAATGGGAGGTTGATTTTCTCGACACGGATTGAAATTTATGGACGCGCCCGTGGACGTGTCGATGTACCGAGACCGGAAGTGGAGTAGATACGGACTGATAGGTCCAGAGACGTGGATTGGTGTCACAATACGCATACGTGTTTTCTGTATTTACGATGCCGGAGTATGTTCGCGCAATCAGAATATATTACAGAGGTGTCCAATATATTCAACACTGACAGCTGGCTATTTTATGTAATTTTAATTCCGCGCGTAGAGACAGCCGGAAAATTGCAGAAGCGATAATAAGGTCTTGAATCGTGGACGTATCGAGCGAGTATGTACCAGTCGAGAGTTTATCTTTTAACAGTTTTCATCATTTACTATTAGACTTCGGGTTTGATGCGTTTGGAACTTGCGTGTCCTTCGATGCAAAATAAATTCATGTCGAACAGTAGCGAATAGACTTCTTCTTGAGAAAAGAAAGATAATAGACGACCCGACCTAATCCACCTGACCAAGAAACCTTGCCAGGATGCGACCAGGACAAGAGCACCGAGCCTGCTATGCAGCTCGGCGCGTTTACCGTGCCGTGAATCGGTCTTTTTTACCCTTGCTCCTCTTATCCACGGTGATCGTGCCCGTAATTACTATTTTCTTACGTGCACCGAGAGCTTTATCCGCCGTGAATCTATCTATAGACCACTGTACGCCTTGCAGACAAGCATCGCGCGTCAACGAATGGCACTGTGCTGCTCTTGGGTGCAGCCCCAACCCGTTGCAACTTGCAACCGCAGCTGTATTTCGTTCCCGTGCACCCGCGCATCTTCCGAGCAACGCGCACGATTCTCCGACGAGCGACTTAATCGCTTTTCTGCCTCCTTGCTCGTGTTCCTCTTTCG
Source organism: Lasioglossum baleicum (assembly GCF_051020765.1). Lineage (NCBI taxonomy): Eukaryota > Metazoa > Arthropoda > Insecta > Hymenoptera > Halictidae > Lasioglossum > Lasioglossum baleicum. The sequence goes on along the minus strand of NW_027469081.1, from coordinate 2,337,500 downwards.
TTCGTGTGCCGATGATACACGATCCCGCTTGTGCAATCGATCGGGAGTTCATTATCGGCGCGTTTTAATTGGTTCGATGCGCGTTTTCATCTCCCCGCCCGGAGCAAAACGTTCCCCCACCCTACAATTTTGCAGCTTCAATTTGCCGAGGAAATTCTACTGTATACATAATATTTATATACAGGGTGAGATTTGTGAAAATAGAAAACAAGGATAGAGTCATATGTCATCTATGCGGTTGCACCGATGCATCCGCCACGTGCAATTGCACTTTACTCTCTGGTGCAACCCAATTTTTCTTGCTAAACCAATCGATCCCCCTTTTATTACATTATATATTTATTTAATTTTCAAATAACCAATAAGGAACAAGCTCATCCCAGCGACTCAATCAGGAGGAAATATTGCGGAACGATAAAGTTTTTGCAAAGACCGACACACACACGCGCACACACAATATGGCCGCTCGTTTTATGTATTCGGTCGCTCCATCATCCTGTTTGATTATTCATATTTGTAACTTCGGGCTTCGACGCGGTCGTATGAATCAAGATGCACGAACAAGGCTCCGGGCCGTGAATTCAGCTACGATAATAAATCGTCGCGAATCGCTGATTCACTCTTTACTTATATGCTCATTTATGCGCGTGAGCGCAATCGTCTCTTCGAATCACCGGACGTGTGTGCGTGTACGTATACGCCGGGAACCGAATTTGTTTCTCTTCGAGAGCAAAAATTCGCGCTGACTCGGCCTCGCTTATAAAATATTGAAACAACTGGCGGAATATTTACGAGCAGATTGCGTTTCAATTGTCCTTCGCGAATTGAAATGCTACGGAGATCGAGTTTCGGGAACGTTTTATCCCGACTTTTTGCGTCTTGCATGCGTAATTAAGAAATATTTTAGCGACTGCTCGCGTTGTACCTTTTGTCGAGTATGTTTGGTGTGTTTGACAAGTGATTCTCGAGTGTGGTGACAGATAAGGGTATCCGAAGTACCCTTGAAGCTAATTACATCGATAAAAACATAGCACACGGCAACTTTCAGTGCTTCACCTTGTCAAGCATGATAAGCTGCATAGCGTTTAAAAATTTGTTCAACCTCTAATTTCTAGCACAAAATCGATCTACGATTTTTATGAAACGTTTCAATTCGATCAACTTGTACACCAAGCGGTCCGTTGAAATTTTATAAACAAACGTGTTAATGGTGTCTATCCCTTGCATCGAGAAAACGAAGAGAATCCGAGTCGGCCATAAAAATAAGATTAAACGAGAACGAAGCGTCCGGGAGCGGCATAAAATAACGATCACGTGGACGCAGAACGAAAGGCGGGTGCATTATATTAATTTCTTTTTTTTGCCGTCTGCCCGGTACTTTTTTACCGTGCTGGTAATAAAGCGAGCCGTTTAGCCGAAATGAATTTATGAATACTTCGTGCGACATGGAAATGCGCCACCGGCTTCCAATTGCCACTTCAATAGGCGCTAACGCAGATAAATGACCCGAACCATAATCATCGGCGTTCTCGTCGCTTCCAGGAGCTTTTCTATTAGCGTATTTTCTTCTATAGAGACCCGCTTAATCTTTACGAATTCTATAGTCTCCACGAAGAAAGGTGGATCCTAGAAATTTTATGCAAACTTCGTTTCGGGCTGTTTTATTGCAGCGACCACTTCTCTGCAACCACAGACTAGCCTGCAGTTACATTACCCCTGATAGTTCACCAAGAGCTCATGAATTAGTCTCATAATGACTACGCTACGCGTCACAGCTTATCATTATCGATCTAGGTAAAACACAATAACAGATTTATTGGATCAAACTACATATGTACTAACAAACGGCGCATATTCTGCGAGATATTACATTTTATTGATTAGAAAACGCCACCAGAGAGATTTCGTTTTGCTCGTTCATTGATTGTAATTAACACTGGAATCGCAAGAATTTCAGGTATGGAATGCATAGAACCTCACCTAAGTAATAAATTAAATATGTTGATTAAGTAATACGCAGTTAATGAAAAACCCCAACAGAAATTTTCCAATTACATTGCTCGAGACGACTCGATAGTTTACGATGCACTCGCTGTCGCTGCAGAAAAATTGGTTAGAAATCCCTTGGCTATTAACTATCCAACTAATATTACAATCTAACTCTATGATCGAAGTTACGTTGCTAGAGTGTATCGCGATGCTATTCGAATTTGCTAATAACCCATTATGAAGAAGAGCTATTTTAAACATTTCTATAGGATCCTCCTATAAAACAATATACATATTCGCTATGCAAGATCAAAAACGTTTCCACTAATTACAAGAGATACGTGTCGTATACTTCTCAATCATTTCACCCAAGAACAAAGGGGAGCAAATTAGTGTAGAGGTCCAATTAACTTCTGGATCGTTCCAACTAACCAACAGAGATAAATTGATCAACGCTTTTCCGCCGCGTCTCCCATAATTTCTTCGAAACCGCGAGTAATCCTGCGGCGTACAAATCGCAGAGATCTCGGAAGAGCCGAAAGTCTGAGAAGTCGCCGATCAGGCGGCGGCGCGCGGCGTTAAATAAAATGGTCGGCGCGCGAATCGTTTAATTTGCCGTGCGCGAGTCGAAAGATTCCTGGACTCGGGATTCGATCGAGGGGAGGATCCGAAGAATAACAAAGCGGTGCCGAGCGATTCCAATTAGAAAGAAGACGGAGCGGCGCGGCGAGACGATCTCTCGGCGAAAAATCCGTCGCCATCTGACCGAGCGAAGGATTCCGCTAATTCGATTCCAACCGGCGCGGCACGGCGATTTGTTGTTCCCGGTGCTGGAAGCGTGGAAACACAGATTCCCCGGAAGCCGATAAGGTAGGAAAGCATCGGGCCGATGCGTGAGCCCGGCATGCAGGCCCGAGAGCAGCCAGCGAGCGCACTCGGTAACAGAACGGATGTATCGGATGTCCAGATCTCGCAACCTGCCGCTGCCGTGCAAGGATTTTTCGTAGCTCAACGACCTGCTGACCACTCTCATGTGATATCCGATAACGTCCACGGAGGTCCTTATTATACCCAGCAGGACACTGGCTCTCTCACGACTTTTACGGATTCCCCCGCGCGCCGGGAATATCCGCTTTCTGATCAAACGCTCCTCGTACTCCGCAAGCACCCGGGACGATAGAAACCGGCGCGGCACGGCGGCCGTGTGAGAACGCACGGTGGATCATCAAATTATCATCACCGGATCAACAAATTTTCGTGGATCTGCTCGCAGGTGTCCACAGTGCGTCGGAATGTCCGTTTTGTTCACAAAATTGCGTATCTTGAAAACTAGAGCGGTATAAAAAGATGTTTCAAAGGGTCCCATGGAAATCACAGACACTTTCCCCAACACGGTTTTCACCGGCAACACATTGCACCGACTCAAGACTTGACCGACAATAACTTTGGCCGACAACGCCTTTAACCCTTCGCACTCGAATGGGACGTCTGAGGCGCCACTAAAAATTGTCCATACCATTATTCAAAACAGTTTTAACATTCTTCAATTTGTCTGTATTCTATAAATTGTGAAAAGCTCAACTGTTATATAATAAGAATACAGGTTCCATTTCATGTGCACAATGTAAAAAAGATTACATAGAACAAAAATGATCTGGGTTGAGACAAATGTCTTGATTTTGGAGTTCAAATTGCTTCGAGCGCAAAGGGTTAACCGAAAACGATTTTGACCGACAACGACTTGAGATGACCACAGTATATATGTGTGTATGTGTGTGTGTGTGATAATACTCTCTGATAATACATATAATACATATGTGATAATACTACATGATAATACATACTGTGGTCGGCTCAAGTCATTGTGAATCAAACTCGTTGTCGATTAAATTTCTTGTCGGTCAAAAAAGTTATTGTCGGTGAAATGTTGTCGGTGAAAACCGTGTCGGGGAAATTTGTGTCGGTGATTTCCATGGGACCCGTTTTAAATAAACATCGTAGGATATACAGAAGAGTATATGATGATTATATTTATTTTGTTTAATATTGTGTAGCGAAGTGGGGGGGAGGGGGGGAGAAGCGAAGTGTCGGTGAAGGACACTTTTGAAATTTCCTACGTGAGTTTATAGTTTTGATTATGTATTCTGGTATAGGCGAGGTTGAGACATTTTCAAAACACTACAGAGAAACATTAGTTGTATACGTATAATAAATAATATGAATAATTATAATTATAATTGAAAGAGAGCTTGTGTCTACCATGTGTGATTTCAGATACAGTGACTAGTGAAGCTGATTATTGCTGACTATTTCCACTTGCAGTGGACTGTGATAATCCGATTATGTCGTCTGTGTTTCGTAAGTCCCGCTGTAACTCAAGTTCAGTTTATATAAAATTACTGTCGGAAACAAAAGCTATCCGTCGCTGTCACTGTGGATAAATATTATACAAGTAGAATTATCTCATAGTGATCGGACAAACAAACTGAACTCGTAATATCGAATTTCGTACAGACAAATGTACGACTAATATTTATGTACATATTTGTGCATAAGGAATTGGCCTGTACAGTCCTCTTACAATAATCTACAGTGGCCGAAATTTCTATAATGTCACTGTGTTTTGTGCCCGTGCGAAATCAATACGGGCCGGTTTATGTACTTTTTTAAGGCCTGGTTTACGTTGTATTTTTGTCCAGAAGAATTTAAAAGTTGTTGCATACGTCTTGTTGTTACTGGGAGCTCCAATTCAGCTCGAAATTCTGCTGCATTTTTCCTTTCCTTAGCTGCAGACCTCGTTAATATTGAATGTTGTCTCTTTGACTATTTTTTATTACTACCTTTAAGATGATTTTTTCCGTAATTTTCACGTAAATTGATATAATTATTAATCACAGTATACGACCGATTAGTTTTCTTAGCAATTGCTCGATTAGAGCAGCCCATATTTTTATAAGCATCGACTGATGCTTTTTCTTCACTTGTTAGTACTTTTCCTATCGGCATTCTCATACACGTGAATCAAATTACATATAACAAACAGGATTTCTGTGAGTTCTAAAACTAACACTTTTAGAATATTCGCAGTTTTCCGTAGTTCTCTGCTCAGAATACAGAGAAACACTAAGTGACTTTATAGAAACTTCGCACACTTGTGTTCTGCACCACACAGAAAAAAATCGAAACAAACGTAAATAGTAAACATAGCGGTCTAGAGTACGCAGTCCCTCTATCCGAGTGTCTACAAGGCACAAGACCAGATACGATAAATCAACAAAAATGGTGATATTTTTAAAATATCTATGAAAAAGAAGATGACTTCATAGAAATTTCGGCCACTGTATATTGTATCGACATACAATAAAGCTGCATATTGATATTTACTGCGTATTTATAGCCTGTTCCCGTTGCATTCAAGAAACCGTAATTTCTCAATGAAAGTTCCAAGCAACGGAACTCTCTTTTTTTTTATTCCTGATTTGCAAAAATACACAGAGGATTAATCGCAATCTAAGTGCAAAAAATAAACCGGCGACTCGCCTGTACAACCGAGAAATTACACGTTTATTCATGGTATCAGTTCCGCGGCTTATTAATAGGATTAATTCGAGGTCGGTGAACTATCTTATTGCCTTCATTTACTCGCTTTGTATGCATCGTACGACTGTCGGAGCTAACTAATGCACTGTATTATACCAAAGACTATACGTATTCATCTTAACGGCACTTTCATTCAATCCGTCGTTGGCGTATTAGATGGACGTGCAGAAATTACACGCTTTACATGACACAATATTAGTACCGTCCATAATAATTAATACCCCGCCGATATATGCGTTTGTACCAGTGTCGTGGGACATACTCTTCCATTATCTGTGACGGCGACACGCATTTGTATGGGAATAAAGTACCCCACGATTGAATTCGTAATTAAAACCACCGTATAAATCCACGACTAAAAGTGTCGTGCTTAAAAAAAAACATACGGGAATACAATTCTAAATATTTTCTCCCAGTTGCTTATGTTCGTCGAATGGAAGAAAACATTGTTCTTAAGTAGTTGTATCATGATATTGATATAATTGGATGCATCTATTTTTGTTCATTTTTATGAAAATACAATTATTTATTCTTCTGTTGGATCGCACAACAATCAATTTTATCGAGAAAATTGCATAGAACATTTCATTATGCAGTAGAAAGAAAAGAATTTCCACTTCGCAAAAATTAAAGAAGAAACTGTTCCTTCTTCGCCGGCAGTACACATAATATACATATAAAAAAGACGATAACTTTTTTAATATTGTACTATACGATTTGAACTATTTTGGGAAGCTAGAGCAATTAGTTTACTGCAGGACGTGAAAAGAAATTTTTTAAAAAATTTCAATAGATCGGAATTGTAGAGAAAATACTAAAAGTTGCATTTTACAACTTTTTTATGTGGGCCTATATTGAAAATTTTAAATACGTTTTATAGATCTGTGTCAATTATATGCACTGTTAAAGTTTCATCGAGATCAGTTGATGCGGAAAAAACGACAGACATTGAAAGATGTAAGAATCTGTGAAAAACTGCAATTTTGACCATCTTTAGACGTTTGTAGCTCATTGCAACGTCCGATTTTGACGAAAATTTTAGGATATGTTTAATTGACACAGACCTAATTTTGAAAAAGTTATTCGCTGTACCTGTGTATAAATATTACGTTGGCAACTAAGTCCGCGACCTCCACATTTTTCTCAAACAAGGTCATTTATATATACATATATATATATATATATTTTTTAAGCACGAGTATTTTATATCAAATTAATCGCAAAATTCAGAGCTTTCAATGATATACAGTATACAGTTCAAAAGGAATGGTCACTGAATGAGAGGTTATAATGATACATACAATAAAAGAATTACGAAACGCGAATTTAGTTGCCAACCTAATACAAACGTCGATCAGAATTTAAGAATAAATAGAAAATATTGCGACTCTCTCTCAATAATTCGAACTGATGTTTCAGTATCGTAAACAAAAGAAAGCAATGTTGACATTACCTGACTTTCCGACTCTGGGGCCGCCGAGGACGACCACCCTGATTCTGTTGACGTTTGTCATCAGACGTGGATGTTAGGTGTCATCCGAGCTTCGGTTGCACATTATATTCTCCCCGATTGGCACTGTTCTCGTTGCTTTTCACTCTACGCGCCGTTCATTTCATTTTAACGACGTTAATGTGCATTTCGATCGCGCACGCGCGCATGGGAGCCGAGAACGCGACGATTTATGGGTAACGAACAACACAAGCGCGCCACAATACGAATCCTCGGAGAGACACACAGTTTGCTACCCAACAGGCTAATATTTACAGATGACAAACTTTCGTACGTTCCTGTCCCTGTGGAGTGGAACGGTTTTGTGACGACGATAAAAAAAAAGATCGATTACGATCGATGACTGTGTTATTTGCTCGTCCGTCGAGCTTCTATTTGTTCAGACTGCATCGCAACCAGTAGCACCGGTAACGTTGGTTACTTGTTCCGCTTCCACTAATCGCCTCGAACCGTAGGGACAGCTTCGATGTTCATTCCACGCACGCTCTTCAATGGCGCGATAAACTCTGTTGAGTAAGAGCCACCTTTTCAGACTCGTCGATCTTTCGAAATCAATTCACTCGCAATCCTCCGGCAAAGAACCGATCACGAATCGTCACAGCATCAAACGGCGAAGCGAGGGAAAGAACAGTGCGTTACGAAGTAATTCGACACACGCGATACGCGTACATCGATATATCCTCGAGATCACTTCCTCTATGCAGACTCTATGTAGACGCTGATCGAAAGATCTGTCGCACTGGAACGCGTCCGAAAGTTTCTCGGGCAACGATGTCACACACCGGTCGGTTTCGTCGCGTCGTTGAAAACGCCACTTTCTGTCCCTCGATTTCTCGCTCGTACGATTTCTCTTTTTTGTTCCCCTCGAAAACTTCACTTTCCACGTACAGACGCCGCGCGACTGCTCTCGACAGCGCGGCACGGCGAGACGTCGACTGCAAACTAACCTCTCTGGACCACAGGCCGGTTAAACGTCGTCGTACGGCGGCGTTCCGGTCGCGTCGCGGGAAAACATGCGGGCCCGTGCGCCGCCACGCTGCGAATAATAACACAAGAAACGATTCAAGAAATGCTGTCTTGCTAGTTCCATTTATAACGGGTCGACGGCCTCCCTCTCCTCATCTTCTCTTCTCGCTTGGCGCCGCCAACGTCGCTCGCCCCGTTCGGATTACGAAAAGGGAAAAAAGAAGGTTCGAGGAGAGACGTGTGTGTACGCTCGAGCGAGAGAACGCGCAAACCAGCGCAATCCAAACAACTACAGAAGAACCACTCGTTCCCGCGGACGGGCAGACGAATACTGGAACTGGAAGCGAACGGCGCGCACAACTAGACTCCGAGCACCGCCCACGTGCTCTCTCGCAATTCCTGCGTCGCGCCGCGCCGCGCCAATTTTTTCCCCTCTCCCGATCTTTACGGGACACGGTTTTTCGTGTCGAACGATACAGACGACATATCACTCGCGAACACCGCCGATTAACGTAACCCCGGCGCGGCGTCACTTTTTTACGGGAACCGTTCGAACGCACGTACTTCGCTACCGACGAATATCCAATATTTTTAGAAAACAGGAAACAAAGATAAGGTGGATGTCCCCTCTATATATGAGCCCCATCGTAAAAATAAAGTAAATTTCACAATGAAACACTTATTCATTTGCTACGTTGATTTAAAAAAAAATTTTATAATGCGAAGTGTAAAATTTTATAGTTCATTTTCAAGTAAACATTTTTGTATTCTTTTTCTGAATCCGTTTCTCTTCTTTCAAGAGCCGTTTTCTTTCTTTCGATCTTCTGCTGCTATACGTCTTTTTTGCCTTCTCTCTTCAGCTTGAATTTTCTTTTTAATAACAGCCTCTTTTCTTTACACTCGTGAAATTGTTTATTTTATAATACGCATAATGTTAATATTATAGATTATATCTTGCATAACACACATTTGAATCAATTTATACACGATTAAATACGCAGGTTTGCGAACAAGTGTTCATAGCAAGTGAAACAAGTGGTCATTGTCATAGACAATATGGGTAACATCAATATTATATGATTGACTCTTTCAGATTCAGATCGCGAGATTAGATAGCGTTGATTGACTTTACTCGATCGTACGGATTCCCGTGGAGACGAGCGTTTCCGGAGCAGGTTCGCGCGTAAAGCCCGACGGTGTTTATTGTTTATGTATTAGCAGAAACGCCGAGACGTGTGTAATTAAAACAATACAAGCGCGCGATGTGTTCACACGTTGGACACTTTATCACGGTTTATTGTACTCTACGGTTGACAGCTGCACACATTACAGTACATAGAAAGACAAGGCCAAGCGAGAAGAGAGTTGAATCGTCCCGATCATCGATCGTAAACAAGAGTCCATCCGAAGGTAGAATTCGATCGATTGGAGCGCGTGTAAATCGATGAAAAATTCGATGTATGGATACGGTGTCTCGGGAAGGTCGACTGTCGATGTGCAAACATCGAACTACGCACAGACGTGGCCTGGTGTTTACACAAGCAGGTCGATCTTCCCAGGAATAATAGCATGTGATTCGACTCGACGCAACGAACGTGCGAAAGCACGCGTAAATAAATACCTGATATCTACTAGCGATAAGCGAATTCACTCGGATGAAGAATTCCACGGTCGTACAACTCCCACGTATCTCTTTCGCTATTTCGTATAATAGTAAACAATACGAGACGAGATTATACGCGACTGTGGCAAGCGATTGGAAACGAGCGGATCGGGAACGAGCACGATACACGGAAACAACTTCTGGCACCGATCTCACCGAGCGCTCGCCGGCGAATGCTCGAGCTTGAGCGCCTCGCGCTGTCTAATATGCACTCTCCAGTCTGCCCACTGCACGCTTCGACCACGGCATGGCATGGCGTACCGCTCCACGCTACAAGGTGACTGGCGTGTTAACAGGTAAGCGGAGACCGATGCGCGATCGCTCTAGTATGCAAGCGCGTGTCCACCGCTACAGCTAACTACGCGAAAACACTTTTCTCTTTATGGGTACAATAACTTCTGCCCGGTACCGAGCCACCTCGCCTCGAGAATTATCGCCTAATCTTTATCGGGTCGAACAACCGATGATAATTCCAGATAACAATCGCCCAGCCCTCGCGAAGATGATCGACTACGGTCTACGGGAGCGATCGGCGGGGTAGGAACCAGTAGGAACCCCTCAAACGCCTGCTTCCCCACCAACCCCTCTTTCTCCATGGTTACGGCGGATGTTGGTGAGGGACACAGTGGACCTTACGTCGTGGTTTCGTCTCAATTCAGACGAGAATGCTCATCCCTGATTTAGATTGAACTTCAGCTCTGGTAACCAGAAATTTTTGCCTTCTTCTTATATGCAATCCTGTGGATTTCGGCGAGAAAAAGCTGAAAATCCAAGTTTCAATCCTAGGAGACCAGTGTTCGAAAAGTTACGCGTGTTCAAGTAATTTTCTATAATTTTACAATTGATCTAATTAGTGTACGTATAAAGAATTCGTGATTAGTATCTTGAACAAGGGTTTTGAACTAACTGAAGATCAGGTAAGCATCGCTCCGAATCGACTGGTGCGAATATAATCGAATGAACCGTATGCACACGCCACTATGTATTGTCCGAGCTTTCGTTGGAAACGCATCATGAGGACGCTGGCCTGCATTACCAGTCGAGCCAGTGTCTTCGCGGATAAACCGTAATTGATAATTCGATACGGTGTCCATGACAACGATATTAACCAAGTTCTACCAGAAAGGATTCCTTTTACCACCAACGCGATTATTTGTTTAACGACATGGATGAAAAGGACGCGCAGCTTATACGCATTGCAAATCCTGAGAAAAAGACGTTGCTCGAAAGGTATGGTGTACCGGTCGAGCACCTCTCGTACGAATACATCTCTAAATGCACAAATGGGAAAACGTTGGAGCGTATTGTAACGATTCTGCGGTAAGTGGAAATTAAAATTCCGCGCGGTTTTTGTAAAATTAAATTGTATTCACTTCATAATTATAGTTAAATATACTGATTGAAAGCTTGAATTTGAATTTAGATTTAAATATAACGATTGAAAGTTGAATTTGAATTTAGATTTAAAGCGTTTAAATATACTTGTCACGTTTGTGTGCCTTTTAAAATATAATATCCTGCTTCTATAATAATTGCCAAATGAGTTTGTTAAGTAAGTATAGGTGCGGTGTTTTATTAATAGGTCCGGTGAAGAAGGGTATTACCCAGATTTAACGAGACACGCGGAAGAACGTCTAGCCGTTGTTAAGCCGACGAGCATAATTCTAAGAAAATCTGAACCCGTTCTAACGCGAAACATGTTAGACCCATCAGAATGCAAAGAACTTGATACAGACATTAACCACTGGACGTCCGAAATGCAGTCTCGAGAGAAAGATCTTGAAGAAGGGAAAAATCTTCTAACATCGGAACCAGTTCCTCAACCTAATGTTAGGCAATTGAAAGAAGAGTTTGCAAAAGTATCTCCACATTATTGTATATCTTTCTTAACTCCTATATATAACTATCGTATTACCTTTTCTATTCGTACCGAGCCACGCGTAAACTTAGAACGTCTAATTTAATTTAATCAGAGAAGCACGGTAACGCGTTCGAAAGATTCTAATAAAACGAAACGAATCGCCTCATACGATTATGCGGCATGGGATAAATACGATGTAGACACCGAGTTAAGTAAAATTGATATACGAGAGGAGCAGAAGCAGGTTGAAACAAAAAGGTTTCAACAAAAGCAAAAGGAAAGTTTGGAAAAAAGGAAGCTCAATAAGGAAACGATTATTAACAAATGTGAGTTGTAAAGCGGACTCCTTTGATCAATCTTTTCATTTCATTTCGTATATAATGTACAGTTACAATTCATATTCAACAAGGTTTACGTATGAGTTTTAAAATAACGCGTGCATGATTTGATTAGCATCATTAACCGGGACCGAATTAAACGTCATGGCAGAGCAAGAAAAAGGAAAGGGAAACGAGGCTTTCAAGGTTGGAGATTACGAAGAGGCTCTTGAACATTACAATACTAGCATAAAAATAGATCCAACTCTAACCACTTACAATAATCGTGCGATAACATGTAAGAACCGTTTATCGGAGCATTAAAATTAGCAACGGTGTCCACGTATAGGCAACAGCTCATTTATTCGCTTGCTTTCAGTTATCAAACTCGGACGGTACGAAAACGCCCTTAAAGATTGCAACTTTGTGCTCGACGCAGATTGCGCGAACATAAAAGCTTTGCTCCGACGAGCGGTAACTTTAGAGCACCTTCAAAAGTCATCCGAGGTATCGCATCACTATGTGACTTATTCATGTACGCAAATTTTTATAACCGTTCCGTTAAAACTTAATTAATATACAGGCATTAGCTGATTACGAGGCTGTTCTGAAATTGGAACCGATCAATCCTAATGCTATAGCTGGAGTTAAAAAGTTAAGGAAACCTTGCGAATCTAGGAAAGTAAGGTACATACGAAGTTGCGTTAAGATATAATTCAAATGAAATCTAATTAATCTTAATCTGGTATTCGTAGAATGGCTATTATCGAACAGAGCGAAGCTGAACGTGAAGAACCACAAATCAATAAAACCGAAACAAATAACAATTATAAACAACCTGAACCGAAATTAAATATTGGAAATAGTATATGTTTCTGCGACAGGGCTCCAGGACCGTCGCAAAATTTGGGACCCAGACCACACTTCAAAGCCGATTACTGTCTTGAAAACGACAATAGAGAAAAAATTATAGCGAGAAATGATGCTTCAAAAATATTCGGGTCTCCGGAAAATTCATTTAATTCTACAAAAGAAAATACGAGTTCGTATTTATTCAGGAATCCGAAATCAATTTTCACTTGTCCAATGCCCTCGAGACAAAATGGTGCCGTTATCATCGAAGAACTGCCGAACGAATCCATTAACAATAATTCTCCGGAAAATAAAAATATCTCTAACGGAACAGCGTCGAAGAAAAATAACATCGATAGAAAACTTCCGAATAATAATAAAGCGGCCGAGGCTGAGAAGTCGAATGTTAAAAAGTCAACAAAAAATTGCGAAGTTAACGTTACGTCTGCGAGGAAACATGAAGCGGCGGATAAATGCGAAAGAAAGGCTAGTAAACCGGAAAAATATGACCCGAAGGTATGTTACTGGTGACTCGACTGAGGAAACATTAAACATAAATATCGATGAAATTGCAGAATTTTAATAACATTGAAACATCCTACGAATTCATGCGTGTATGGCGGTCATTGAAGAACGATGATTTAGAGGTGTACGCCCAGTTGTTGCGATCATTGAATGCCGATAAGTTAGATTTAGGTTGGTACTTGCAACGAGCTATATTGGTGTATCACTGTGTGCATAACGAAATTCTCAAGTCCCTTCCTAACAAAATCATATCAGTTTTAGGTAATGAACTCGACGGGAACATGTTGAGTAAAATTTTACACTGTTTGGAACAGCATTTTTGCAAGCCCAGCGACAAGGAATTGCTGAACAATTATTTAAACTCGTTTAGTCGAATGAAACGTTTCTCGATCGTGAACATGTTCATGAACGCGGGGGACAAGCGAGGTAATACTTGCGTTGCGACTAGGTTAACGGCAGAGTTGATAAAACGAAAATTCCGTTTCTTTCATGCTTAACAATAATTGCATTTGTTTCACAGCTGTGAGAAACATATTGAACTTCTTAGAGAAACACGGGACATCGGGAGTGTCTTCTCTGCGGCAAATTTATTGCGTCTGAGCGTGTTCTAAAGCGTTTTCGAATTTGGTAGTGACACGACACCTAATCAACGAGTACCAACATTATGCAACAATAGAAACGATCAGACTTCGAAAGGATTGGATACGATTGGATACGATGCTTTTCCATTTTCCCCTGTAACAGTATACGCATAAAGAGAATAATGAATAACATTATTTTAAAGAATAGTATGACTTTATTTCATATATTCGTCGCTACTTCTGTTCCTGGACCATCCTGGACGGGGACTATTTCGGGAATTCGAACCCAAAATATCACGTGTGTAGATTTTCTTGCATCTTGCGTAGGCTGTGCAGTCGTCGATGACTGACGATGATTTCGGTGCAGCAGTCGATGGTGGCAGCACGTGTAGCTTATCCAAGCGAGTGCGCACTCTGGCTTTGTTCCGACATCCGGACTCCGTGACTTTAGCTCTTCGTCAGTTGCGTACTCTTCCGTTCAAGCAGCTTGTGACATTTTTTTCTGTTACTACAAGATGTTTACTTGGATGAGCCGTGCGAATTTCAACGAGGACCCCGATAATTCCGCGTGCAAAGTCACCATGAAACTGCTAAGGAGACAACAGTAACTGGAAGGTACGTGATCCGGCGTGGTTACGGGCGACCCGGGTATGTTTATAGCCTGCAAACTCTGACATAGCAATGGCGTACTGTCGCCGTAAAGGCCGTGCCAACAAAATTCTCCCCTGCCTTATTTAGCGTAAGTCAATTGTGCACGCGGGAATCCGCCGGATAAACGATGGCTGATATGTGGTGTTGCGGCTTATGGTGACAAGAACTATTTGTGTTTCACGGTGATGAAAAGTGGCGTTTTCTACGGTGATTATAGTGCCTCGGTTTTCCCTACTGTGGAGTGACCGCCGATTGCTGAGCGGCACGCCATCCTGCTGTAGCTGACTGAGCTCTATACTGTAAAGAGATTAAATGCTATGTGAGTTCGGACCGAGACACGAGTTCGTGTTTTTATTTGTTGACGATATGTCGATTTCAAGCGAAACCGATCCTTTTACACGAGATATATTATTCCTATTCGTCTTTATATCGTACCGCAGTGGAAATCAGCATTGACACATAAGAAATGATTGATGTGTTTTGTACACCCGTTCGTGCGCGCGGTTTATTTATCGTGAAATTCATAAAATACCGGTTTCCCCGGGTGAAAATATTTTCATTTGCCTTTCCGTGGACCGGACGTACGCGATCGTTTACGTAATAATTAAAAAATTTTTCAAAACTCTTCGTCGAAATTTATTGGTGTATCATTTTGTTTAACGAACACGAACACAAATATATCAATGTACAGGTCTAATTATTTTTGTAGCAGACAGGTTTAGCCTACATAGTTTCACTTTGTATTAATGGAATAAGTGTAACTGTTAGGTGTTTAGGGTGAGGTATAGTTTATTTGAAAGCATGCAGAAATATTTGATTAAAAATTTGTGTACTCCTCGATTCGCAGTGAATAGAGAGTTTAGTCGGGCAAGAATACCTCGGTTTGATCTCCGAATGCGCAGGAGAATGGGGTACAAAAGTTGAGGATGTCGTCAAGGTCGAAAGCAAACTATACTTTATGATTTTATATAACATATGTTTATGAGCTCTTATTATGTTATTGAATTTTCTGTTATGTAAATGATATAATTTATAATTGATCATTAATTGAATACGTTGTTTATTCACTTTTCACTCGCTTATTTTATACGAGACTATAATATAGTTTGTATACTCGAAAGAATACTTGGAATAAACTTAGACGAACTCTTTAACGGAAGCACGATATCTAAAACAATTAAAGAAGGATATTGTATAATTTATAGGAATACATAGCAACACAGGTCTAGTAGAGGTGCCATGGATGATGAAGAGCGTCTTGAGGGTGAGGAAGAAATGGAATTAGACGAAGCTTCCGATGGTGAGGACGAAGATGAAGAAACAACAGGAATTCCTGTTTCTCCAGCAAATTCTGATCAGTTGCTAGGCTCTGTACCACCAATTCCTGGTAACAGTGAGTATACATGTGTGTCTTTCGTTGTAATAATTCATTTCTACACGTATTTCTTAAAAATATATATGTTATTTCAGAGGAAGCACAAAAGTTTGTTTCTCTTGCAGTAACCCCGGATGAAGCTTTTCATGATCCTTTACGGTACCAGAAATTTCCACTTCCTGGAGGTAAACCTTTAAATATTAGAAGGGGCCCGGGTAGACCTAGAAAAGAACGTCCACCTGGAATTACTCGTGGTGGCGGTACTCGTAGACCTTTTGGAAGAGGAACTACAAGGGGCAAAGGGTTAGTGTTACCTACGAGAATGAAAAAAAGAATAGCATGATAAACATTACATAAATATATGTTCATTTAGTCTCGGATATGCAAGAGGTGTACCACGCCGTACTAAAAGTAAAGATGACGACACGCATTCAGAGTCTCCGAGTCCTCTTCGTCTCGGTGAAGATGCCAATCCTGACGGAGAGTCATCTAGCACTGAGAGATGCATGCCAGCGCCGGAAGAGCCTCCATATTTTCCAGAACAATGGCAAGAAATCTTAATCTATATTAATTTTATTCTTTTATTTTTCAATGTATTTATATTTATGCGTACATATATCGTTAGGCCCGGGAAAGTCTGTGCTCTGTGTAATTTGGGTGAACGAAGTCAACTAGGTCAAGGGGAACTGTTAAGATTTACCTGCCCCGAAGGTTTTACTCCTGAGAAGTCCACCAATCGTGACGAAACAACTGATCATCTTGTTGATATATCTACCGGGGACAAAAGCCCACGTACAGCAGGTCCTGGTGCTGTGACTTGCCGTAGGCAGAAGAGTCTAGCTAAGTGCAGGTATTTGAATTTTACAAAATTCTTCTACATAGAAAGTGGAGGTGTCCGTTTTCACAGAACTCCGATAAAAAGATATATTATAGATATTGTTCAAAGAAAATATAATGCTTTGCAGGAATACTAGTCTAACAAATTTTACGGAACCAGTGGAGGAATTAACTATAGTTGGGTATTTAGAAGAACCCGAAATAGGAACATTATTTGAATCAACTGGGCACTATTACATTCATCAATCATGTGCAGTATGGTCGAGCAATACCCAAGAGTTAACAACAGAAAGTTTAAGTCCAGCAATAGTGCAGGCATCGTCGAGGCGTTGCGCTTATTGTTCTCATTACGGAGCTGGAATTCCTTGCAAAGTAATTCAGTTTCTGCATCTCTTTCATTTTTTCTTCAAAAACAGAAAAGAAGAAAGGTTTATTTTAGTTGAGCAAAATATGTTATAACATTGTTCTTTACCAGGTGGCATCGTGCAATCGTTATTTTCATTTACCATGTGCCGCAGCTTCGAGTTGCTTCCAGGATACGAAAAGCTTGTCCCTATTTTGCAGTCAACACCTGGGACAAGTTCCACTTTTGTGTAAGTTTTGTGTGAACCGTATATATGTTTGTCACTAGACAGCGGATTCTATGCATTTATGACAACAATGAGTAGGTGTAATTCAAAGGAGTCGAAATATTAGAAGAATTTAAAAATACTGTTATATTATTTTTAATGTATCAAACATATTAAGAAAGAAAAAAAATGTCTATTTGTCTCCAGTTTGTTGTAATTCAGGATGAAAACATCTATTTCGCATAAAGATCCGCTGTCTATTTATCACCCTTAGAGCTACATCAATTAGTGGGTATATTTACGAGAACGGTTTCGTTTTAGTGAACGGTGACGTTACTTGTATCCAGTGCTGTGGAATGGGGGATGTTTCCAATCTAGTAATGTGTTCTATCTGCGGCCAACATTACCATGGCAGTTGTGTCGGTTTGGCACTACTGCCTGGTGTACGGGCTGGCTGGCAATGTGTATCTTGCAGAGTATGTCAAGTGTGTCGTCAACCGGAAGATGTTTCAAAAGTAATGTTGTGTGAACGTTGTGAAAAAGCGTATCATCCTAGTTGTTTACGACCAATTGTTACATCAATACCTAAATATGGGTGGAAGTGTAAGTGTTGCCGTGTATGTACAGACTGTGGTTCGCGTACACCAGGCGCTGGTCTATCATCACGGTGGCATTCCCATTACACCGTATGTGATTCGTGTTACCAACAAAGGAACAAAGGTTTTTCGTGTCCTCTTTGTAGAAAGGCATATCGGGCTGCCGCGTATAGAGAAATGGTTCAATGTAGTGCATGTAAAAAGTTTGTTCACGGTACCTGTGACCCTGAGGCTGATCCATTAACTTACCAGCATCGTAAGGATTCTAAACCTGACTATGAATATGTTTGTCTACACTGCAAAAACATGGCACTTGTAAAAAGGAAAGATAATATTGATGATTACGGTGGAGACTTAAGTTTAAGTGCGTCGCAGGAGAGTCTGTACGGTGATGGAGATTCATCTGAATTTGACTATCAAGGTGGATCAGAAGAAGCGCTCTATTCTATAGGTCTTGGAAAGGGGAAACCATTCTGCGCATCCAAGATTGCGAAGAAGAGATTAGGACTGGGAAGTGGATTGATTGGACGACCGAAGGGAATTGGTAAGCTTGGATACCAAAAACGACAAAAGATGACAGAGTTTGGGAGAAAAAGGGGTCCCAAAGCGAAAATGAGAGGTATCTTTGGAGTACCTGGTGTAGGATTACAGGTATAACACGTTTAATCATGTTTTTCTTTTTAAGAGGTGTACGAAATCTTCTGACACACTAATGTTTATTATTTCAGAGACCGATGTCAGACTCATTTTCGAAGGAAGATGAACCCGGCATCGAGAATAGACTTGTATTATGTTCGGCGAAAGATAAGTTCGTATTGACCCAAGATATTTGCGTGATGTGTGGTGCGATTGGCACCGATCAGGAGGGGTGCTTAATTGCTTGTGCACAATGCGGTCAATGTTATCACCCTTATTGCGCTAATGTGAAAGTTACTAAGGTAATATTACAAAAGGGTTGGCGGTGCCTTGATTGTACAGTATGCGAAGGTTGCGGAGAGAGAAATGACGAGGGTCGTTTGATTTTATGCGACGATTGTGATATCAGTTATCATATTTACTGCATGGATCCGCCATTGGATTACGTGCCGCACGGTACATGGAAGTGCAAGTGGTGCGCGCACTGTCAAACATGTGGTTCGAACGATCCAGGATTCAATAGCAGTTGGCAGAAGAATTACACGCAGTGTGGCCCTTGTGCATCTCATACTGTCTGCATATCTTGTCAGGAGGCGTACAACGATGGGGATTTAATTATACAATGCATCCAGTGTGAGAGGTGGCTTCATTGCGCGTGCGACTCCATCAAGGGCGAGACGGATGCGTATAAATGCGCGGAAGAGGGTTATATATGTATACTTTGTCGTCCAAGAGATGTACCACCGCCGCATCTTTTATGCAATCAATCAAAACCACAACCAAACAAATATCCCCGTTCTCCACCGCCCACGTCGCACAGTCCAGAATTATATAAACCATCTCCTCAACAGTACTTGGTCGACGGTGTTTACCTGTCCGAAGCTGGCATGAATCACATCAAATCATTGACGTCCGAACATCAGCAAACGCGGAAGAAAAGGAGAAAAATGCACCCTCTGATAGACAAAGAGGCAGACATCATGGCTACGATAGAGTCCGTGGTAGCTGGCGGCAGTTTAGACAATTCTTTAGAAGAAAACGGAACGAAATTAGATCTGTCCGATGTCAAGGACGAACCTACAGAGGTACTGAAGGAAGGCATGACGTGGACGCAGCGCGGTGACCAACCACCGCCCGAAGGTTTTAGTATTCACACAGGCGACAACGAACAACCTGTCTTACGACGTAAACGCCAACGTAACTTGCAAAAGTTAGGTATTGGAGGTTTCATCGTCAGACTACGGGGTACGCGCAAGGACAAGGAGGAAGATGGCGACCCCGAGAAGCAATCTGACTCCACAGTCGGTGTGAGCGACGACAAGCCGAGGAGGAAACCGCAGAGAAGAAAACCAAAGACAAAACTATCAGAATGTTTTCCTCTCTACATGCAAGAAGCATTCTTCGGCAAAGATCTTATGGACACGACCAAAGACAAGGAATTGGAGAGCGGCAGCGAATCGGATAGCGAGAAGAACATGTCCGGGAACGCGGACACTATTCAGCTATCTCAAGATGAACTGAAAGCGATGGAGCAGGTTAAAGCCAAGCAAGAGAAAGAAGAGGAGAAGGTACCTACCGAGCCACCGATCAAACGTGAAGAAATTATGGAGGACGATGGTAGCGACACGGAAGCACTCGGCGACATCTTACCTATCTCGAGTGATTTGCTTGATAGCGATCTTGTCAATACTATTATGAACGAACCTGATGAAGACTTGGCTAAAGCTAGCGAAGCGTTAGATGAGTTGGATGACACGCCAGGCACAACTAAAGACGAACTGACAGACATTCTAAGTCCACATTTTAACTTAGAATCAATGGTCAGAGATACAGGATTACCCAACATGGACAGCAAAGATATCGAAGAGATATTTAAAGGGGTTCTAACCGACGAATCCCAAGAATCTCAAGAATCGTCAGTGTTTTCCGTTCAAGCTCAACCTCCCCACCCTGCGTCCGCCACAACGCCTCTTGTGTCCCCTTCGCCTCATGCTGGTGAGTTGAAATCTGCAGTCTAATTGTTACATAGAGATATTCAGCACATAATACACGCATATAATAATAATTACAGGCATACAAACGACGATGCCTATACCAAGACCGCAAGTACCTGGTGCGCTACCCTCTGTTGGTCAATCTAACTTAAACTCTCCGATGAGCTTTCCACCGCCGTCTCCTTATCATTCGGAGTATAGCAAGTAAGTTTATATCTCTACTGGAGGTGCGAGAAAATGAATAATTAGCATAATTAACATTTTTTCAACTTTTCGTTATATAGTAGCCCACAATTCAGTCCTGCATTCTCTGAACCACCAAGTCCGTGGGTTAATCCCGACGATGAAGGCACCACACCAGCAGGCAATACTACAATTTCATACAACCAAAGA
The DNA here is from genome assembly GCF_051020765.1 of Lasioglossum baleicum. Taxonomy (NCBI): domain Eukaryota; kingdom Metazoa; phylum Arthropoda; class Insecta; order Hymenoptera; family Halictidae; genus Lasioglossum; species Lasioglossum baleicum. The sequence continues at coordinate 2,316,585 of NW_027469081.1, read as the reverse complement.
AGTAATCTTAAAATGGAAGCCGATGAAGCTTTAGGCGGAGGGGCGACTATATCTTCCGTGCTCTACGCGAATATTAATCATCCGGAATGGAAAACAGAGTACCCAGGTTTGTATGATATATATTAGTGGATATACGTTGATCTATCTTGCTTTAATAATATATTTAACCGTATTATTCAAGCTTGGTCAGAGAGATGCAAACAAATATTGAAGAAGTGGCGTGCATTGCCGAACGAGAAGAAAGCTCCGTATTTGACACTAGCACGGGACAATAGAGCTGCGATTCGTATGAAAAAGACTCAACAGGTAGGACTAGTTTCTGCAGGTTTAATTAGCGATACAGGTGTTAGAGGAAGCGTGAATCTTTTATGTGACATGTATCCACTTTCATCTTCGATGATGTCTTGTGCTAACACACAGGTCAAACTAACAGCTTGTCCTTTGTGTCCAATACCCGTGAAGCTGTTAAGGTTTTAATTATCGTTTACCGTTTCGTGATACGTATCGGGCAAAGCGAAGGCAGGGAACCACGGTATTAGATTACAATTGTTTAAAAAAATCGATAGAGTCGTGTGTTAACTTCCATTCATAGTTCAGTACCATATTTCTTTCATATTGAACGTGTACTATACAGGGCGGCTGAAAAGTTCCCGGAATTTTTTAAAGCGTTTCAGCAGCATAAAAATACCGCACGAGCGAATGAATCCGCACACTTGACCGAATAATAAGTTTTATTAATTCATTAACAATGAAATGAACCAAAAACATTTACAACAAATGTTCGAAATTGCCTCCTTTTGATTCGATACATTTACGATCCCGCTTTCTAAAATTCCGGACGATGGTCGCGCACTCTTCTACCGTAATCTCGTCCCAGGCACGCGTCAACGCCGCTTTCAGCTGTTCCACCGTGGCGTAACGTCTTCCTGAAATTTTTTCCTCCATGATGGACCATACTGAGTAATCCATCGGGTTAAGATCCGGCGAGTTCGGCGGCCAAACATCCGTTCTCCAAAAGCCGGGAAACAGCTCTTTGCAGACGACGATGGTGGATTTGGCGGAATGCGCCGGCGCCCAGTCCTGTTGAAGCGTGAATTCGCCCTGGCCGAAGTGTCGCGTTGCCCACGGCTTTAATTCCCTCCGGAGGATACGTTCCTGGTACTCGGCGGCGTTCATTTTTACGTTTCTCGGGATGAACACCAGTGGCGTCTTCCCGGTGGTGCAGATACCGGACCAAGCCATGACCGAGGCTGGAAAATGGCTGCGGCCGAAGTCTTCTGCTGGCCCTTCTTGAGCAGCTGGCAGTTGTGTAGGGGTTCTCGACCGTAAACATTTTCTCGTCCGCGAAAAGAACATTCTTCAGGCGATCACCAGCGACCATCGTCGGGAATTTTAGAAAGCGGGTCCGTAAATGTATCAAAACAAAAGGAGGCAATTTCGAACATTTGTTGTAAATGTTTTTGGTTCATTTCATTGTTAATGAATTAATAAAACTTATTATTCGGTCAAGCATGCGGATTCATTCGTTTGTGCGGTATTTTTATGCTGCTGAAATGCTTTATAAAACTCCGGGAACTTTTCAGCCACTCTGTATGCGATTGTTTTTTCTATTAATCATCACTACGAATGTGATTACCATTATCTAATTATAGTCGTATAATATTTACATAAAAGTACAAGTCACAATTTTTCTAACCAGTATTCATATATCGTCGGATCATGGATTCATTAGAAAGCGTAGATGTTAATTTGGTACTATACTAGGAATAATCGATCTAAATCTAGTTGCTCCCGATAGCGTCCCCCGAATAAGCTCCTTAGAATCCTTTGGTGAATAATTACCTTTGTATGATGTATTCTGGAAATATGTAAGCCTTGAAATACTATAAACGTAAGTGTGTGAACGAGGCACCCCTTGAACCGACAGATATCCAAGGATATACCAAGCACGACCCCAGTCACTGCAACAAGTGCACCTACCATCATCACCAAACCCGTCACAACTATGACATCAGCTCAAGTTTCTCCAGTAGTAGCTATGGTCTCCAACCAAAGGCAGATCGGACTTTTGACCTCAGTGGCCAGTGAAAAATCACAGGATAAGAACGGAATGACTGTGTCCGCTGCCGGAGTGACAGTATCAACAGCTAGCAGTAATCATCATGCGGAGGTGTGTGCGGTGCAGGGACCGCAGAAGCAGCTAACATCTTCTTCCCCGAGTCCTTCTCCAACATCCACGACCCCTTCTTCTTCACCCAGGCCCAGTTCTGTGAATTCTATTAATTCCATTAACAGCCTGGCCCACCAAGAGATTACCGGTAGCCAGGCTAAAGTAGCTCAGTCGCCAGCCACGCCTTGCACATCAGCAACTGCTTCTTCTTACTGCAACACGGGCGCCGGTGAAGGGCAGCATCAAACGTCACCATCCCAGCAACGTCCTACACCTGCTCACATTACGATCAGTACCAGTACAATCGCTAACAGTCTGACCATCTCTCAGGCATCCCCCACTGCCAACATTATGGTGGGGGTAGGTCCTGTTCGCCAATTATCCTCGGTAGACCACCAGATTAGAGTGCTCACCCCATCTGAAATCATGCGCACCCTCCCTTCCCTCAGCCAGGAGCACTACGATCCGCCACCCACTGCAATTATTCACACTGTACCTGTACAGTCCCCGGCTATGGTGAGCCACCTATTCTGTGCCTCTAGAGTCTTGCCTTGTGCCACGTGTCTGATCGACATTTTTTTAGTGTCCTTCATCTTTTCTTTTTCTTTTCTCGTTCTTAGAATACAATATCAATTTAGAATTATCATCAATCTGTGTCTTGCGAGAATCTCGATCATAGACTAGTTTTATACAGGATGAACCACCGTCAGCATCGTGACACCAGTAGAGATTACTTCATTATTAGGTTTCAACAGAGCTTCCACGTGATTATAGCAAATTTTTTGCAATTTTTTCATGTTATGATACTTACCGAATTCGCCTTAAAATTCTCTTAACAAGTAGGCGTAAAAAAGATTGAAGGTGACCTTGAAAAATCATGTGAGTTGACGAAAAATTTGCTATAATCACGTGAAAAACCTTTTCGACTGATAATAACGGAGTAATCTCTACTGGTCACGATTCGTGGTTCACCCGGTATGTATTTACTAGAGGTGTGCGAGAACCCGAAAATTTCGGGATTTCCGAAAATATTCAGACTAATGCCGAAAATTTTCGATCCGACGTTTTCGGGTTCTCGCACACCTCTAATATCTACCAAAGGTCTGAAATACTTGGTACTCGAAGTAATTTCTGTAGTTTTGTAAAGGACCATTGCTAAATATATAGTGTTTCAGAACATTGGTTCTCTCTTTATCATAGGTGACTGATTTAATGTTGCATATGTATATATTGAATTGTATTATATTTGATTGATCAGACACTCTTGACATATACATATATATTTCTTTTGATTAGATAGAAATATAATTTATTCATATTGTAGTAGATTACGAATTCTTTATTTGCGTAAATTCTTACACTGTATGTGGCATGTTGAAGACAACTGGTAGCACACACAGTTATTTCTTCTTCCTCCTTATCCACAATGTCCAGAACTGTTTTACATGTAAATTTAAGTTTTCCCATTTTTTCCCTGTATACTTGAAAATAAGTATATTGCTTTTTGTGAATTGTGTTTAGTTCCGTTGTAGACTTTTTGTTGTGTAACGTAGCACTTTACTTCCGATCTACGACAAAGTTACAATTAGTTCGACTAACTTTTGTTGCTTTTCCAGATGCTTTTACGTCCTCTTATACTATGAACTGTTACTTATCGTAATTGACAACGTTGTAACTAAATACGTACTGCTGTTGATTTAATGTCTGACGATGTACTCGAAATTTTTAGTTGCTAACATGAATAACTACTATTCGTTCTCTTCTTTTTCATTGTACAAAACATTGCATATACATGTTGACGCATTTTACAATGTAACGAGCTGAACCTTTTTATTTTACTCGATCCATGATATGTAAACATGAAAAAGTACTTGTTCGTGTACTAAACAAGAATACAAACGATACACGTTTTCTATATTCAGTGATACAGTGCATGAAGACTACTCTAAATTAATTTAAGATGGATGTCTATGGGTGTTCTGTGTGGTAAAAAGCAGGTTTCTCACATGGACCTTTGATTACATAATATTTACTTTAGATGGTGGCTGGATATTATTATAAATGTGTTGCACATACCAAAATAATCAGATTTCGCTAATTGTATTAATTTAGTAATACGCCATTATTTTACCTGAATGTTGAACTTACAGTACACTTTTGGCTGATTGTCAAACTTGCCTTATTGTATATTTTACATCACTTAAAAAAAAAAACAACAGAGAACAAAACAGATCATTATATTCTTTAAATGATTAATCAACTAAATCTTTGAAAAAGACTAATATGTTATTGCTACATTGAAGTTCATATCACAATGCTCTCTAATAATAATGGCTGGCAAGGATATAATGATCTTGTATTGTGATCGATTTCATTGCCCTAATCAAATTGTTTTCGGCAGGAACAAGAGCGACTTTCCAATAGAGATCGTTCCAGCAGAGAAGCGGAACAGGAACGTCAATGGAAACAGTTGCAAGCAATGCGACAGCAACAAGCACAGATACAGCAACAAGTTATTCATGAGCAACGTGTACACGGTAAATACTATTCCGCTGTTTGTAGAGAACACAGTAATAAGTAGACAGCGGATTTTATGCATTTATGATAAAAATGGGTGGGTGTAATTTAAAACAGTGAAAACATTAGAAGAATATAAAAATACTTTAATGTTATTTTCAATCTATCACTTCTATTTCACTCCAGTTTGTTGCAAAACAGGTAGAAAATGTGTATTTCGCATAAAGATCCGCTTTAGTAGTAAGTCTAGTAGTAAGAAATTACATGTAAAACTCTTCGCTGCTTCTCTTTCACAGCTATCGCAAGAGTTCACAGACAAATAAGCGAAGACAATACAACTCAAATGAGTACGGACAATACTACTGGATTAACAACGCAACTGCAAGTGTCCACCGCGCAGGTATTGTATCGTGAGATTTGCAAGCTTTTTCATACATTCCTCGACAAAATAATAAGACACCTACCATATTTTTAAATTTCTTGTATTTAGAGATGGAAAGTGTACACTCCGTTATATACTGAATACTACATAATATCTCCAAAGTAAACACGCGAAATTGTAGGATTGTATCGCATACCATAGCAAAATTAGAGAAAGATACGTGAACACGGATTGACATTGCTTCAACAAAAGTATAAGACATTTGGCCTATTTTCCACTCATGTGACTTCTACCATTAAGTGTTCTACTGCGAACGTATTCAGACGTTGAATCTTGTGATTTTCTTACAGTATAAGTACATTTATTACAACGAAAAATAAATAATGGGTCGAGGAAAGCAGTTAGATGAAAGTGAGGTCGATCGAATCGTTCTGTTGCGCTCGGAAAAGTACAGTATTAATAAAATTGCGAAATTATTAAAAACAGAAGTAGGTGCCGAAATATAATGTGTTAAAAAATCCAAGTGCTTATAGAGAAACGAAAGGAAGTGGAAGACCTAGCGTTACTTCCAAACGTGCAATTTTGCGTGTTGCGTCGAATTTTAAGGACACGACAAGACAAATAGCCGAAGAAGCAGGTGTGAAAACAAATTTAAGAAATGTATATCGGATTTTACAAGGAAGCAAACACATTAAACGGAAGAAATTAAAACAACGGCCACCCTTAATGGAGAAACACAAAGCAGCAGGACTGAAGTTCGCTTGTGAACACATCCACGGGATGAAAAACTGGAAAAAAGTCGTTTTTAGCGTCGAGAAAAAATTCAATCTAGATGGCCCTGACGACTGGGCCTACTACTTTCATGATTGCAGAAAGGAAGAACTCCATTTACGTTGCCGTCAAATGGGTGGTGGCAATGTTATGATATGGGCCGCTATTGGTTACTATGGAAAAACAGAAATGAACTTTTTATCAGGTCGGATGAATACTAATAAATATATTGAACTAATAGCAAATCAGTTAAACAAGCCTGCAGCTCGTATCACGCGCCGTGACTATATTTTTCAACAGGATAATGCAGCAATTCATTTCTGCAAAATCTGTGAAACAATCCATTCTTCAAAAAATATTAATATTTTGGAATGGCCCGCTCGTTCTCCCGATTTAAATATTATAGAAAACGTGTGGGGAGATTTGTCAAGACGATTCTATGCGAATGGGAGACAATATACAATGGAAGACAAGAAAGTATAAATCACAATTGGACACATTTAGAACAAAAACGAATCAAAAAGTTATATAAAAAAACTATCCGAAAGCGATTACTAGACGTAATTCAATTCGAAGGAGGTATCACAAAGTATTAATTTTGTATTTTTATTTGATAATCAAACATTTTTCTGTTAGCGTCTTATACTTTTGTCGAATTAATGTCAGACCGTGTTTACATATCTTCCTCTAATTTTGCTATGGTACGCAATACAATCCTAAGGTTTTACATGTTTGCTTTGGAAATAGCATGTAATATACAGGATACACCGGAGTGTACATTTTCTACCTTTAAATATAAGAAATTTAAAAATATGCTAGGTGTCTTATTATTTTGTCGAGGAGTGTAGGCTATTTCTAGCCCGCGTGTTTATTGGAAATACGAATTGCAGGATGGAAATCATATGGGACCACTGGCGTCACCATCACCTGGATCACGCAATACATTCGCCACTCCTCCTGTGAAGGTGACACGGGGACTCGCGCCTCAGAGTCCCCATCAGAGTATACCGCGTTTACCCAATCAACCGTGCGCCACAATGACACGTCCAGTTGGAGCAGTGGTTAGGCCCGGGATGCCAACTAATTTTACGCAACCGCCCTCGCCGTTTTCTCCGCAAGCTCCGCAATCTCCACACGATTTTCCACAATCTCCAGCATCCTCGCAATCTCAGGACCACTTTCAACGGTTCGACAATACCGAAGCGTACTCCCAAGGCTCTCAAACACCCAGGTCCCAAATATCCGGCACACCCTCGTACTCCACATCCCCCAGAAGCGACGTGTTTTCACAACCACCAGGTACACCTCGGCCTATCTTTAATGCTCCTACTGCTACTCGTCCTTCCACACATGTATACGCACCATCTCGTACACCTGATCCGTATAGTAGCCAACCGCCCACACCTTCGCCTTCTCCAAATTATCCTTCACCAAGACCAGAGTCTCGGCAAGAACCGCAACCGCCAGAAGTATTCACTCAACAACCGGAAGTCAATAGACAGTTACGGGATCTTCTGCAACGGCAGCAGTTCAACAAAAAGTTGGAGCCTGTAAACCCAACGTGGAATCAAGGTATATCATGAGGAAACTCCTACGTGAACTATGGATTTCATTGGTCTCTACTTATTTTCAGATGGTCCGAACAATTCTGAAAATAATCAACAGCAATTCGACGCAGCGCATGTACAACTGCCACAGCATTCTCAGACTGCTAGTAGTAGTACGGGCGAAGGTACTTTCAGACATCCCCTTCCTCCTGGAATCGTCAGACCCAGGATGCCCATTCAGGCGAATGTTCTGATAAGGAATCAAATCGGTATGTTCTCACGCCTTCGACCGTGATTGTTGCATGTCCTCGTAATTACAAAAGTGGTATAACAAGGGAGGTTATTTCTTTATCCCCAAGAATCTCGTAGAAGGGAAAAGAAAATTTATATTTCTTGTATGGCTACATTTATTTTAATGCTTAAATATCAATTACAAACGAATGATAGGCTTACCGAATAAATAGAACGTAACAATTTTATGGTTAGCTTAGTTCTTCGTGGAGAAAACGTCGAAAAAATCGGTTTCTATTTTTTTTTAGCAACGACGCGCCAAACCAAAAAATCTAAAGAAATTCATGAACAATACCTACAACAATATATCGCTACTGTAAAAATATAAATGTTGTCACTCTAGAACTTCCATGTGAAATCTGCATTTTTTCGATTCTTTTTTAGGTTTTTGATTTTTTACAAGCAGGATTTTCACTTTAAAAATCTGAAACCAATTACAAAGTATGTATTTGGGTTCTTGACATGTGTCAGATTTTTCACAGAACTCATACTTGTTAGACTTTGTTAAAATCTTCATGACGAGTCTGACCCGTTAAAATATGGCAAGGGGTTAATGAAATTTTGGTATGATATAGAACTCGAAAAAATATTCGACACGTATTTTTTTATATCTGCCGACATTCATGTTAAGCGGTGAAAAATCCATTTTATTGAATATCTTCGAAACTATCGTTTCTAGACGAAAATTTCGAAATCCAATTTGTGCGTCTTTGAACGACGAACCTCGTAGTGTAAACTGATTTTTGATAAAATAATTTCTTCAAAAAATATGTTAAAAATTAACTCTTTTTGTAGGTATAAACGCGAGACATCCTGTGGCGGGAAATGTTGATGCCAGAGTGCAGAATATAGATCCACGAACAAGAATGTTGTTGCAAAGACCACCGGTCGTTGCGACTATACCTCAACAACATTTTCAAACAAACCAGAACTTGCAGACGCGTATGCCGGCTGTGAGGAATCCTATCGCGGAGCCGTACGATGTTTTACAGCAACAAAGGTTTCCCGGTATGTTCAAGTGAATTTAGAACCTATTTAGAACGTTCGAGAGTTAATTGTATTATTGTTTACGAATTGTATTACCAGATCCTAATCAAGGAGCAGCTATGGGACCGCGCATAGTGCGAGCGCCGCAGGATAATTTGAACCAAGGAATTAGAATGTTAAGTACGCAAGGGATGGTGCGAGCGCCTCTTATTCCAACAACAGTTAGCGAGGCTACTGTCAGTCCATCAGAGCCGTCCGAGATTCCGGATAACGTGACTGCAGAGCTTGAGAAATTGGAACAAGAGGCAGCACCGATGGTCGAGGTCGAGGGAGTGAGTGCAATATTAGGAGACCTGGACGACGATGACGAGCTGCTCGGTAAGTAATCTCTGATTCCCTTCAATCGATTTAAATGTAAATCGATAAGCAATGTGAAAGACCATTTAACGTTTTGATTTGATTTGCAGCTGAAATGGGAGCAGACTTCAATATCTTGGAATACGCCGATCCAGAGCTAGATAACATAACCGGTGGCGAGAAAACGAATATTCTTGATCTAGATTTGGAGCAAGTCGAAGTAGAAACAAAAGACGAGAAGCAGAAGAAAGAAGTGAAGGAGGAGGGACGAAAGTCAACGGAGTTACGCGCTGCGAGTGCAGTGCATACCGATATAAACGATACCTGTACGACGACCACGGTACAGACACCGACAGAGACCTCAAACGTGCCGACACAAGCACAGACTGTACCACCAATTACTGCAACATCACAAACACCGCAACAACCATCCGCTATCATGCCCCAATCGCACGCGCAAGCTGTTGTTGTCCAACAACAAATGCATCAACATGTTCAGCAAGCCGCTGCAATGGGCAGACCCATGCCTCCGGGTACGAGGTTACTATCGCCTGATGGAGCAGTCGGTGTTGTTACGTCCACCAACACTGTCACTGTCAGTTATCCGTCCACATTCCCTGGGCACCCTCAGAGAATACCGCAGACACACATTCAAGGTATGGATATCAAAAATTCTTTCAGTCTCATAACTAGACAGTGGATCTTTATACAAAGTAAAACTTTTCTATCTGATTTGCAGCCAACTGAAGTACGGCTGTAACTTTCCTTCGAAGTTCCGAAATTTCGAAATCTTCGACCTTCGAAGAAAAGTTACAGCCCTACTGAATACGTGAGTTTTGTCAAGCGCCAAGCCTGTCTTGCCTTTCTTTTCATTTAGTCCGCGACATCCGATTGCACCGAATTTAATAAAACTCATTAAAATTTTGTTTGCAAAGTATTATTTTTTCAGTACATTCGTGATATGATCCCGAAATTTATTAATAGAATTCAATCTTCTAAATTTCATTTAATTACGAAAAGTCCAAACGGAAAGTTCAGTATCAGTCACCGGTTTTTATTCATAAAAAATCGTGACATGGTATGAAACTCATAAGTTACAACTTCATACGTTTCGAAGACTTTGAAATTTCGAGCACTTGGAAGACTTCGAAACTTCGTTCCTTCAAAGACTTCGAAGTTCCCTTCGAATCCTTCGAAGCTTCGAAGTCTCCCAAGTGCTCGAAATTCCTTAATAAAACTTTCAAATTCACCAAATCCGCTGTCTACTGATAATTGATGGCATATACTGAATTTTTAACGTTGTATCTTTTTTATCACAGTATCTCCGCAGCAACGTTTAAGTATGAGAGTAGCAGGCGTACCGAACGTGGCTGGCAGAGTGGTGGCAGTGAACCACATGATCGGTCCGCGTATGCCACTCGCGCCACCACCACCACCACCTCCACCCCCATATCCTGGACCACCACCACCGTACCCTGGACCCATACAGGTTCGTACTTGCTACATTCGATGTTTTGACATTTTTGCATCGCTTTAATCTTGAGTATTTTTACGCAATTATATCTAACACTCTCCTCTAACCATATATGAGAAACTAAATTTCTCGCAGTCTGACAAGTAATAATACGCTTCACGAACTACATAACATGGTTCACCTTGACGGACATGAATCTTGGATATCGCGTAACTTTTGTCGATTCTATACATTACTCCGTGTGGTCCAATAAGATTATAGTGCACACACATACACGCATATCGATTGTACCACATTTATTGATATATACAGTAACGGACGAAAGTTTAAGACCGCTATAAAGAAGACGATAACTTTTTAATATTGTACTATACGACTTGAACTTTTTTGGGAAAGCTAGAGCAATTAGTTTACTAAAGGATGTGAAAAGAAATTTTTTCAAAAATTGCAATTGATCGGAATTGTTGAAAAAATACTAGAAGTTGATTTTTTAACTATTTTATGTGGGCCTATATTGAAAATTTAAAAAATACGTTTTGTGTAGATCTGTGTCAATTAAACATATCCTGAAAATTTCGTCAAAATCGGTCGACGTTGCAATGAGCTACAAATTTAAAGATGGTAAAAATTGCAGATTTTCACGATTTATTGCCGAAAATCTTGAAAATCTGCAATTTTTACCATCTTTAAACGTTTGTAGCTCATTGCAACGTCGACCGGTTTTGACGAAATTTTCAGAATATGTTTAATTGACACAGATCTACAAAACGTATTTTTTGAATTTTCAATATAGGCCCACATAAAGAAGTTAAAAATTCAACTTTTAGTATTTTTTCAACAATTCCGATCAATTGCAATTTTTGAAAAAATTTCTTTTCACATCCTTTAGTAAACTAATTGCTCTAGCGTCCCAAAAAAGTTCAAGTCGTATAGTACAATATTAAAAAAGTTATCGTCTTCTTTAGAGCGGTCTTAAACTTTCGTCCGCTACTGTATGTATATGCAGGGTGTCCCACTCGATTTCGACATTTTGATTTTCTCGCTATTGTTACTCGTGGCAAAAAATGTTTCAGCAGAGGCTTGAATGGTATCGAGTGGAGCATAATTTGATGTTATTAGTTTTTTCATGAGATTGACGCATAAAGGTCAACTTTGTTTTTTTAAATGGAGTTAGGTATGTTTGAATACATCAATCGATGCAGCTGGACAATTCCTTACAAAAAAGTACTAACCTATGTATGTCGAGAAGTTAGTAGTTCAGGAGATATTTCGATTTAAATAACTCTGAAACACCATTACTGTCGTCCTAAGACGTTAGCGTTTACTTACTTGCGAATTCGATAAAGTTTGCTACATTACGCTGCCGAGGAATGTCAGCCCCTAAATTGCGACTCTGTACACTAGCCGACGAATTCGATTAGAATCAATTCGGATCAGTTTGTGTCTCGAACTTATTTCTCAACGCAGAATTCTCTTCGTAACTTTCTTATTTTTGATTGTTTATTTATGAAACCTCCACTGGCACACGGGCGGCTCTTTTCCGGTTAAAATGACATCCCACACGATGCAGTTCGAACTATAATTGTTTGCCTAATTCACGATATAGTGGAGCCTCGACTATCCGAACCAGACCAGACACGACGTCTTCGAGACGATTTTAGAACGTGTTCCAGTGGGAGTTTTGCAAATGTTCGAGGGCTTGAATGAAAGGTGAAGAATGGCGCTGTGTGATAGACGTTTAAAAAGTCAACAGAACCAGTTTACTTACTTGTGTAACGTCTTAGTACGACAGTAATGGTATTTTAGAGTTATTTAAATTGAAATATCTCCTGAACTATACTAACTTTTCGACATACATAGGTTAGTACTATTTTATAACGAATGTCCAGCTTGATCGATTGATGTATTGTGAAAAATACATCATTCCATTTAAACAAAACAAAGTTGACCTTTATATGAACTTTACGCGTCCACTCACGAAAAAACTAATAGCATCATAATATGCTCGACTCGATACCATTCATGCCTCTGCTGAAACATTGTTTGCTACGAGTAAGAATAGCGAGAAAATCAAGATGTCGAAATCGGGTGGGACACCCTGTATATCATTTAATATAGTGTAATTAAATATTTTATTTGACGGAAGAGTTTATAAGCTTTGCTGTACTCGGAATTTTGTGTAATTCTTTTCTATTACAAAAGCGTCGAGTTTTCTTTGTTGAAAGTATATAACAATCACACAGAGAGAATATATAACGGGAGATTTCGAGTTTTGCTATGAACGTAGGTGTAGGCAAGTAATTGATTTAATATAAGAGTATTTTGGCTGGTAAAATGGTGTTTTGGCCTGGGTGTTGGCAATGCATTGGTGTTGGTGCATGTCTAGATGGGACTATGCCCAGGTGGGCGGGGTATGACGCGGCCCCCAGTCCATATAGGGCACCCAGTACCGGTGGCAGGTTCACCAATGGCCCCTGTGGTACATACTGGTACACCTGCAATGACACCTCACCCTCACCGAAGACCCTTGCTTCTGCAGGTGAGCAAGACTTGGGGAATTTACAGCATTCAGCACAAAGTATCACCTGCAAATGATACCAAGATTTCCAAGAATCTCAATATATATATCTTTAGCACACCACCTCTTTTCCTTCTATCTTTCAAGTACAAATGAATAAATCGTGAAATATATTTGATTACACTAGTTACTACTTAGGAGAGGATTTTCTAAATAAATCTGTCGATGTCACTTTGGATCTTCTCAATGTATATACTTTTTTTATTTTAACATATTAGTCCAGTCGCCAGGTACTTTTACCTGGGAAGTATTCCGAACTTAATGAAATTTTGGCACGTCATTCGGGGGGAACTCTGGGCAGTCGAATCTGAGTTTTTGACCTCGAGGACCCTGTGCTAACTTGGAGAGGGGGAAAAAAACCACGATTTTTGATACCTGTTTTTGGTATTTCGTCTATAACTCAAAAACTATGGGTCCTACGAACTTTTTCTTTTCATTTTTGAGAAGAGCATTAAATTTCCTTCAAATTTCACTGTTTCAACGTATTTTTTGACCCAATAGGTATCGAGAGACAGGTGTTCAAAATTAGGAAACGTTTCTCAAAATGACATTTCGAGCCTTACAATGTAAGGGGTATACATAGTATGTAGATTATATGTAGATGTGTTGAAAAACTAAAATTATGAGCCAAAAACTTGCAATTTCCTGCTAAATGTCACAATGTGTGGCTCAAAATGTCATTTTGAGAGACATTTCCTAATTTTGAACACCTGTCTCTCGATACCTATTGGGTCAAAAAATACGTTGAATCAGTGAAATTTGAAGGAAATTTAATGCTCTTCTCAAAAATGAAAAGAAAAAGTTCGTAGTACCCATAGTTTTTGAGTTATAGACGAAATACCAAAAACAGGTAACAAAAATCGTGGTTTTTTTCCCCCTCTCCAAGTTAGCACAGGGTCCTCGAGGTCGAAAAAACTCAGATTCGATTCCCCAGAGTACCCCCAAATGACGTGCCAAAATTTCATTAAGTTCGGCATACTTTTCAGGTAGACGCCCTTTTTTCGACCTGGCGACTGGACTACATTGTCAATTCGCTAATTACGATGTTAATAGGAACGGTATTCGAAAAGTGTACGAGTATTACTCAGAGACTGTCATTACAATGAATTTTCATGAATAGTTGCGCTCTACGAAACGATTCATAAAATATGTTGCATTTATATGTGTGCATGCACTGCTATAAACAAAAAAGAAAAAGGAAGAAGATATTCGCTTAAATACAATTTTCAAGTTCTATTCAATGTTCACATACGAAGTTATAGAATTTTGATAAGAGCGATTGTAGGGGTAACACACTTGCATGTTTGTATTTTTTTCATTAGCCGGAATGGTCAGTGTGCTTTGTTTTGATCTAGAATAAATTGGGATCGTTCACGAAAATGATTGATTCGATGGTCTATTGAAATTTATGATATTCTGTGTAATGGTTGAAAGTTAGATAAGCTGTCAGTAGTCGTTTTCACAGGAACAACCATTGTTGCTGGAGGAACTATTGGAGCAAGAAAAACGTGAACAAGAGAAGCAGCAGCAGCAACAACAACAGCAACAACAACAACAGCAGCAGCAACAACAACAACATCCGAGCGATAACACAAGTTCTGGAGGGCCTCTCCTTAGTGACAGTGAGTTTGAAAGATTTAAAGCAGACGTTTTGGGTTCTGCACCTCTTGCTTCTCCTCCACAAGGAATTACATCAGTACCTGGAGGAGTTCCTGTAATTAGGCCACCTTGTACGCCAAGACCACCATCCGCTCCAGGTACCAGTTGGCAACAATCGGTATCGGTGCCAGATGCTTCGAAACTAACAACCCAAGTGCCGAGGCAACCAATTGCTACACAAACACCGCCTGAACGTGAGTGTCACGAGCATGTATTCGCCTCGTTCAACACTAATCGTACCACGCCCGGTCGAATGACCGGTTTCACATTTTTTATTTTTCAATTATGAAGATGCTTTCAGCAGAAATTATTCAATAAATTTCTTTATTTATTCACGTATTATTATAAAAATTGTGAAAAATCTAAATAAGTTTAGTCTTGTAATTTTTATAAAACAATGTATATATCCGACACATCTTGTATCTGTTACGGTTAGTGTTAAGAGAGTAGACTCTTGGGGTGTCCAGTAGTCAAAAGCGCCTACTTCTGCGTTCACGAGGCGTAATTTGTCGCAGCTTTATGAAAATAGTTACATGCGCAGCTTTATTCTTCCGAATAATGTACATTACGCCTCGTAAACGTAAAAGTAGGGCTTTGGAGGGCGATCGCGGTCTAGATTGATCTTTTATCTAGCGCTTTTCATGACTGAAAAATCGTGGAAACGAGTCTACCTCCTTAAATTTGTTCCATACGTACCTTTGCATCAGTGTGGCACAAATCAAATGGGACAAATGCATCTAGAATTCTAACCGACATCTTTCGGCGCTTACAGCGAGGGTTGCTACCTTCAACATTTCCCAAATACCAGCGCCACCGACGCCGCCGGAGACAATCGTGAACGAACAGGATCGGCAAGCGCAAGCGCAGTATGAACAGTGGCTGAACCATCAGCATCAAGTGTTGACCCAGCAACTGAAGTATTACGAAACTGAGGTACAAAAGCTGCGTAAAATACGAAAAGTAAGGATAGAATATTTTTCTGTTGCGGTGTTTTCTGTTTTCTAGTCTCGCACGATGCGGATTCATTACAGTTACACTCTTCCGTAATTTTACAGTCCCTCAATAGTAAACAGCGTCAGCTCCGGAAGTCCGGTAACGAACTGACGGAGAACGACGCGGCCGAGCTTCAACGGATTTCCAGCGAGCAGGCGATACTGCAGAAACATCTGGACGCTAGTCGCAAACAAACCCGACAGCACGGGATGCTGATACAGGAGTATCAAAGTAAACAACAGCAGAGACAACCGCAACAGCAGAGCAGCGAGCCATGTTCACCGTTGATGTCACCATCGCAGCAGTCGCCGATGCACAGTCCCGCAGCAGTGGTTTCGCAGAGTCCAGGCCCTGGAAATGTGGCCACAAGCATGATACAACATTCACCAGCTACTCCGATCATCCAGCATAGTCCAAACCCACCGTTGCTCCAACACAGTCCTGGCAATCCGCAATCCGGTAATCCTGGAACAATGTCTCCTCACAACATGCAGCAGTCGCCCAGAATCGGAACTCCGCACTCTCAGAGCGAAGAGAGTCCTTTCAGTCCTGGTGCTATGCCGTCTCCAGGTATGTGCGGCCCCACAGCCACCAGAATGACGTCGCCTCAACATCGCGCCATCATCACTGGAAGACTTGCAACCAGCCCGGGCGCGTTTACTCCAGACGCACGGAACACGCAGCAAATTATCTCGGATCAAGGAGTCAGGGTTCACAGTCTCACTCAACGTTTCGTCCGTCCGCCTGCCGTCGGAGAACCCGGGCAAAGACCCAGAATGCAACTGCAAGGAGGAATCGTGTACGGACAACGTTCACCGCTCGGGAGCCCGCAACCGACGCAACAAACTTTGATCAACCAACAGCACATGCTTCAGCGTCACCAGATTATTCAACAGCAACACGACAACGTCGGAATCCTCCAAGATGGCCAGAACGCTATAACTCAGCGCACGCTACAAATGGCGCAACAGAGACAACAATTGTTACAACAGCAGCAGCAGCAACAGCAAATAGTACAGCAACAGAGACAGCAGTTCTTGCAGATGCAACAGCAGCAGCAACAACAACAACAACAGCAGCAGCAGCAACATAGCATGCAGAAACCGCCAAGTTCACCGATGGTTTCGCAACCAGCAAATTCTCCCAGTCCTCAACTTCATCAACAAATTCAACAGAATTACGGTCAACCACCGAGCTCGCCTATGCCCAGAAGTCCAATGGTTCAACAGACGATGGGATCGCCGATGCTTCAACAACAATTGAGTCAAACTTCGCAGCCTCCTAGTCCCATGAACGCCAGGATCCACACTCATCCGCCTAGCTCGCCGATGATCTCTCAGTATCAACCGCCGAGTCCGATGTCTCGCAACCATCCGTCGACGTCGCCGATGTTGCAACACCAATTGAGTAACGCGCATCATCCTCCGACGTCCCAACCACCCAGCTCTCCGATGCCCAGGAGTCCGATGGTCGGTGGGTCTCCTATGCAGATGCAGAGAAGACAGTCTACCGGGAATAGTCCAGCGATGCCGGATCGACCGCAGAGCGTAGAGAACCCTGGAACTCCGAGGACACCGCATACTCCGCACACGCCACACGGTACTTACACGGCTCAGAGTTCGAGCAACATCTCGATGTCGACGGATCAACAACAGATACAGCAACAATCGCACCAGCATCAACAGCAATCTGTGCAACAGGAGCAAACACAATCAACGGAGCACGCGAGCAGAGGCGGTGGCAATCCGCACAATCCGATGAATCCGATTCCATTGTTGAGCAGCTTCGGACGATTCGGCTACTTCAAACTCGGCCTGCGAGGCGGTTCTCCGATGTGGTCGACGAAAGCAGAAACCAGCAAAGGAAAGACTTCGGAATCCCATCTGTTGAACATCGACGAGAAACCGAACACCTCCGTGGTTGTCCACCGAAAGACAGGTATTCCACAGTCGAAGATCAACTCGTTAGTTTGCGCCGATTACAATGATTTCGACGACGACTCGCACACCCCGCCGCAAACACCGCCGACCACTTTGGAGAACAAGCAAACAGCATCGTTGTCCGATAACGGACCGTTGACGCTGGGTAGTCCGAGTAGCAAATTGGAGCCGATCCCTGACACGACGGATTACGATGATGATAAGACTATAGTGAACACCGAGGTAACGCTGAGCTCCACCGCGCAACGGGACAGCGATGATATCACTGTAATAGATCAATTTGGAGACTCGGAGCTGGTAGACGTGATCTCGGGACCTCTGGAAGGCGACATGCCGGAGGAGTACGTGTTGTTCGAGCCTGGCATGGTTGTAGATCTATCCGCGGACAGCAACGATTCCCTCTGTCAAGCGTTGGTCAACGAAGGTAGCCAGGGACACGACTTAGTTCAAATATTGGAGATCGAGAATTCCGAGTCTCAGACGGATGAGCCGATACTGAGCGACGAGGATCTTGTGCCGTCGCACGCGAGGAACAAAAAGGGACTTAGGCTGGACATAGTGAGAACGTTGCAATCGGGAAAGAGGTTGGTAGCGGTCACAGACACTCCCGAGTCGCCTGATCAAGAGGAGCTTCAGGTAGACCCGTCGCCTGGGTCGTACATGGACCAATCTCCTGAACAGGACCTGATGGTCTCTTTCGTCAGCGAGTCCGAAGTAGTAATTATTGACCCTAGTACAAAGTCGCCGGAAGATAATTTGTCGAAAGAGTCGTGCGCGGAGGAAGCGGAGAAGGCGGATAGCACCAATGTTCCGGAACCGTTGAAGGAGAATACCGTTGCCGAGACGGTCGCGGAGGATCAATCAAAATCCCAGAAAGAATCAAAGCAGAATAGAAGCCCCACGTCGTTTGTGTTTTCGGAGAAGGTGTTGTATAATCAAATTCCCCCGTCTAGCGTGTACCACGCGAACATCGGCGTCTCGTCAGCCAGCAAGCCGACAGTCTCGTTATCTACACTGGGAAGTGCAAATATTAGTACCAGCAACGTAAACACATGTACTGCGTCTGGGAACGTGTTGGTAGCCACAGACTCTGCGGTGAAATCGACCCCGGTGTTTACAACATTAAGCATCACGAAAGACACGGTATCTACTTCGTTCAATAACAAGAAACAACTGCCGTCGACCATGGCGAGCATAGTAGCGGACGCGAAAATCGCGGCGAAACTTAGTCAGACGATTTTAGAGAATGTCACCGGCCAGAACGCCGTCAAGACAGACTTGCTGAAAGTCAGCTCGCCGAGTCCGGAAATTTCGAAGCCTGTCGCGATATCGGCGCCTAGCGTGCACAACGAGTACACGAGTTTCTTGCAAAACACCATCACCACCACGCTGGGGACGCTGAGCAATCCTACGAAGCTGGTGCTGAGCGTGCAGCCGACTTCTGTCACGCTGTCCACGCCGAAGATGTCTATACCCGAGCTCCCTAAGAAGGAGATCGTGAACAACTCGATGTCAGCGACGAAGGAGAATCAGCTGGAAACGTTCGACAAAAGTGGAAAAATGAAAAACGAGAAAGACGAGACTGATCACTCGAGGAAGAGTCTGGACGAGAACAATGTGGATTCGTTGAGCGTAAGTATTGGTGCGAGTTCAACGGTAGGGCCAGAGTTAGGGTCGTTGGACGAGAAGAAGGATCCGTTGAACACGACGGACGAGTTGGAGAGCATGCTGGAGGCGATTCATAATCCTGCTGAGAACGCCATAAGCCGGGAGCCCGCTCACGCGGACAGCAAGTCAGACGCCGTTTCGTTAAAGAGGATATCGCCGGTGACGGATGATTTATCGTTGGTAAATATTTTAGAAAATGACGCGGAGTCTGTCGAGAATGAGAACAAAGACGAGACTGTGACAACCACCGAAGCGCAAAGGATTAGCAATAAACCAAAGGAAATCGAGACGAGCATGGCGGAGACCGGTACACTGAGCGTGCCGCAGAAAGAGAAGAAACACGATGATTTGTGTGCGGACATTGAAACGAGCAAGCCGTATGTGCAGCATTGCTTGAACGAGGAGAAGAGCATGATGGACGAGTCGTCCGATGATATACTGGACATGTTGCACAATATAATATCGTCGAAGCCGGAAATGGCGAACAGCGAGATCCTTCAGGATGATATATCGAGGAAGTCGATGCTGTACGAACTGCCGACACCGTTGGACACGTTGCCTTTGAACATTCTTCAGGATTCCTTGATGGATTTAGAACAAGAACCTTCGGATAACGAACACCTGCTGACGAGCGAGAGCAAAGGACCAAAGTCACGGAAAGCGAGTTCTTCACCACCGGTGGAGCCAGCGCCGAAGAAGAGTTCTCCGGTTCCTCAACAAAGCGCTCCTCTGGTAGTTAGCACCATAGCGCAATTGCAGAAGTGCACGACGACGGTGCCGCATCTCTCCCCTCTCTCGAAGCCTACCGAACTGACCTCGAACGTCGCGAACGTCTCGCACCAGCTGCGAACGTTGCTCTCCTCTCTACAAACGAACCATTCGCAGAACTGTACAACCGTGAATCAAACAGCGATCGTAACGATGGTGTCGTCATCGATCTCGGGCCCAAAAATAGGAAATATACTGTCGACGACGAGCACGACCGCCCCACCAAATTCTGTAAATAATCTGCATAGTAACGCGAACGTTCGTCTGCAGACGTGCATGACCACCTCTCATTCGACGCCGCCGAGCAAAGCCGACTTAGAGACTACCACATCTAGTTATACTCCACATACAAAAGAAAGTACAAATTCTACAGTAAGCGTTGTTTCTACTTTGTGTAAAGTCATGCCTTCGGAACCATTTTTACGAGTTACTTCCAGCGGGATACAGTCGCAGCCTAGCGGCAACAACCTTTCTCTACAAACGTCGTCTGTGATCACGCCTAGACCGCCGACCAATTCCGGGATCTCGATTACCTCGAACGCAATGCTGAACGCTATGCTGGCCGGTACCAACTCTGCGAAGCCGACTATAGCCGGACACCGAACCAACACCGCTCCCACGCAAGCCAGCAATCTGCTCAGCTCGGTTATGGCAACCTCGGTGCAACGCACGCAGAGTCTGCAAGCGATACTGCAAGTAAGTTCCGGGGTTTGTTCAGCCCCGTCGCGTGTCGTTGTTAACGCTACCGCGACCACAGTCACAACATCCATGCAGTGCGTCAGAACCATCGTGCCACCGATAGTTACAACCAGCAGCAGCAACAACATCAACGTCACCACCAGCATCTTACAATCCACGTTGTCCCAGACTCCGACCCTTTTACACTCTCAACTAACCTCCGGACAGAACCAATACAAACCAGCCGGACACCTATCGGTGGACAGCAAGAGCACCGATCTCGAGAGATTAGCTCAAAGCACACCCTCGAAGAAGGACCAGGAAGAATCGAACTGTAAACCACAACCGGTGCTCGAAAAACCACCGACTACCAGATCAGAGTTGGAGATCAGCAAAGGTACCGCTGGTTCGCATCGAATGGAGGAGTCGCAGAACGTGTTGTTGAAACAGTTGCTGCAGAACACCGCGTGCGCGACTACTACCTTGTCTTCTGGATCGTCTCAAGGACCTAGCTTGCCACTGGTACCGTCGTTGGAGGCACAACTAGCCAGACCTGTACCGCCTACACCGTTCTCCGTGTTACCACCGCTGTTGAACGAAGTGCCGGCGCCTAAGGTCACCACTAATAAACAGGTACTCACCAGAGAGACGTCGTTTCTATCGCAGACCGTGACACCGTTGAAGGTACAGAGTCCTCCGACCAAAGAAGAACCACCGAAACCACCTCCGCCGTTGTCGACGTCTGCGCCGGTGTTGTCCCAGCAACGCGTGCCAGATAGTTTCCCGAAGCAACAACTAACTCAACAGCAACCTGTCAAGACGATCCCTATCTCGACTCAAGGGAATCAACAGCCAACGACCACCGTTGTCGCTAAACAAACGCCACAACTCACGGCGAAACCACCTGACACGGCCACTCCTGTGAAACAAGAATGTGTCGGCACTCAACCGCAATCGAAACCCAGCGACTCTGTTATCAACAACACCGTTCCGCAACAATGCGTAGTACCAGCTTCGATGGCCACCGTCTCGCGCGTCGTGCCACAACCGAAACCCGCGATCACAACAGTAGCTTGTAAAAATATACAATCGACGACGACGCAACAAGCACCGAGTGCTATCCAAGTGACACAGTCGTTGACCACAGTCACAACCACTACCCAGCCGCAAACACAACCTCAACCCCAAATACCAACCACCCCGAAACCCATTGTTTCGCCGCAACAACCATCCCCACACGTAAATACAATACCGCCATCAGTGCCTCATACGGTGTCTCATACTGTGGGTCACCAAGCCCAGGCGTCACAGGGTGCAAATGCACAACACGCAGTGCCTTTAGTGGAAGTCAAAAAGGAAGTTCTCGATGAAGTTCTATCTAGTGGTACACCTACCCAATTAACCGATACCAAAGAGTTTCTTACTGCCAAAGAGGAGCTTATCGACGGATCGATTGACGACAAAACTGGTACGTGAATATCAACCAAGTTTCTCAATGTTTGAGAAGTCTACCCTCTTTTAATTCCTCACGGTTTACACAGTTCACGTGCCACGTGTACACGTGTAGTTTAGTACACGTTCGAAACCGCGATCTCTAGCAGACAGAGGTATAAAGAATAGTCCACTTTATATTTCAGATCTCAAAAAGTTGAAACGGCGACAGTATCAACAGAAACGGAAACAAAGCCAGGGAAAAGACGCGGCGACAGCACCGCAGAAGAAACGTGCTAGGAAAGTGTCTCGCTTAGACGAGGATTATGACACATTCGTCGAGAATGTCATGTCACAATTGCGACAACTTCAGCCAATGGCAGTATTAGAACCCCTTCTAGGCAAGAATTACGGCGTATGTCCTATCTTTGGCTCGGGAGACTTGACGAAAATCGGAAGTCAAAAGGACTACAGTACCAGGACAGGGGACTTGGCCGGTTCATACGGATCTGCTACATTGCCCGGTATATCCGATCATTACAACACCCAGCCGTTTGGCGAATTAGAACCGTTACCACCTCAACAACCTGCTTCTACTCAGCGAGGATTTTATGATCAAGAGTTTCCACCCCTCAAGTTGGACGATTGTAAGGAAAGCGTTTACGATCGGTCGGAAATCATAAAAATCACCGACACAGGTTTGATAACGACTTTAGTCGACCACAGCATTATTCGATATTAACATCGTTTGGCAACAACGTCAACCGACTGCATCTAACTTCTTTATTATATTTTTATACGAAAGTAAAAGTGTCAGTGCAGAATAGTTAGAATCTTTAGAAACGATGTTGCTATCGGACAATACTGTTGGTCGGTGGAAACGTGTCGGTGATTTCCATAGGACCATTTCGCAATTCCAAGAACAATTAGTACTATAATCGCATTCAATTTTCAGCCGATGAGAAGAAGGAAAATTCTTTGTCAGCAAATCGTGATGTCGACTCTCCTGATACCATTGTTAGTTCGTCTTCACCCGAATGCGTCATTCCGGAATTTATACACCGGTTTCCTGGTTTGAGACTGATCGAAGAGGAGTCGGACGAGGAATCAGATTGGTTGAAACGAGTGTCACCAGTAATACCGTTGATTTCGCCGATACCGATCAGACTGAAACCAGCTTACGCGAGAGATATGGCTAAGCAGGACAAAGAGAATCTCGGAATACCAAGGTATGTAAAGTTTGACCGTTTGCACTCGAGTGGTGACTCGGAAGCGCCACTAAATAATTCTTATACATGTCATTATTCAAGATATTTATTGCATCGTTAACCTTTCTGCAGACAACCAGGTAATAATGTTCCCCTAAAAATATAAGATTTCTCTGACCTCCTCTCTATCCATTGTTTGCTCGTTAGTATATTCATTTATAGTCTTAAAATGAGAATTTGTGCAAACACGTGAAATACTAAATGTTCGATTAAATAATCAATACATTTTGGTTGGCTGCATAAGGGTTAAATTTGTATTCAATAAATTACTAAACGTATTTAATATTTTCGTAAACCACTGAAAGTATTGTACGAGGTATTACAGGGTGACAAGAAATAACGGAGTTAAACATTTCTTATTATAATTCTATCAAATCGACGAATTTTGAAAGACCAAATGATAACAACCATAACATAGACCTTTAGTATTCATATATTTAAGAAATTTCGAAGTGGCCACCCTTTGAGCCTCTGTATCGGCGCAAACGGTGGTCATGAAACGCATAACGCATAAGGTCCATGTTATGGTTTTTATTATTTGGTTTTTCAAAATTCGTCAATTTGACAAGAATTATAATAAGAAATGATTAACTCCGTTATTTCTTGTCACCCTGTATATCAGTTTTCTATCGATAGAATGAAGAAAATCGTATAAAATTGATCGAATGTTTTTTCTAATTGTAATATTATATGTTTGATCTATTCGATTTAAAGTAGGCTCGGAAAATCACCACCAATACCTCTTAGGGATGGCAACGTAACAGTTACATTGACCTTGAACAGTCAGGCCGCAGACGACATAATGGGAGTACTTAAAGACTTGGCTAATATTTTAAACATAGCTCCTCCCACTGGTTACCAGATTGTAGAACGTACCACTACTCCCCCTAGTCAGAAATTAGGTCTTTATAGAACCAAGGGAAAAGATGGTAAAGAGGGAGGTATGTAATCTATCTTGCGAGCACTGATTTTCTTTTATAGATGTAGACCTTTTTCTTTATTAGTCGACTTTACAGCTCCGATTGATATACAAAGTATTTTGAATGGCGCTGCGAAATTCTGTCGTCATTGCGAGGTTGTGATATTGAATAGTTTAATAAGGAAGAAAGTATCAGACTTACCATTCTTAAGTAAGGAAGAAGCGGAGCCTGGTGACGAGTTATGTTTCTGCTCGGCAGCCTGTTACATGCAGTTCGCCCTTATGCACAGAACACCATCCAATACACAATATAAGGTAACTATCTCGTTTCCGACTCGGGCGCTTCATTCGTTCTAACGCTTTCCGCGTAAGTCGAATAATGCCTGAGCGCCGTCACTGAAAAATTATTATTGTACAGGGTGCTTCAAAATTATATGTCGCTAGATAGGTGGAGATTTGTTACAAAAATTGACCTTAACCCTCCGATATAACCGACAACTCTTTTAATTTAAAAAAACGAATTAGAAACACGAGAATATTTTCAAAAATGATTATTTTGATTTTCAGGCTGCAACTATAGTAGATCACCTGTGTCACAAAGTGGAGAATAAGGTGTTGGATGACGATTTCAAAAAAGGAAAGAAGTTTTTAGTGAAACAGACAGCCGATCCTGTCGAAACTATGGATGTTGATCAGCCAGAGAAGGAACCCGAGGTGAAGGTGAAGACTGAGAAGGAAGATCAAGATGTTCCCGAGATGAAAGACGATTCGATGGAGGAGAAACGGCCAAAGAAACATCCGGCTGCTGAGGAACATTCGAACGAATCGACGGATACGACGCAACCGCCTGCGAAAGTATGGAGAGGCTTAAGATACAAGTCTTGGTCGGTTGGCACGATGCAACCGTCTACGAAATATAAAAAGCCCACCGACAAAGAGATCACGGAGGTACAAAGATACTCTTCTCACTTTTCACCCTTAGTTTTCACCCAAAATGTTGTTTGCAAAACATTTAGGTATTGTACGAGGTATTATACCGATTTTATATCCATCAAATTGAGAAAATCATAGGGAATGGAAAATATTCTAGCCAGGAAGAAATGTTTAATTTTCCAGTTCCGCTTTTAAGGCGTCGCGAAAAATGAATGTGCAACATTATTCGTTTCCTTGCAGATGCTTTTCCGTATGGGGGTGACTGTGGTGCCTGCGAAAACGGAGGACAGTCGACGCTGCATGTTTTGCCACAGTCAAGGTGATGGTACAGCCGACGGTCCCGCCAGACTACTTAATTTTGACGTCGACAAATGGGTACACCTGAACTGTGCCCTGTGGTCGGAAGATGTGTATGAAACTGTAAATGGTGCCTTGATGAATCTCGATACCGCTTTGCAACATAGTCTTGTATTAAATTGTATTCTTTGCGAGAAACCCGGGGCAACAGTGAAATGCTTTAAAATGCGCTGTACCAATGTCTACCACCTTGGCTGCGCTGTCAAAGATGGCTGTGTTTTTTATAAGAATAAGGTAAGCCGACATAAGAAAATTGATCAACGATAATTTGATCCTAAAAATTTTGTACTTGGTCGTTCTATAAATCATGTCTCTCTTCAGAGTACCTATTGTTCTCAACACGTGCAAAAGAACGAGAAAGATAATGAACTGACGACACTGTCCGTGTACAGAAGGGTGTATGTGAATCGTGACGAAAACAGACAAGTCGCAGCTGTGATGCATCATTCGGAACACAATCATCTTCTGAGAGTGGGGAGCCTAATATTCTTGAGCGTCGGTCAGCTACTTCCGCATCAGCTGGCCAACTTTCATACACCGAACTATATATACCCGGTCGGCTATAAGATCGTCCGATTTTATTGGAGTATGAGAAGGCCGAACAAGAGATGTCGATATGTTTGTTCCATCCACGATGTCTCTGGTCGGCCAGAGTTTCGGGTGTTGGTCCAGGAACCGCTCCAAGAAGACGTCGAGTTACGTGATGCCACGCCTCGCGCTGTTTGGAACCGGATTCTCGAGCCGCTTGCCGAGCTACGAAGAACGACGCACAGTGTCCAGCTATTCCCGCGTTACGTCTCCGGCGAGGATTTGTTCGGGCTGACCGAGCCAGCGGTCGTTCGTGTTCTCGAAAGTCTTCCAGGCATCGAAACGTTAACCGATTACAGATTTAAATACGGTCGAAACCCTCTATTAGAATTACCATTAGCAATTAATCCAACCGGCAGCGCAAGGACCGAGGCTCGTCTACGTAATCAACTTCCTTGGAAGAGGCCGCACACACAGCGCACAGGATCTTCGGCTAGGGCCACTTTCGTCCCCACTGCGACCGTTGCGGGCGAAGTGGCCTGCCCATACTCGAAACAATTCGTTCATTCCAAAAGTTCCCAGTACAAGAAGATGAAACAAGAATGGCGCAACAATGTCTATCTAGCCCGGTCGAAGATCCAGGGCTTGGGATTGTACGCTGCACGCGATCTCGAGAAACATACTATGGTCATCGAGTACATCGGGGAGATCATTCGTACCGAGCTGGCTGAGACCAGGGAGAAGCAGTATGAAGCAAGGGTACGTGTTTCTACTACTTGTATTCCCTGCTCCACTATCGTCCGGAAACTCGCTTTTTTCTGGCGAATGCTTCCCCCTGATTTCTAGAGTTATTTATAAGTAACACAAGAGTAACGTTGAACGTGTTTGTTGCAGAATCGTGGTATCTATATGTTTCGCCTAGACGAGGAGAGAGTGGTAGATGCGACATTGTGTGGAGGCCTCGCGAGGTACATCAACCACTCTTGTAACCCGAATTGTGTCGCTGAAATTGTTGAGGTCGAACGTGATCTTAGAATCATAATCTTTGCAAAGCGAAGAATCTCACGTGGCGAGGAGGTACGTAAAACGATGCTGTATTCAATTTCATCAAATGATAATTTCTCTAAAAATGATTATTCTTGTTCGCAGCTGGCATATGATTATAAATTCGACATTGAGGATGACCAGCACAAGATAGCATGCGCATGTGGCGCGCCTAACTGCCGCAAGTGGATGAACTAAAGCTCGATCCACCGTTGTTATTGTTACTACGTTATTGGGTAGGTTTTACATGAAGAAAAAAATTATATAAATATATATATAAATACATATATGTGTGTGTATATATATGTGTGTGTGTGTGTATACATATGTATATATATATGTATATATATGTATGTATATGAATAGACACATTATTTAATTTGTAAAGTGCCATTGCAGTTTGACTAATTGATTCATAGTGAAGTTGGTGCTATGCCATCACAACATTCCTCCAAAGTTGTACAATATTAGTTTTACTTTACAAAACATAGAAACATTGATCGCTTGTATATTACGGATACATTTGAGGACACGACGCGAAATAATTGCGAAACAAATTTTATGGGTCGTGTGTATGTATACAGGAAGTTTGTATCTTTGTATGTTGAGTAGAGTCAACGTTTAGTTGACCGAATATTGTAATATAAATCGTTTATTAATTATTATTGCATATACATTGCACTGTATCTGTACATAAGTAGAGATCCATGTTATTTTGAATCACCAGATGAATTATGTAAAGTAACAGTATCTAATTTAGAATTATATACAATTATAACTATTTCATTATATGATAATAAATCCGTACAAAATCTACTGATACCTTTCGTTTTTGTCAATACCATCTTTTCTGTGTAATTAATATTCTATTCTAACGATGTACGCATACATACATATACACATTTTCTTTGTAACAACCAGGCTATGGACTTTTTCGCATTTATGACTTCTGCAACATTTACAAGAAATGCTAGAATATAAAACTCGATACAATTTAGTACAGATTTTTATTCATTTCAAGTCTACGGAAGCTAGTACCACTGGGAATATAATGTTATTTCACTCCACTCTCTTAAAATACGTCTACAAACATTACACATTGCATAAACATCCGCATATCCATATTATTGTATATCGAATATCGCAAAGTAAACATCTATGTATATCAAGAATGGGCACGGTTGGGGCCCCGCAAATTCCTTCTTCCCCCACCAACCTCCCTTTCATGCATACATGCGTGTACATATACACGTGTATTACAACATTCTTGCAGCTTGCGTATCTGTAAATAATTTCTAACCGTAAGAATTTTCAGTAAATTCTGCCAGAAATTAATTGGTTATTGTTCATTCCCTGACACATTATATTTACATTTATTCATGAAAAATCAAGAGTATTCGATATACATTGCAGCAGCAAATGATTCATGCCGCTTTCCCCATAAACAGCAATGTAAATTCTGGCACGAATTATTTGCTTTACACGTTATTATTGAGAGGTGGCCGTGGATGGTTAAATATTCAATGAAATTGTTATCCAAGGGCTAAAAAAATTGTTGGGAGTATACTGGAGAATCCTCTGTGCCTGTAATATACAATAAAGATGATTTATTCATGCAAACTGAAAAATATTGTATATTGATTATAGCAGCAAATGATTCGTGCCGCTTTTCCCATAAGACGCAATGTTAATCCCGGCACGAATTATTTGCGCTTCGTATACGTACTTACAGCGCCATCAAACGGCAAAACGCTCAAACTGCTAGCCAAATGTTACCGACAGAGCAAGTCAGGCCGGTAACAGCGCCACCTAACAGTAGACTGGGAACTAACGTTTCGGTTTAGTTCCAAATGTACCGCTAGGTGGCGCTGTTCCCGGCCTGACTTGCTCTGTCGGTAACAATTGGCTAGCAGTTTGAGCGTTTTGCCGTTTGATGGCGCTGTAAGTACGTATACGAAGCGCAAATAATTCGTGCCGGGATTAACATTGCGTCTTATGGAAAAAGCGGCACAAATCATTTGCTGCTGTAATCAATATCCAATATTTTTCAGTTTGCATGAATAAATCATCTTTATTGTATATTACAGGCACAGAGGATTCTCCAGTATACTCCCAACAATTTTTTTAGCCCTTGAATAACAATTTCGTTGAATATTTAACCATCCACGGCCACCTGTCAATATAACGTGTGCAGTCGTGCAGTGCCGCCAGAATCGACCAAAACTGGCCGATTTTTCCTCTCCTTTTCTCTTTCCACTGCTTTCCACTATCCCATTCCAGCGCCATGAGCATAAATCAACATCGAATATTAACAGCCTAACAATAAGTTAGGTCCATTTCGTCCTAGGATTATGAACATTGCACCTAAATTGTAATAGTCCAACAGCCAGTATAAATGACTAACTATTTACATTAAATTCAATAAGCGGATCAATGTTGCTTTTAAAAAGGCTGATACAAATAAAATCATATAAAATGTACTAAAGAAAATTTATTCGTAACAAGTTTACAAAAGGACTGTGTTATGTTATTATATTATACGTGTTTGAGTCTGTTAAAACACATTTTCGTCCAAACTAATTTGCAACGGCATTACATCGAAATTTATATTTACACGTTCGCTATAGGCTTTCCCAACGCAAAATTGATGAACACACAATGTCAGGATGGCCGAGCGGTCTAAGGCGCTGCGTTCAGGTCGCAGTCCACATTGTGGGCGTGGGTTCGAATCCCACTTCTGACAAAAATATCTTTTGGACATTTTATATTGTCTTCAACCTATCAAACAGAAAAATCAAAGCTGTTATATTCGCTTCCTGTTACTACATCATTATCGACAAACAAAGGTGACGAATAAAAGAGCGTTTCTAAAATCCTCTCGTGTTCACCGTAAATGTAAATACAAATAAAGACCAAGTAAATACAAATAATTTGCATCTAGAAATATATGTATGTGTGTATATATCCGATTTACTTCCACTTTTCCTAAATATATCTAAATACAAATAATTGAAATTATGAAAGATCAGCTATACTTTTGCAAATCACGAAATAAATGAAATGAATGAGCGCGTCGAACATATATATATATGTATTAGTCATCATCCCTCACGAACGCCTTTAAAATATTTTTACTTCGATCGTTATTGATCATTTGTTCACTAAATTCATTTCTCAATTTGATGTTTTACGTTCTGTTCCTATTTTGCTGATTAATGTTATGTAAGTATTCTATGCATATAATTATGACATTTATATATATATATATATATATGGATGTTTATAAAATAAATATGTCGTAAAGAACACACAAAAAAACGTAGCATTGCGAACTGATGTTTACAGTGTTGTATATTTCGCTACTTTGAGGGTATTCTGTCAAACATTACTATACCATTTACTGATTTTTATTCGTCATAATTGTTGATATTATTCTTGCAGGAGCAACAAATGTAAAAGAATAATACATTATTCCAAACGCGTGGGCGACGATAGAACACGATAGCGTGACGACAGAAGGGACAAAACAAAATCGCAAAGTGAATAACAGTTAATTGTCAACATGGCGGACAACGATTTGCTGATTACTATATCAGGCGCTGCTCTCTCGTTATTATTCTACGAATATGTTGGCAGCCGGGGTGATCAGGTAAAGCCCGCTTCTAGTTAATTGTTATTAAAAATCGTTTCGTTTTCGCGCACTCACTTCTACAAAGTGTATCAGAAGTTTCGCGTCATAACCTCAAATTCTTTCCTAACCTTAACAATCGACAACACTAAAACAAACGAATTTTTGATTCTCCGTGTTCTATTTAGATGGGTTTTTTGCTAGGAGAGAATCTTGAATTCGTAGTGAAAACGTACACAGATGCGGAAAATCAAATAGAAACTGTGAAGAGACATAACAGTAAATATACTTAATCTCAGATTCGTTCTTAATTTTCCAAGTGACATCCACTGGATTCTGTAATAATAGACTTTTTACGTTTTTAGATATTGAAACTGTTGTTACATGCCCATTGCCAGATCTATTACACGATTCTATCGGTAAAGTTAATAAAGAGAAGTTGAAGGACTTTATGCGGGATAAGAGCAAACAAGTGATTGGTTGGTTTCGCTTCAGGCGCAACACGAACTTGGTACTCACTATGAGGGATAAAATGTTACATAGAGAATTCGCTTCGTATTTCTCTGGAGGTAATGGTTGCGCAGAAGAGTTCTTTGTTACATGTCTATTAAGCTCTTCGATCACCAGCGATAAAGGCACGCACAAATTTAGACACGTCTTCTTAAGACGTACCAAAGGGTAAGAACAAACTAATCGCAAATATGATCATTGAGTATCTGTTGTGTTTAATGTTATTAAGCGTTTCTGTTGTTTCAGGATGTTCGAGCCTGTTCCTTTAAAGATAATTAATTTGGGAAACGATTTAACTATACTCGACGGTTCCGATTACAAACCTGCTCCTACCAAAAACTTATCGAATACGCCGGATGTATTCAGTAAACTCATCGAGTCTTTAAGGTAAGTTTGCTTTGTTTAAATTCGATTTGAATTCAAATTCAATGGGCATATACATACTCCCCTACTAATGAAATTTATTGATTCTCAGTTTGGATGTGACAAGAACTTCAGGACTTGAATCAGCAATTAGAATACAAAAAGTCGCCGAACAGTATTTAGATAAATTAATTCCACAGTTATGTGAATCTGACCACGAAGTGGCAGAATTGGAGAGACAGATAAAGGAATTTGAACATAATAGGAAATCGAAACTAAATGGAAGTACAAATAACATTGATAAGAAATGTGAAGTGGGTAAAGATGGTGTTTGTAGAAAATCTCAAAAACTAGATAAATTGTCTCCATGTAGAATAGGCTTTCCAGAAAACGTTTGCGAAGAAAGGCAAATGCTTAATGATAATTGTACTGCAACTGTGCGTATCATATAACAAATCCAAATAGTATTCGAATTGCTTTGTTCAATTTAACTGTACGCATCTTTGTTACAGAGTCAAGCAACATTTAAGAACAAAAATACAGCGGCGTGTCAAGAGAAATGTATTAATCAAACCAAGTCGAAGAAACCAACTGCGGATGTGGTAAATAGCACAGATCTACCACGTCAGGACTCGCCGCCTATCAAATCTGCTACACAAAACAGACGTTATTGCAACATGGAATCGGAGATAGTGAAGGAGAGTATTTGTAAAGAGACGTTGGAAATCGGTGTCGGTAGAGGTAGGGGAAAATACATACGCAACGCTCAGTCTGGACTGAAGAAAGCTAGGACTTCGGAGCCGATTGCTACGCGGAGCATTAGTGAAAGAACTTCGCATAGTCAAGTGTCACACCAAGAACCGAGTGAGGCGAATTGTGTGCAAAATACATCCTCCCAAGTATCTTATAGTCAAATTGCACAGAAAAAGACGGACAATACGCGAAAATCGGATACAGCTAACAACTATTAAAGATAACTTCGTATTTGAATTTCCTTTCGAAAGCTTTCTAATGATATACTTAAAACATTATAGAGCATTATAACATACGACACGTGCAACACGTATGTAATATGTTGTAATTTTTAAAGGTACCGTGTCTATAGCATTGAAAGTGTGCATTACAAAGTGGAGAGGTAACATAGACTGAACTACCGAATAGCTTTTAACGCGTTATCGTGGAAGTTCAACACTTGAAGATATTTTTAAAATATTGTAAAAAAAAAGGCATATTTGTTTTCTTTTTGTACGACGCTAATAATGTTTTTAATACGCTCTAGATATTTATGATGTTCCCATAGGTCTGTGAAAAGATGGCAGTGCATAGGTTTGCTTTTGTTGATTTTTAACACCGTGCCATTACCCTTTTTTTAAAGATATTTAATGTATAAAATAAATACATACGTTTTGCATTACCTTGTTTTATAAATATCAAATTAATACGTGTGTTACATACTTTATAAATAGTTCTGTTTTTTTCTTTTTAAATAGTATTTTTTTAAATATTAACCATAGTAGTATAGAAATTGTCTGAAGTGATCAGAGTACCTCAAGTTTCTTTTCTGTACAGAAATACTGGAACGTCGTTAAAGTATGTCGGCAGGATTATTCGGAACGCCTGTGACTTCCCATATTGTAGCCGCGAGTCTCCTGGAATGTTCTAAAACGCACGACGATGTTGCCAAGCCGAGGTGGACGCAGTAAAGTTCGTAGATTCTGATTTTGTTCGCGGATAATTTAGGGAAACATGTTTCGGCTAGTTTTCTAAAGATTATAAAACAGAATAAGAGTTTTTCTCGGTGAAGGAAAGAAGGGTAATCACTAGACAGCGGATTTGACGCATTTGTAACAAAAGTGAGTAGGTGTCATTTCGAACTGTAAACAAATTGGAAAAGTTTAAATATACTGTTACATTATTTTCAACCTATCGAACTTCTATTTCACTCCGAGTTGGTGCGATATAGGTAGAAAATGTTTATTTTGCATAAATATCCGCCGTCTACTCGTTAGACTGCGGATCTTTATGCGAAGTAAAAATTTGCTGCATCGATTGCAAAAAATAGAAACTAAATTCAATGTTGCTGTATTTTAACGAGTCAGACTTGTCATGAAGATTTTAACAAAGTCCAACAAATATGAATGTTACGCCTTTCTTTTTCGATTTTTAGATGAAGACAAATTTGATTCGTTTGTAATCTTGAATTATTAAAATTTCCCAACAATTTTCAATTTCGTCCACTCAATTTTGCTATAAACGCATAAAGATCCGCAGTCCAGTAATTACGATAATACGAACCTGTAATAATCTCCGCAAAATATCCCTGGCACTGGAAAATTTTTCATTATGTGATTCAAATAAACTTTACACTTCAATGGTGATCCCTAAAAAATATATATATGTATATGATACAAACACTGCAATATCGTATTCGTGTTACTATCAATTGCTAATATTCACTCACAGAACTGTCCTCGAACCATAAAAAGTAAGCATAATTGAACGTTGTATCTTTCCACATGACCGACAAGTGTCCTTCTTCTAAATGCATTCTACTTTGCTTCACCATATTCCAGATCTATTCAAACAATGCTCGATTACGTCGGAATTTCTATTTATCAGTATATATTAACTTTTTACAATAAATTACCTTCTTCGTTGTAAGAGTGAGAGTTTCCGGATTCGTAAAGTCTAACGTCGGAGCTGTTAGCCGATGAGTGGTTCTGTCTATGTATATGAAATGCACAAGGCCTGGAAACTCTTCTAGATATTTATTGATGGTTAGGGAAGTTCTCGTAGATTATATGGCATTAAGGAGGTATATTTTCATATGTAATTTATTGTAAAAAAAAGAGAATAAAAAGAGAAGTAACATTACAAAACTGGTGAAACTAAGAGTAATTCTAAGTAATTGCGAAAGGATATGATCCAAGCGTGAAGTTCTTCAGCGCTTTCACTTTGAGGAAGTCGCTGAAGTCGTTCAGTTTTTGACGGACCAGCCTGCCTACGGTTGTAAGCACGTCGATGCCTTGCTTTAAGAAATTCTTGTCGAAGCACGTTAATCTATATAACTCTTTTAAATTATCTGTGAACCCAGATGTATTCGATTCGATCTGTAAAACAGATTCTGGATCTCTAGATTTCAATAGATCCATATATTTTTTCCTAACAAACTCCCATTTCACTTGCAACCTTCTCTGACACATGTCGACGTCGTTGCTAACATTGGCTCTGTTCTTCTTGATCCCATCTAACGCTTTCTTCATGGCTAAGTCAAAATTTTCGAATGCTGGTCTCAACTCGTCGATGTCTCTTTGAAGTTGCAGACCGTTTATAATATTTAAGTAATGAAAACTATCGTACAATCCGGACGACGTAGCCAGATTCGTTACTTCCACTATCATCACAAGATTAATGCCATCGGCTAATTCGAAAATGTGAACTGCGTTTGCGATGTAATCGTGCTCGGATCCGAGCAAAAGTATATTGCTGTACAAATCATCGTCCATTAAAGAATGTAAACCTTCGTTAATGGAAGATTCTCTTGACCCTCCTGCAAACCAAACAATATATCACTACACAACAAAAATTGCATTAACACGTTCCGTGCCGAGCTGATTTTGCTCGATCTTTCATTTAGATTTTTTATAATACCTCATTCTTATGGTGGAAATATATTCTATAGTCTTAAAACTTGTTATAAAATATATTTGTTTAGTGCACAATAAATAAATATGTCAGGACCGGTCTGAAGTTTAATGTGTACCATCGGTGGTACACATGGCACGGAACATGTTAATCATGATCATAATAACACATAGCGACGATCATTACTGAATAAGTTTGTAATGTCTTCTGAAGTAGGATTCGCCAGCTTCCCTCCGAAAGCGATTTGCTCTTCTTTGAAAGAATGATTGTCGGGTAAAAGAATATCATTATGGTCGTCGTTCCCATTGTATCCGAATAGATAGCCACCTTTTCTTTTTAGATTCACTACCCAACACATAAGCATCATCATCAATATATCCGAAGCATACAAGTCGTGAGCATTTTTACTGGAATACAGTGATAGAAACTTTTGCTCCACCAATATCAAAATGTGGACGTTAGAGAATTCAGACTGCGTCTTCAGTTTATCGCAGGCATCGTGTAATACTTTTAGTATCGATACGCCTAGGTCGGTGTTTATCGATAATTGTTCTATTGCTTCTGTAAGCATGTTTTGCTCGCGATCCCTTAAGTACACCCATGCATCTAACAAGGAAGATACTAAGCATACCTTTTGTCTGCTTATCTTTAATCTGGAAATAATTGTTTCGTTGTGTTATTACTCATAGCGAATTATTTTTATAAACAATAGAAACCATATCATTCCATATAAACCTTACATTCCAACGTCTGGTCCACAGACGTGTCTAACAATTGATACACAAACGCCTAAAGTTCTTTTCATCGATTCTACTTCCTCCAAAGAGATGTAGATAAAAGTATATCCCATAAATTCATCGAATACCATATTCGTTCCGTCGTGGCATCTCATCGAGGTATAAGAATTACCAAATTGAGAAGCCATTACATGCTGGGATGTAACAATAGGCGAAAACAATTGCATTATTACATTTGGATTGAGTTTTGATTCTGTGTCGCTTGTATCCTGCAGGTCCTGCAAGTCGAATACAACCATTCATTCGTACATAAGACTGTGAAATTTATAGAAAACATTGTTAATCATTGACATTCACCTTTTTTACGCACTAACAACATTTACGATCAATTTTAATAAAGATTTACCTTATTGTCGGAGATCAGTCCTTGCATTCTAGCTAACTTTTGTACATGATTTGCAAACTTTTTGTTGCATTTCGTGAAAAGGACATCGTTCAGATGGTCGAAAATTAAAATTCCCTTCATTTTTTTAATGGAATTGATAGCTAGCTATTCACTGTAAAACTTTTACTGTTAATCAGTGTTTGTCAATACATGAATCGTTTTTGCACTGGCCCGGCTTACGAAATTATAAATCATTCATTCTTATATGTCAGATTACTCGATATGCACCCTCCCTACAATTCCATTTACAGTTCGTGAACTGTTCTAATCGAATTAATATAACGTGTCTTTCACTGCAAAAGTTTCCTGTCAATCAGTGTTTGTCAATACATGAATCGGTGTCTTTGCACTGGCCTGGCTTACGGATTCATAAATCATTCATTCTTATATGTCAGATTCCTCAATATGTATGCACGATACACCCTTCCTGACCCTCCCTACCACAGAGAGTATATTTCATTCACAGTTCGTGAGTGATTCGTGACAGTTCGTGAGCGACTATTTATAATCGAATCGTTCGACTCGAACTCAATGAACTCGAATTGACTCGAATGTCGGACTGTCAGACCATGAATGATTTAAACACAGAAGCACCGACGAGACTATTTATGTCGCTCAATGTCGCTGAATAGCACAGAGCTGGCTCGGCGACAGAAGGAATTATAAGCTGTTATAAGTAGGTGATTACAGGGTAATTATAAAAGGACAAGATGGGAGAAGATAATTATCTTGTAATTATCCATGTATGCATAGAAATTCCTCGCTAGATGTCCCTTACAGCTATTTTAGCGCATAATTCAAACATACGTTTCTTAGGGGGAAACTCCACACCCTTTTCTGTTTGTAGATATACTGTAAAATGTCTGATTTCCTTCCCTTTATGTTGAAAGATTGATTTCTTTAAAATACAACGTACATAACTGTAATTTGTTAATTTATAACGTTAAACTAGAATAGAGGAAGCTATCTTATACAATTGTTCTTAAGAAGCGTAAGAGGGTTAAATGATATTTTTTTATAGATTTTTAGTACAATCACAGGTGGGCGAGGAGATAGCGTAGAACAAATAGTAAATTTTTAATTGTTTTCATGATCATTTACATATTTAAATTTACAATTATTACTTAATAGTTATTGTTTTGTACATCAACCATTTTTATGAACGTAAAAATGGTTGATGTAGAACTTTATGAATCCGTTGTGCTTTCTGTATTCCAACGCCGGGACACAGAGCTAATAAATTGGACTCTGCATTTATCAGTTCACTTAGTGTTCCAAAAGTTGATAGAAGAGTTGTAGCATCCGTTTTGTTCACTGAACGTATTGTGGTCAAAGCATTTACCAACTAAAAAAAAAAAATAGAAGTCAACAATTGTAATCTGGAGAAAATGTTAAAAAATGCAGAAAATATTAAAAAGTTCTACCATCTGATAAGGTGCTGTTTCGCTCCTTTCCATAATTGCATCCGGCGGCTTATTCTCATAATTTTTGTAGGTTTCTATCATTTTACCAGCATTGTCTGCATTCCATGCTAACATCAATGTCAAATTTGCAAGAATACACATTCTTGTTAAATGTTTTAAGGCATGATGGGGATCTGCCACATCTACCT
This sequence comes from Lasioglossum baleicum, assembly GCF_051020765.1. Taxonomy (NCBI): domain Eukaryota; kingdom Metazoa; phylum Arthropoda; class Insecta; order Hymenoptera; family Halictidae; genus Lasioglossum; species Lasioglossum baleicum. The sequence continues at coordinate 2,278,385 of NW_027469081.1, read as the reverse complement.
ATGTATTAACAGAAAAAAAAGTATAGTATTCAAATCGTTTTTCCTACATATTCTCATAAAATTCTATTTTTACAACAGAAATGAACCTGCACTAAGAGAATTCGAAGATTATACATATTTCCTAGAGCTTTTAATCTTCCATGAATATAATCAGGATTAAGTTGATGATATCGTATCGATAAAAACAGTGCACAAGTAGTTTTACCCATTACATAGTCCGGTATAATGTCGGCAAATTCCCATGGGACATTTACTATGGATTTCAACAGTGGATTTCCTTTCTGTAAACAAATTTCTCTTATACTAAAATAAAATCAAGTATAAATTATATTGGAAAACGATTATACTATCATACTTGTTTTATGTTAACTAAAAGTGCATTAAACTTTGACGAATCCCTTGGAATTTCTGTAGAAGGTCCTGGTACCGCCGCATCATAAAATTCCGAGTTCAATAACTTACTAAACGCAGCTGGACATGAAAAAATAAGATTACACATAAATGAAAGAAAGTATCGAGAAGCATTTTGCATAAAATAAAATATATACCTTTAAAGTCGCAGTCAGTTTTTGCTTGTTTAGGTGGAGAAGGATCATCTTCGTCTTTATTTTTCTCATTTTTATTTCTATCTTCCATGTCTAAATATTTACATAAATATATTCTTTTTTGTAATCTGCTCAGGTTCAATTAGCGGTTCAAAGTATAGAAGCACAGAATAAAAACGCCGCGACCATGTTTGAATAGCAACAAGTACAATTCCTTCGGACAAATTCTTCTATTAAGAGGTTAGGAAATGCACCGCGAACAATAATGAATTTATTCAATTATGTAACCTTTACCGTAAACAAGTGAATCCTGTTTATTGGAAAATTTCGTTGTAAAAATCGAGTATAACATGTAATCAATGTAATATCTTGATTTATTATAAAATAATTCACCGTATAATAGTGATAGAACTTTTCATATTTCCATTGGTAACACTGACAATTGATAACACTCGATGACACATATTTAGACTTGACATATTTTTCTATTTCACCGAATCGTTACTTTCGATGTAAAGTTTCGTCGAATATCACATTGTTAAAATGAGACAGACCTTTATGCATACTTTAGAGTTGTCGGAAATCACAAGCCGCGGATATTTGTAAATGTATAATAGAGAATTTCTATATTCGGAAAACATAACCTAAGATTTTTAAATGAACAAGGAAAGGTTCGAGGCTAAAACTGTCAAACATCCTATTGTAAAGGATGTTGACATATTAACGAAAGATCCACGTGCACGATTGAAAGATCTTTCAGACTGTGCCTCCGCTGTAGAAATGGATCCTAACATTCCACCGCAAAGGTAACCAATTCTACAATCAAGATCTGTTATGTCAAGCACACATTTCATAGATCATTTCTTAAATAAAACGTATCGATGAATAATTCCATTCCTCTTGATCTCCTGTTGCACTTTTCAGATATTATCGTTCCGGCGTGGAGATGATCAGATTAGCGGACATGAGTCTAAAGGATAACAATCTTGAATATGCATATTGCTTATACGTGAAATATATAACGTAAGATTTCTCTATAAGGCTCGATAAACACTGGCTAGTTTAACTCTTTGCACTCAGAGCTGTTTTAACTTGGAAAAATACTATAGCAATTCTTTCTTTGTATGAATATGAAATTGATATAATACTTCATATAGTACTCGAATCTTTATTAATTGATTATAATAGCTCATATAATACTTAAACGTTTAGTAATCGATTAGATACCGACATCACTCGAGTGCTAAGGGTTAACAATTGTACCGTTGTAGGATATTTGTGGAAAAGATAAGGGATCATCCACAATTTCATATAGTGCCGTTGAAAGATAAGCAGCTAAATATGGAAACTCTACGTAAAGTAATTCCCAAAGCTGAGATATTAAAAAAGCAATTATTAGATCAATTCGAGAGAGACAGAATCGAAAAGGAGAGACTAAGGCAGGAGCACCTAGAAAGGTACTTGAAAAATAATTCTACAAATAGATAAATCATATCAGTTCCGAACAGTTCGATTAATCGACTCGTCGTATTTACTTAGATTAAGAGAAGAGGAAGAGAGAAAAAACAAACTGGCTGCGTTAGACTCTGTCGGTGCAGCGAAAGCTACAGGCACTAGCGTTGCGTCTTCTGAAGAAAACAAGCTGAAAAAAGTTCCTAGTATAATACCGAAACCATTGATAAGCCCATCTTCCGATATAATCGCACAGACATCTAAAGACAAGTAAGAGGGATATACATATATTACAACTGTACATAATTTATGCAAACCGTTTTCCGCAGAATTGATTACATGGAATTTTATATAACTCTAACATAGAGATAAATTTTTATTCGATAAAATAATTACTTTAACGTAAAATTAATTGATCGACAGTTTTTATTGGGCTTGAACCATTAAATTTAATGTTTTGAGTAATTCAAAGTTAACGGAAATAATGTTTTCAGAAGGACACCCACTATAGATCGTTCGACAAAGCCCTCTGTGCTTATGAGTGACAATCAGACCTTACGGGAGATAGTATTGCCGACTAAATTAATGCACAATTTCCTCAAGTTGGCTTTTGCTAATACAATGAATAATAAAGAGACCTGCGGTATTCTGGCAGGAAAATTAGAAAGAAACAAATTATTGGTCACCCATTTATTAATTCCCGAGCAAACTGGATCGCCGGATTCTTGTTTAACTCGCAACGAGGAAGACATATTCGATTACCAGGATCAACACAATTTGATCACGCTCGGTTGGATACATGTATGTAATTTCTGCGAATATTTCTAACTTGACTGTTTGTATTTATCGTTACTTATACACTATACTTTTCTTAATCTAAAGTAAATTTTGACAATTTGGAAATAGAAGAGATAATTGTACTTCACAGACACATCCTACACAGACTGCATTTCTGTCTAGTGTTGATCTCCATACGCATTGCGCGTATCAACTTATGATGGCAGAAGCAATCGCTATTGTTTGCGCACCGAAATACGATGAGTAAGTAGAGATTTAAAATTTCGAAATTCGTACGCGCGATGTACTGTTGCTCGAAGGATATTGTTCTTTTTCTTTAGGACGGGATTTTTCATTCTAACTCCGGAGTATGGGCTAGATTATATTGCAAACTGTAGGGAAACAGGATTTCATCCACATCCACCCGAACCACCGTTATATACGGTAATTATAGTAAATATAATGCTGATAATTACGATAAACTGCACTTCAGACGTCATACATTCAGAAATGTTCTTTTCAGAAAGCGAAACATTGCAAATTAGATGTAACGGCGATGATAGAAGTAGTAGACTTGAGAAGGAAATGACATCTTTCAAGTGTAATATCATATATACTTGATATAACAAATTTATTAATTGTCATAAAAAAAAATTGGAAATACTTTTGCTTACCTAATATAAAAATCTAGAAGGGATATTGCAAACTGACAACTGCAAAGCTTTCAATATTTTTATGATCAAGTATTTAAAAAGTATTCGACGTATTTAATATAAAAGATGCATTTGAAAAACTGTATTAAAGTTTTTAGTGAGAACAAATTTATCGGTAATATTAAATAAATTATAGCGAGTGGCAAGAGAGAAGATTTTTCTGTAATTTCTCGCAAGTTATATTTATTGATTAATCACTAAATTAACTGAAATTAACGAAGCTTTATAATTCTGTCACACAATTTAATTTATCTTAACTCTATAAGAAAAGAGTAGATGCGTTTAATGTTAAAAAAGAAAAACAAAAATGTGCTTCTCTATTATTTTTCCATAGTACTCGTATTTGTCCGTGAGGATAAAATAAAGTTAGAAAATAAATGTACAAGTTGAACCAAAATTTTCGTGAATGTTAGCGATCTGCAAAATTTGTCTATAAGTTGATGTGCCTTTTTGAGAAAAATGGTGTTCAAGCATGCTGATAACGCGGAGGCTGTACAATATTTTACAAGACCGCCGAGCTGCAGACCGTAAGATCGAAAAGTCAATAAAGGCGTTGACATTATGCTAGTCATAGCTAATTCTACAGAGCTTGCTACGTAACACTCTAGTGTATTGAAATTGGTATGTTGTCGATGTATCTGCTTGCGCAATGCGTTGTTGTAATTTCCATTAGAACGCTGTATATCGAAATTGTAATTAGACAACGTGTTAATAAGAATCCGAGAAGATTCGTATTAGTGGGTACCTGATGCAGGATTCGTGTGCTTGTACATTCGATGATTACGCGCTTACATTTTTCCTTCTACAAGGTTTACGTTCTTTCATAAATATGCAACTGTTCGTATGTATAATATATGTATACAATCGTACAATCTTATTAATAGTTTCCGTAAGCAATACAAGGTGCAAAGATTAGCTTTCGTTGTAATTTCAATGGCAAATCGAACATACGATATGCGATTTCGTGAATGTGTGAAAATCTTTATTTAATTTAAAAAACATATCAGTGTAAGAGATGATTTATTATATTAACTTAAGCTGGCCTAATTTCTGCGTGTATCATGTGAGACGATGTTAGTAGAGGAAGAATTTATATTTCTTAAACGAGGAAATAAATTGTGAAGAAATTTAACGAAGACGCATTTAGGGTTACTAAAAATTTTCGAAAAATCCTGCAATATAAAATTTCACAGGATTTAGTACGACTTTTACTTATTCCAGAACTACAAAGACTACTACCACTGAAAATACTAGTTTTCTTATTATTTATTATATGTACGGCGAGAACTACATTGTGGTTATCTTGAGCGGACAGTGTTGTGAATGAGATTGTTCACTGGTTGGAGGACGCAGAATAAAACAACGTGGCTCCTAAGGGAAAAAAATTGTGCAGACCCAGGATATGGAGTTCTAAAAGGAATCCATTGTAGGCAGACGCGAGTACTCCGTGAGAAATGCTTCCCGCCATTCACATCTCTCCTTGCGTATATCGAATTACCTGCGTTGAAGGGTTTCGTGCTTTGCAGGGTTTTATTGACGGCAGGGTCAATCTATTTTTACGTGGCAGCTTACCTACGCGTTCCTCGTTTCTTCACTGCTTACGCAGCGAGCGTAAATCACGCTACGTGGAACCATTCTCCGTGTGCAGGCCCCTTTATCCTTGCCAACTACCAACGATCCTTTCCTAATTGTCTTTAGCTACCGATCCGTCACTGCACCTTTTCAACTGCGCTGACGAATCATCTTATTAGCCCTCTGCAAGAATTTTCTTCCAATATTCAAAATACTCTTTCTTTCGACGTCTTTGAGACGTTCATAAGGATATGTGTATGCGTGATTGGTCATGTGAAGAGAGACTGGAAGGGCCCAGCCCCTTTTCTTATATATGTATAATACACAATGAAGTTTAATTATAGGAACGATATGGTGTAATAAAAACGAAGAAACTTTATTAAAAGAACAAATGTGAAATATATGTCTTAACGCACGCTTATCGCTTTTCATTTATATATATTTATTATTTATTGTAGAAAATAAAATAAAATTGAGAGTTGTATTTATTGAAGCGTGTGCGTTTTCACATGTGTCTAAATAAACATGTAATTTTCTCTAAACAAATAAATAATTAATTTTAAATATTCTTATAATGGGTGAAATTGATTTGCAAAAGGGCGAATTTTTAGTGCAAAACCTATAACAGGCTCTTTCCGAAAATAATCGCGATAAATGAAATATCGATCGCCCCTATATCGAAAAGATATTGCGGATTCTGTGCAGAAAAATTGCAGTACGTGTGCAAGCTTATCGAAACAAGCTTGACATAATTGGAAAATTGAATTTATATCTATCGATTCCCAGCGCCGCGCCTCAGTGACGCGCGTATCGCAGACGAGAGACCGTTGATACACATTTTTCTTGTAAAATTCTTTATGAGGAAAATTACACGATCAACGCATCCATCGTTTAATAAAAGAAGTCTTTTAATTGCTTCGTTCATGACTTTAATTGCTATTATTTAACCATTGTTTGCGCTCGCTGCAGCAGGAGCTTCTTCGTTTACCTTTTTCCTCACGACGAAAAAAAATTGTTTTCATTAGAATTTCTATTAAAAAGATTCGAAACCGCCTGTGTGATGCGACGCGGCTTTTTTGTGGCTACTTCATTGAGCAATTTAGGTCGATATTGAATAAACAATTACCTGTTTCAACCTTCAAGATACTATCATTGCACTTCCGTACTTTTAATGGTAATTTCATGAAAATGTTCTTGAAATACTACCGTCTCAGCGCGTTTTCCTGTTTTATGGAGAAACCTTGTTGCTCGATCTTCGTATACGTATAGATCGTCGATCCAACGACGGATTAATTGCTCGAAAGCCTTCGCATTTGGAGCTACTTTAACTCGAAAATCAAGCATTCCTTCCGATCTAAAATATTTCCATTTTCTATGATTTGTTTTCAATTTCGTGGATATAAAATTGATATAATACCTCAGTGGCGCATCCAGGATGCAATCTTGGGGGGCGGGGGGCGAGTTAAACCGAGCCCTAGGTTTTTTTTTAGACAACATATCTGTCAAGGGCTATTCCGCGATTTTAAGGAATAAGCTAAACATTTTTTCTCGGGGGGGACTTGGCTACACACCCTTGGGTACGCCACTGTTAAATACCTCATACAATACTTGAATGCTTAATAATTGATTAGATTGAGAGAGTGGCGCCTCAGAGTAAGCCCACTAAGGGTTAAACATCGGTAGATCTTGCTTAAGCAGGTGACACAGAAAATCCCATAGGGCAAAGGTAACAGTGTATAGCGGCGATGACGCGTGCGTATATCATTCTATGTATGTATTACGTTGCCTCTAATCTTGTTTTTACTGGTTTTTGCTGTCTCATATTGATCAGGTACAGCCTGTATAGTGAGAATTTCAGCATACGTGGATCTATTCCAAGACCGTAACTACGCTGGTAGTATTGCGATTAAAGTCGACGCGATTATCCTTAATAGCCGTGCGATTCATTCAGTATTCAGTAATTACGTAATAACGATCATTTCCCTATACAAAGGACTCGATAATATAGTATAATGAACGCATGATATAGATCCTCGAATAAGAAGATATTTATTCGAAGCGGAAGTTTATGTTTTAGACAAGTGATGCGCAAACAATAGATAATTTTCAGTATCTTTTGTCGATGAAGGAAATTCGATGCGTCGCGTCGCGTCGGTGTACGATCGTTTTGCGTCGCGTATACAAACAGTCTTTTAAAGTAGGACGAACTGTTCTTCGCAAGTTCTCCTTTGCATTAAACATTTCCGATCGCAATGGTATATGTATATATGGTGTCTTGCTGATTAATAATAATGAGAATTTAATGAAAAAAGGATCTGCTGGAAGATAGAGTATCGATCGCGCGCGCGCGGTAGCTTCGATAGCATTAATTGCTGATAAAATATTCATGTAACGCAAGGTCAAATGTTACACCGCAGTCGGCTCGACGAGAGATCATGAAATATAAAGCAAGCCGAAAGAGGAGGTAGGGTCTCTACACTCGCCTCTATACAAAGTCTCTAATAGACTAATTACGTTTATTAAACAAGATCCGATAAGAACCCGCCCGAAAACAGTCTTATCAAAGCTCAAAGCTTAAACAAATTAACTTTACCGACGCACGGTAGTTGTTCGCGTTATCGGAGATGAGAACAATAGTGGAAATAAGATCTGCTTGTTCATTGAAACAATTACAACATTATGAAAGTTTCATTGGAATTGTTCGAACATATTCTTGAACATGATGTACTTCGTTTAGACAAAGTCTTATATGTTTTATAACAGCGACACACCGATCAGCAATGCAAAAAAATAAGATGGTCCTTATGAAGGATGATTATGCTCCTATTACGTGTCTTTTCGTGAATAGAAAATGGCCAATTAGTCTTCCCCAGCTTATATAATAAGTGGACAGTGGATCTTCATACAAAATAAAAATTGTCTACCTTAATTGCAACAAACTGGAGTGGAATAGAAATATCTTTTCTTCCTTAATACATTGAACAGGTCGAAAATAATATAACAATATCTTTACTGTTTGAAATTACATCTATTCATTTTGGTGAAATGAAAAAAATAAGATAGACCTCTCTCTCTCTCTCTCTCATGAAGGGTGAATATGATATTTTAGTTTGATTAAAGATATCGTCTAACGGAGCAATAAATCATCGATCCGCCGAAATAAAATGAAATACGATATTGACCACGCGCAGCTCGAATATTGCACCGCGAAAGTCTCAAACGTCATACATCATTCAATATGCTACACTTATCCAAATAGTACTGAATTTCAAGTGAACTCCTTAGTGTCTTGTGACGCGTTTGCACATGCGACGCATTGCTTTAGCCCTCTCCTCGTTGCCTGTCACTATGTGCCTTTCGTCGAAGCGAGTAGAACGCACAGTCACAGTATGCTGTTGCTCCCGAAAGAAGAAAGAAGTGACGGTACGGTTGTGATTCGGTTCGTTCACGTACTTCTCGAAACTGTCAACGTGTGCACACGATTCGTTCTCGCAACATGGAATAATACATCGACCTGTGCTACGATCGATAAAACTCATTTAACAAACAGGAACATTCGTCTACCGCGTGCATACACGTTTCCAGCGACAACTTTACCTGTTCTATTACACGCGAACGGGGAAAAAACGCCAGTCGCCGTTCGATCATTATCGAAACACATGATCAAAACCAAGTTAGTATCCCGGAACCGATAGCGCGCGGCGAATACGTCACCAGATAAAACTATCCGAAAAATTTCTTCGGGAAGGTATATCCATCACAAGTGGCAAAACAACAAATGGCAAAAGGTTTCTGGTTCGTTCAAGATAAACTTAATTGAAAACTAAACACATAACTATTGTACATTTTACGCACACTAAACTGATGCAATTTATTTCATATAAAATCATTTAATAACGCAACAATTATTTTACATTATCGCCACTCGAGCGCTAAAAGGGTTAAGAAACGTGTTTAAATTCGCTTCATTCCTCAATACTGGAAATCAACCGAACTATTTTAAATTCCACGTCCGAAGTATGTATTCCGCGTACCATTAGAATCGTATGTTTGTTATTGTTCGAAATAGAGGTGTAATTTTTGATTGGCACGATGTCAGAGGTTTCAAATGACACGCGAGCCGTTTTTCTCCAAAATCTTTGGTTGCTGCGCGGCACCGAGACTACCGAGAGGCGGCGTCACGGGTTTATTTAAACGCGAGCACCGAGCATCGGCTAACATCCTGCTAACGATTGTGCTATGTTATACCTATCACTGGTGTGTTGAAGCGAAATCGCAGTGTCTGTTTCGGAAAAAGTTCGTCGGTCTGCGCGCGAGAAGGAAATGTGTGTATATGTACCGATGCGATGGTTCGCAGCCGTTTCCCGAAGTAGCACGTAAAACAGACTTGGCGAGGTGAAAAGTGAACGGTGAAGTGGGATCGGACACACCAGTGTGTACGGTGTACACACGAAATATGTGTTTCCTCCGGCCTCGCAGAAGGAGAGCCCGCTCTTGGTTAATTGTAATGCAATTGATCGTGGGATGCTGTAACCGCGGTCAGAATACATGTATACACCCCCGCTCAAAACTATGTGGACACTTATTGTTAACAGAGCTGGGTAAAATAGAATTTGAAATAGTCAATTGTTAAATAGTGTGCGTACCGCTGAGCAAATGTTTCGAAACGTTTTTTAAGGGAGGTACTTCGTGTAGCTTCAGTGAAAAAGTGATTTTCAAGAGTTTCTTTAGAACAACTATTGTGTGTGTGTGTGTGTGTGTGGGTACATGGAACCCTTGAAGTACAAGTGTTCTTGTCTGTTAGTGTTGAAAGAAATATAAATAAAAAATCAAATATATATTATATTTTAGGCCCAATCACTATATAGAGAAATGTGTAAAGAAATGCGGTAAATATACTCGTATGTAATTATGCAGTAAATAATAATTTTTCTTATAAATGCATCAAATCCGCGGTCCACAAATCAATTACTGTTCAGTAGTGTTCAGAGAAGTTTTCCAATACCGTGTAAAGCAGATCGCATGAAATGTGATTGAATCCCTTGAAGATTCTTTTTCTTCCAGGAGGAGAATCGAACAAAAGTGTCCACATACTTTTGATCGGGGGTGTATGTATATATACAATGTGTACATATGTATACATTGTACATAGTATATCGGTGACGGTGTAATCGCGGTCGTTCAAACCTTGCCTCCTTCGTGTGACCATTCTACACCCGCTTCTGGTCTCTCTTCTTTAGCTTTAGCACCTGCAGCTGATCGTCGCAGCTTTTTGCTCGGTCGCGCCGGTCGGCGGGAAATATACCGATTCCTCGACCGGGAACGAACGATTACGAATAGGGAAAAAGTGGAACGTTTTACTTTCACGTTTGACGAAGGTATGCACTATCAGAGCGTGTATTATGCGCAAGAGGGGAATTGGGTTAATCCTCCTCACCTCGCGGTTCGAACTTTTCCCTCGTGATTGATATTATTGGAAACCGTTCGCGTACTTACGTATCACGCGTTTCGTTCAAACGTGACCTCGTCGAAAAATACGTTCACTGTTATCCGTTCCATCGAGCTCGGCCACTCGATACATTATACCCGATAAACCGTAACCGCGATAGTCGGATATCGCAATTATCGACGCGCCATTCTCAGGTAATTATGATAATGGGACCATCTTTCAAGAGATCGCGGTGTAATCGTTCAGTTATTGCAGTCGTCGACTATGCGGATTTCATTCGTGGAAAACTGCGACTGTAGTGTGTTCAATCAGCCAATCATTTCTCGCAATTAAAGCCTGTATTTCCCGTTCGATGTTACTCATTAGCACGTGCCACACGTCGTAACGTAAAAATGTCGGCGAGCCGGCGAGGAAGGAGAAACTTGTGCGTAACCTGGCCGTAGAAATCTGGCACGTGTTCATTTCTGTAGAATCTTCTAAGATTGCTCTCGAACTCACCGGTTCACGTCACACCGCCATATTGGTTACCAGTAGCTGACGTTGCCTTTTTATCTCGGTTCAATTACGATTACCGAATTGCTTTTATCATCGATGCGAAACTAGTGTGACTGAATGCTTGCTTATGTAGATAACGGACGGAACATAGTCAACTTTGTTTCTAAATAAAGAAAGTGAGGTAACTGGCATGGCATACGGGCGAACTAATTTGCAATCCTTGTAGAACCGACGCGCAGTGCGGAAGAACCCAGCAAATTTTCAGAAAGTGAAATCGTGTAGAATCTTATTCTCAGTGGTAGTAGTGTTTGTAGTTCTGAAATAAAGACAAATCGTACGGAATTCTGTGGAATTTTATACTCGAGCATTTTTTCAACATTTTCGAAAGCCATAAAATACTCATTTTACTATAAATTCCTTTGGCAAAACTGCATACTAAGAGGAAATCTATATTATTATTAACTTATTAAATTTCATGTTTCGTGAATAATTACCATTGTATATACGTTAGTAAGCAATTTTAGAATTTACTGGAAAATTCAATATTCAATGAGTATTGGGATGCAACATAAATTTTTTTATTTTATATAAAAAATTGTTAATTCCTCTTGAAATTTATTAACTACATTGTTAAGTTTTATTTTCTGTGAACAATTAGCTATAATACAATTAGTAACCAGATTTAGGGAAATGCCGAATTTTTGACATTTGTCCGCACTGTACGACGCGACGCGACGTGTGCCGCGGGGGTGGCAGACGCCGCTAGAGTTCAAACGAATTGCTAATGCGAACAGCATTCAGATTCTATTGGGCATCGGTACATATTGCGATAAATTGCTTTTCAAATTTTACTTTGAACAGCTTGGTTTTTTTTCACATGCAAATCTGCACTGCTTCCAAGAATCTTTTTCTTTGAATGAGGAATAATGACTTCACGGCGAAATCGTAATTTTCATATTTATAAACGCGAGATCTTGACACGTGACGAAGTGATTCAGTGCATGACATTTGCTTGTCGAAGATTTTAGTTTATGCGAGTGGCCTTGAACGATGCTTATCGAGCCGAACCTATCGATCGGACGCGATCCAATCTCGCAATTGGTTTCTTCTTCGATTCGCTTATAAATATTAATAGCCGTTTACGTCATTCGTACGTTTTTCTCTCGAATTTTCTGTATCAATAGATCTCGATAGAAACCATTTCACCCGTTGGATAGAATAGTGGCTGTGCAAAATAGCTGAATTGCGTCCTTTTCAGATAGATTTGCGTCAAACATTTAATTACCGGAGCTTCAAAACGTTTTCTCCCACTCTTGTTTTGTTACTTCATGTTGTGCATGTACGTTTTACATTAATGCTTGTGCACAAGTTTTTTACACCAGCATTTGCATTTCACATAAAGTTTCTACATAAAGATCAAAAGTGGTCTAAGTCATATGTATTTCTTGTTTCGAGGTATTTCAAGAAGAGAAGGATATATTAATTAGCACTAAATGAATTCCGTATAATGTTGAAATAATAAGCGCTATCTGACGGTTCATTTTTCACGCAATATCGTAAAAATTAAAAATAATAAATGACAAACTAATTTCTTTTTAAATTTTCACTTACACCACTGTCACAATTATGTGCACAAATATTCTGGTGTGATTTAATTAATGACGACGGAGGGGATAACGTACGAAAATAGAGCGGGATTCCCGGAAGCGAACGAGAGAAATTCGTGGAAGTCGGGAGAGGAAAAATCGTGGAAAATAAAATGAAGGCACTGATACCGATACAGCGAAGAGCAAATTAGAGTGGGCGACTTGATAGGGGTAGTACGGAAGATGGCTATCTGGTTAAATCTTTTGTTGGATAACAGCAGAGGGAATTCTCCATTATTTAGGTAGTAGTGTACATACTATGGGAGCTGATTCTCATATAGCTTAGGCAGACAACTTTACTGCTCGCTTTACTCGAAGATTTAGAACAGCAAAAGATCAGAAAATATCGATCGTAAACGAAGCGAAGAAACTGTATTTACTGCGCGTCTAGTTTATCTAAGATAACAGATAAAAAGTTATACAAGTGGTTAGACAACGGTCACGTTGAAGTCGATAATTATCATTTTGATTCCAGGTTTGATTTCGCTACGCAATTACAGTGGGGAGCGATAAAGCTCGGAAAGGAGAAGCTCGCGTGGTAGCGCGGAGGTTGCGAAGGGTTCATTTTATCGAAGGGACGACAGCATGAAGAAGATGCTTCGGCTACCTGCGATCTTCGTGCTAATAGTTTCGACGTTCGGTAAGGAAAAAGTGCAAACGTATTATAGACAACACAACATGCATATCGGAAAGAGATATACCATACCGCATAGATGACGTACTTCGAACGATATTTATCGCGCAGCGGACATAAACACAACTAAACTCGAAATGCTTGCGTTCCTTTAATTCTGGAATTTATTATTTTGTGTGCTGTGTTAGTGGGCAGTAGCCCAGTGTCACAAGTTGAAGCACCCGACAAGCCAGAGGTTGCACCAACGGCTGCAGCGAACGTGAACGCGAAGATTGAGACAACAACCATTTTAGCGAACAATGATAGCCTGATCGTTGCAGCATCGGTTAGGCCGGATGAAAATAAAAAGGGTGAGTACAATGGAACTTTTTAACGATTCGATCCTTTGTGCTCGTGTCGGCTTAGCTGGCATTTAGATTGCGAGGAATTAAATGGCGGTGCAGTCAGAGCAGTTTGCTCTGGAAAAATATTAGACTCGCACAAATTGGTTTCAAGTTTCACGAATTAATTCTCGATGCATTATTTTCAATACAGACAGTTCGAGCGATACGAAAATTGCTGTACCACCGAAAGCAGCTAACAGTAACAGTAACAGTAGCGAAACGGTACCGCAGCACATCGCGAAACCAAACGAAACTGAGAAGCATAAAAAATGCAATTCCACGAAGGAATCGGATGATATGACAAACTGCTACGCTACTTCGGTTGATAGCGGCGAAGTGGCGGAGGAAACTACGACGCAAAGTGCAGCAGGTACAACGCCATCAGAAATTTAAGTAAATTAAGGGGGTAATCTTATTTCCAGGATTGCAAGGGGGCGGGATGATAATGCAAAGATAGGGATTTTTAGAGAAGATTTTACAATAGTCAAAAGCGCTAGATAAAAGATCTAGCCGCTGTCTCCCTCGAAAGTCATATTTTTACGTTTACGAGGCGTAATTTGCATTCTTCGCAGCTTTATAAAAATAGGAAATTGAGCTTTTGAATACTGAAACAGCCCATTCTTGCATTATCGTCAGGATTTGCACAATCCTGGAAACGAGAGTACATACCCCCTTAAATTAAATATTAACGGGATCTTGACCTCTGCTCAACCTTTGCTAAGGAGCAACAACAATCGCGATTGCTGTAACCAAGAAGACTGAGGCGAGTGAAACCGAATCTCAGACGCCGAAACCTTCGCCGGACAAAAACAAAAAGAAGGACGACCAAGGTAAGGACACCAAGAAGAAGGATGACAAGGAAAAGGATGGCAAGAAAAATGAGAATGTTACCATAGTCCTGATAAATGCGACAGAAACCACGAATCAAGTGTCCTACGATACTGCGCCTGCAGAAACGAGCGACGTTCAAAATATAAATGGCACAGGTACTGTAGTTGTGTGAGAAATGAATATTAATCAATCTGTTAATTAATTTTTTATTCTCCAGGAGACGGCGCGAAGCCGGTTACACCGCCTGCTACTGTTAATGCCACTGCAACGTCGAATAACACGGTAGTACCGCTGGATAATGTAGCAAATGTAGAACCCGCAGCCGTCGCAGTAGCGAAATCGGCGGATCGAAACAAAAGTATGCCATCCGGAATCATAGCGTTAGTTACTGCGATCAGTTTTGGTGTCGCCATCGCGATAGTGTACATTGGAATGATTGTTTGGAGGCGGTATGTTGAGTAAGTTGTAATTGGACTACTTTAAGTACAAAATCCAGTCGTAGCACATTTTTTTCAAAAATCTGCCTGGATTAGGATTAATGCATAATCCTAATTATGACCATTGTATTCTAGGTACAGGTACGGCCATCGAGAGCTGCTTGTTAACGAACTAGAATTCGACACTAACGATTTACGTCATTTTGAGGTAAGTCTAATGCGTAAACGGAAGTTAAATCGCCGGGTGCTAATTGTATTTTGTTTTAGCTGTAATCTGAGAGAAATGAAGGAACATTAAGAAGAGATACAATACGATTCGGTGACTCACAGCCGAGGCTGGTACCATACACCTGTTAAAGATTCATTAATCTGTGATACGAAGGACATGCTTTGCGACTGACAGTCAACAAACCAAATATATTTGGATAACGTTATACATTTCTTGTAAAGTAATTGTTTTATATCTACACAACCCGATTTTTTCAACAAGTTAGTCGTTCATTCCTACTCCTGTAGACGATTACAGTAATGTTACTATTATTTATACATATATATATATACAGGATGTCCCAAAATTCCTTCAACAGCCGGAAATGGGAGGTTCCTGACGTCATTTGAAGCGACATTTTCCTTTCCGTTTTGCAAAGGAAAATGTTGCTGTAAATGATCTCAAAAGCCTCCCATTTCCGGCTGTTGAAGGAATTTTGGGACACCCTGTATATTATTATTTTTTCACGATAAGCATAATCATGCAGATGATTGAATTGAATGTTTCTGCATGTTTACGAAACTTGTATTGGTGCTAGAACGAAATGTATCGGTTCTCTGAATGATTATTCTGAACGATATTGTTTTGTAGTATTCGATTGTTATTTAATACGTATTAAATTTTTGTAATCTAGCATTGTCATTGTTGCTTTTTCATTTTATATTATGCCGTATGTGATGAACGTGTAAATATTGTTAGTCAAATAAATAAGTGGACTATTTTTTTAAAAGAAAGATTATTTATTCAAGCGCTTGCGTATTTCGACCAATGGTAAACCGAATAACAGAAACGTTGTGATTATACTAAATCTTAAAAATGACCTGTATAAAATAGTAATACATAATACTATACATGTATATGAACCTCTGAACCTTGTATGTTAGAACTTATGCAATTACTAAACCATACAACTTGCGCAACAATATATTTATTTATAAATTTCTTTAGATCACATTCTAGAAAATAGGTACAAGTAACAAATACATACTTTGCATTTGGTAGATGATATTGTTTCTTTAGTTTCGAAGCTTAGTTAATATGCGTATTCAGCATATACCTTTCTCCTCTATGAGGTGTCTACAATGTGGTTCAAGGAATATTTGTTTAAATTATCGATGACATTGCAGATGGCAAGTACATACAATGACATTTATGCATTCACTGATTCTCATTAAGCTTTCTTCTTTGTAACAATAAGAGGACCTACATTGTCATTTACTTCCGTATTATGAGGTCCGTGAGAGCCATCGCAATATGGCCACTGAAATAAACAGACATACTTATCCATATAAATAATACTTGAATACTATTTTAATTTTATAACTCGTGTAGCAATGTATACAGAAATATTCGAATTATTAGAACTATGAGAATTATGATTATATAACATGTGTGTCGCAAGCGTATTCTTAGATATAGTTCATATGTACAGTCAACGGCAATAATAAGTGGACACCCTTAAAAGTCGCATAACTTTTTAGAAATTGGTCCAAAGGACTTGAATTTTTTTCAGATTTTAGACCAGCTAGTTCGCTAGCAAATAAGTAAACAAAAATTTATTAAGATTGCAATTGGTAGGAATTATACAAAATTTTTAAAAATGTTTTGTCAACTTTTTTATCTGGGCCTGTAACGATAATTTAAAAAGTGCGTTTTATAAATTTCAGTAATTTGTATGCATACTGAAAATTTCATCGAAATCGGTCAACATTGCAATGAGCTACAAAAACGTTTGAAGATGATCACGTAAGGGCGAAATGTCCTGGCAAGGCTGAAAATCTGCGACTTTCACCCTTAAGCTCTTGACCATATAAGTTACTGAAATCTATAAAACGCATTTTTTAAATTATTGTTACAGGCCCAGATAAAACAGTTGACAGAACATCATTTTTTAAAATTTTGTATAATTCCGACCAATTGCAATCATAATAAATTTTTGTTTACTTATTCTCTAGCGAACTAGCCGGTCTAACATCTTTAAAAAATTCAAGTCCTTTGGACCAATTTCTAAAAAGTTATGCGATTTTTAAGGGTGTCCACTTATTATTGCCGCTGACTGTAGTTCATGTAGGTCAGTAATCAAGTACCCCTAAAATCTGAATACCATAGAACTATTGTATAATACTAGACAGTGAAATATTAAAGCACTTACATTTTTAGATCTCCAACAGCGACAAAACACAGCCTTGTCAGTAATATCTTCTATATCAACAGTATCTACTACTTTAGCCACGTCTTTTTTGATAGAATGGTTAACACGTCCACAGGGCTGAAAAACGTAATTTCGCATATCACATACAAAATGGTAATTAAAGAATACAAGCTTCCAGCTTGATTTTATTGTTTCAATCTGATTAGATGTAGCTAAATAGTAGATGTAGCAAAATTGTGAAAAAGAGAAAGGGTTGAGAAATTGTGGAATGATTATGGACAGCTCTAGATGCCAAATTGAGAAACAATTACCCCACTTCAATTTTAAAAATTCGAAAATATAGATAATTCGATCAGATTTGATTTACATGTTCTGCACATTCATGATACATGTAGGTCCTTTAAAAAAGTCGTCTGCACTAAAAGTACATATGCGAATAATTCGGAAAAGTAGACAACAGTACTGAAAGACAATAAGATATCCGTAATGAAAGATTAATGGTGAGTCACGCAGTTACATAATCTATCAATAAAAAAGTAAAATATACCGTAATATACTACTAATGTCCTTGGTATTTCGGTAACAGGTAGGTTACTTACCAGGCCTCTCGCTAACGGACAGAATGCTTTGTAGGACATATAACCAACGCCAGCTAGCATAGCAGTTGGAGGAATTAAGGCGAACCAGTCTCGTACTAAATGAAAGCACAAAACACACTTGATAATTTCACATTTAATTGCAATGTGTACCGAGCAAAGTACTTTTACTAGTTTTGTCGTGGCATATATTGAAATGTCCGCGTTCTACTGTTACTCGGTTGATTTCGTCAAACAATTGAACATCTAAAGAATAGAATGTCGAATTTCTCACCTCCTAATCGGAACCATCCTCCTATAGAATCTGGAATCGGTAATCCAGCTAAATAATTCGGAATAGATACCTTGACGAGATGTGCAATTGGCTCCATGTTGCTATTGCTACTATCTGAGTCAAATCATGTGTCGGATACGAATCAGATACGAATGCAAACCAGCTGATAATATGTTGTAACCGCTATCTCGAAAGTACGAAAGTTTAAAAATATAAAATTAAACTTATACTACGACTTATTAAAAGATATGATCTGAGACGAAATATACGCGATATATAAGAACATTCTTTCGTGGAATACGAATACTACATTCATGTGCAAAATACTTTCGACGTATATTTTCAACTAATATTTCGTAATTATAGCGTAATGACATGGTTGATTATATGCGATTTTTAAATTCAAATATCTATTGCCTATAGTGTTATTCAAAATAAGTATTCAAACAGCGGTAGATGCATATTTATTTAACAGTAAATAGGACTAAATTATGTCGTATAATATAACAATTGAAATAAAACGTTACAAGAGAATATATTTCGCATCGGCGCGCATACATTTTTAAAATCCCGTATTTCTGCATGGTTGCTAGCAGTTTCTGAGTAACGTAGTCTCTCAGGTGAAAGACCGGCTGGGTCCAGTGGACATGTAACGGTTATGATCTTTGGATCTATTTAGGAATGTAGGATATACATATATGTACATACCTCGGTTATCTGTGTTTGTTGAAATACGGTTCTCGATAACGCGTTCTCAACACTGATATATATACTATCAGTGGTTCTCAAGTTCGAAGAAGCTTAGATGCCGAGAAATGCCGCTGTTTCTATTGCAAAAATATCTCGCAGCTCACTGCATCTCGCAGGCCTCTAGAGATAAATATGAGAAACACAGGACTCTTGCACAAGTTCGCATGCGTACAAAAGACAGTATTTCATAAATGTGGTCGTCTTGCAAGGACATCTAATTACATCTAATAAGTTGTGTTCCTATTTCTTACATCTGCGATTCAAATATTCCCGCGCTTTTGGACGTTTTCAACTGTTTGTACATCTTTGTTGAATGGAAGGACGTGGCAACGTCGGCTTGCAGTAGCATTTCAAGGTCGTTTCATATGTGTATATGTACACAGAGATCAAAGATTTCGATAGAAGCGTAGAGAACTTTTGTAGAGATGAAGTTTGATGTTCACTTTGAAAATTGATTTCTAATGCGCGTGTGCCTGTAAACTGTAAGTATGCACATTTGAATGTTACCCACAGAAGATCGGTCATCTAGTGCGCATGCGTACAGACGTGTGTAGACGATGAACATAGCTTTAGAACTAGGTTCATGAATACCTTTGTAATGTATTAAAACTGTGTGCAGATATTTATATTTATATATAATATTTATATTCAGATATATAAACATATATATGTTTATTGAAGTGTATTGAGTATCGAAACATTTGCGGTTTTCCTCATAGTAATGGCACCGTTCACGTGTGTCTAGTTAAATAAATAATTAATTTTCAATATCCCTAATGGGTGAAATTGATTTGCAAAACGGTGTAAACACATTTCCACGCAATCTTGCATTTTGAATATTGCCGGGCTTTCCGGTGTTTCCAATGTTTCTCAGGCAGTGTCTCTGTCCTGCTCGATTCTGTGGGGAAGAGAAAGAGAGAGAGAGAGAGATGGAAGTACGAACTCGAAGAAACGGCAACGCTGCGTGCAAGTGTGGCGTGAAAGTCGGTATACGAAGATCGTAGGTACATATCAAGAATAGGTTTGTGTCTGGCGTTCGTTTCGGTTCTGCGAGGTAACTCTGTGACCGGCGGGATGTCTTGTAGGTGGCGCCATCCAGTCACAAGGTATATGCCGGGCAGGGTGGAGGTGTCTGCGTCGTCCGCAAGGATACGACGTCGGTTGCCGCGACGCCGCCGCGGATCGCGCAGGCACAGGTACTTAGGAAGTGCGCGCGTTTTCGAGGCGGTATCACGAAAAGCGCAGGAGTGGCGTTACCACGTATCGTGTCCGATGTTGTTGGTGTTCCAGCACCGTTGACGGTTCGTGGTAGTAGCAGGAGAAGTTCGGCGGCATCGTTGGGAAGAGGTGAGACCAGGAAAAGAGAAGAGGGGAAACCGGGGGGGAGGGTGGGTGGGTGGGGAAGGGACAGAGATAGAAGGCGGTTGTATCCGCGCGGTGCAGTGCGAAAAGTGTTCGCGAACGGGGGGCCCCAGGTTCATCTCAGTGCGTGTGTGTGGGTGGTGCGTGCCTGTGTGTCAAAGGTTTTGCACGTAGTATATACATATATATATATATATATATATATATAATAGAAGAACGGTTGACTAGTGACGACGCGCACACACACACGCATGCACAACGCACCGTGTTAGAAAATAGAAAAGGAAAAGGAAAAGAAAGACGGAAAACACGGGTTGCTGCCGGATAATCGTTGTGCACGGTGTGCGGGTTTGCGTGAAGGTGCGTCAAATGACAGTGAGGTGATCAATGTGCTTGAAACATGGCTGAGGAGCTGGTGGTCACCCTGAACCGCGGCGACTCGTCCGGATTCGGGTTTTCGCTCCTCGGTACCGCTGGACTGCCGCACGTCATTTACGACATCGTCGAGAACTCGCCGGCAGCAAAGAGCGGCAAGGTAAGTCCGACACGACCAGGTTCACTGATCACACGGAAGGATCAGGAATTTCTCTATTTAAAACACACTTCGGGTCCTCTCCCGGCTTTAATAGCTTTAGAGACTAAGTCGATAGAGACCGGTTAAGACAAAACATTGTAAGCAGCGGCGGCGGTTCGATCGTCCTCTATAAACGAGCAAGTGTCTGTGTCTGTCTCTATGTATTCCTGCTCGGTACCAGAAGTTCGAGGACGGTCAAAGGTGGCATTGCAAAGGTGGCAACCCCATGAGGTATGCATGCACATTGAGAATCCTGCGAATGCAAGGGCCTGAAAATAACGCCCGGTGTATATCGACCCGTGTTATTATCACGAGCACCCTCTGTCGCCCCGTCTGTTTCTTCCTCGACCTCCGATTACTTTTTATTCTCACGCTTTGCGAACGGTGTTGGTGCTTCTTGTATACATACACCCGTCTTAACGTCGATGGTACGGCCGGGATGCTGATTGGCTGGGTGGGATCGGTTTAACGGCCACATTCCAGCCTGTCGGTCCCTCTGTCCGTATGCTTCTCTCCTTTTCTCTTTCTCTCTCTCTCTCACACACACTCTCCCCCCTCTCTCTCTCTCTCTCTCTCTCTTTCTCGGTCTGTCTCCCTCTCTCTTCTTCTCTTTCCTGTTTCCTGGGGAACGTACCCCTTCTCGACGGTCATACAAATTGGAAAATTTGAATCGGGACAGGACTGCCGGACCTTTTGCGTGTACACGCCGCCGCCGGCTGTCTCGTTTTTCAACCGGTCCCTTCCGTTCACGGAGAAATATTTTTCAATGCAGCCATGTTTACGTGCCGGAATAGCGAATTCTCTGCTTCTATGACAAGGTAGATATATCATGCTGTGTCCGACTTCCGAGTCGTTTGGGACTACCTTGGCTTTCCGCTACGTGCGCGCGACCATTTATAAATTGTACATATACATTATGTTGCTTCTCGTTCGTTTTGCACGTTATTATTCCTTCAGTCAATACATTGTATGTACTTCGAAAATATTCGTTACGCATTTGCGGATTTATTGAGAAATACTGATTAAAGCGTCGAGCATGCAGACGTCTGCGTGTTGGACGATTAACACGATTCCATCTGACGGATCGGCTTTAAAGTCATCGAAACTTTCGTCCCCGGTTACACGCAAGCGCGTCGTTATCGGTTTGCCAATTTTTCTTCCCGGCACCGGGTAATCTTGAAAATTGAACATACTATTCTCTCCCCCCAGTGTTGCACGAAATAGATCGATCACTTTCTCGGAACTGGTTCCCGATACCTGCGTCGGCTAGATGCGTGTGTATTTCGAATGGCAGATGCGAAATATGTAGATTAACGGATGTACGCGGACCAGTTTCGAACAAGAAGTTGCGACTGAGATGGAAGAAGACGGTCGCAGTTTTCAATGCAAATTATTCGCGTTTTATTTGGTAATTATTACAAGATTAATCACCCTAGCATATATCTTCGTCAATGGATGTGGCAATTGTCGACGACAACATTCATCAAGAACAGCTTTAGACGATCATAGTATGTATGTATAGGCGTGTTTGTTTGTTTACATCGTCTCTTCTCCGATGTAAGCATATTTTTAGACGAGCTAGCTGTCTCTCCTCACTCTCTCTCTCTCTCTCTATTTACGAATCTTACGACTGACAAGTAAATCAAAGCGAGTGTGTGCCTACCTTTTGCAATTCTACATAACTGTTATTGACGAAAAGAATGTGCGTAACCGAGGAGCGCTCGAGCATTATGCGTGATTGGAATGTGTCACTTTCTGTCGAACCGCCCCTGTTTGCTTTTGTTTTGCGAATTCTTAAAACTTCACGTACGTTACGTGGCGAGCCGTGGTACATACACAATCGCTTGTAAGTATTTACATGCGTACACCACTTTGCTCAAGAACGATAATCACAACCTGTTTAGGACAGTTATACCACTCCACTAACACTTGTGCTTAACACATTACAATTTGCATTGGTCTCCAGAGGCCATTATCTGCACATGCAATTGTATATTTATTGCACGGGTACAATTATGTTTTCTTTATTAAACTTAATCCTCATCCGTCCCTCGTGTCAATTTGTCACAGTTTTCCCGAAATAAGTTGTGCCGTTCTGTTATTTGTAGGTAAATTTTCTTGAAACTTCGTGACTTTTATTTTTCTAATGCGAAACACAGCCGAGAAACCTAAGATGCAATGCACTTACCTTGTAATTTCAGCTTTTTAGAGATACAGAAGCTTCTATCTCTCCTTTCCAACAATTTCTCCTATTTATTGTTGTTAAAATAACCGCTCTAACAATTTCCATGAATCAGTGTATAATACGTATTCATAACGCACCGGAAACTCGATGTACAATTTAATTGACATATCGATACGAAATTTACAGGGAAAATTGGTTGAATGTTGCTTTAAAATTATTTTTAGCAATCTCCGAGGTCGTGTTCCGTTCATCGAATTCCGTGAAATACAATACTGTTTTCCTTAATTGATGTAATAGCGACGCGAGAGCTTCACAGGTCAAAAGCTGCTTTCATTATTCGACCAATACGAAGAATGCGTAACACACATCTCTCTCTCATTGTTCCCTCCGAGTGTTGTCCGAGTTTCTCTTCGAATTTTGAAAATGGCTTTTTCTGTTCCGAGTACGAACTTTCCCCGTTGCGTGCTACAATACATTCAGACATATTAAACACAGGCTTTTTGTACCGGTCACCGCCATTTTGTTTGAACAGAATGCATTGAGAATTGTGGTGGATGTTACTTGCATTGTTAAAACACGTTTCGTAAATATGTATCAATTTAACATATTCTGAAAATTTCATTAAAATCGGTTGACGTTACGATGAGCTAGAAATGTTGACGGATGGCAAAGATTGCAGATTTTCTCGATTTTCGGTCTGCAACTGCGATAAATCTAAGGATTCTTATGTCTGTCGTTTTTCCCCAATAAAAACGTTGTGAAATATGCAACTTTTAGTATTTTCTCTACAATTCCGACCAATTGGAATTTTTGAAAAAATTTCTTTTCACCTCCTGTAGTAACCTAATTGCTCTAGCTTCCCAAAAAGGTTAGATCGTATAGTTAAGTATATATAGTACAATATTAAAAAAGTTATCGTTTGTTCTTGAGAGCGTTCGAATATTAACACGTTCCGTGCCACATACCACCGATGGTACACGTTAAACTAATCCAGTTTAAGACTGTAGAATTTATTTCGAAAAGAGAAGGTGGCATTATAAAAAAATGCGGCACACAAGTTCGTTGCATTGTCGAGCAAAAACGGCTCGGCACGGAACGTGTTACATAATGGGATATTCGCTGTAAATAACCAAGCGGGGTACATAATACGTTAACAGTGCATTCGTCTGATTCTTTTCGTTGGTACATCAGAGCGCAATTCCCTCGAAATGAATGGCTCGCGATTGCCCGCGTATCAATTAAGGGGCAACGTAAGGGAACAGATTCGATAAGAAACGGGTTGGTAACTGAACACGGGGCGCACTTGTGAAAACACGCGAACGAATACGCTAGCTGACAGGAGGAAAGGGGGAAGGGAAAGGAGGTGGCTCGATCCTGGGTTTCGTTAGCCCGGCTGGGTTATGAAATTGCATTCTTTTTGTTTTTCAAATGATCCCGTTGCTCGCCTCCCGAATACCAGCGGGCAACATTATGCAACGGGCACGTTGCGTGATAACGTAACGAAAGAAGAACTTGAAGTTTCTCGGACGGCACACAGAAAGCGGTGGCACGCGAGCCCCGACAATTAGT
The DNA here is from genome assembly GCF_051020765.1 of Lasioglossum baleicum. NCBI lineage: Eukaryota > Metazoa > Arthropoda > Insecta > Hymenoptera > Halictidae > Lasioglossum > Lasioglossum baleicum. The sequence continues at coordinate 2,253,721 of NW_027469081.1, read as the reverse complement.
AGTCGAACGCCGCGCGTACACGTCGTTGAATTTCTCGAATTTATCGATCGATCGTTTTCTTGATAACCGTAAGACGAATGCGCCTCCCTAGTTTCCATAATTAACGCCCCTCGTGTGCGCGCGCTGCCTCGCTCCGCCAGTTCTTTATTCCGTTTCAAACGAAAAACCAGAGAGAACCGAAGGATACGCTAATTAGAGAGACGAGAATAGGAGAATTGTAGAATTTTGTCTGCGAGGCGCTACGCTGTTGGGTTAAGGTCCACTGTACTGCCTGCATGCCCAACAAAACAGGTGGACGGTGAATTGCAAGTTAAAAACGGGCACATAGTTGTAAAAAGCTCATAAATTTACCTCTACTTTGTATTTCGAACGAAGAAGCAAGATTTCACGTTCAATCTGCGTATGAAATAAACTGAAAACAGGAACATAAGAAACTCTGCATATGTACATGAGATTTCATTTAAAATACATAAATTCATTTTAGTCGATAGAAATTCTAAAAATGATTGCGACAATGGTAACAATCGTGATACATAGCACATTTTGTGGATGTTAGAGGTGTCTTTTCAGAATTTGTCGATCAACTGAGAAAATTGGTCGACGTCGTTAAATTGTGCAAAATTATAATTTCTGGATACAGCATCGAACAAATTTTTCTTTTTTCTACCAGGACGTATGTGCTAGGATAAAAATTGCGCGAGCTCGAAATAAGTTCAATGTTCTCACTCCGATAAGACAACGCATGCGTCGTTCGGTAGATTAATTGTTAATATCGGCGCATTTTATACCTCGGCGATTTCGATGTAACACTGGCACAGCATTTTCATAGTTCTTAATCACGACCAGCAAATGGTTGAATGGTTTACGGTTGTATCGAAGCTTTTTATAGCGCGGCGATATTGCATCAGACCACCTGTAAACCCGAACCCGAGACCACTTGCTATTTACCTGGGCTTTCTGCAACACAGGATCGCCGTTACATCGATAGCGTCTTACACCGTGCGTTCTCGCATTTGACGTATTAATTTCTGTAGAACTTGCGCACCGTAATTCGATCCGAATCGATCGCGATCGAAAGTGGGACACTGTGCGTATAGTGTATCAAGGTGCCAGCGATACTGTGCACATTATCAATCAATCCACTGGACACCAGACATCTACGATATTTCAAGATTAAGCAAAGTTTGCTCTCGCAAGCGTGCACGGCGCGGCAGCTCCTTGATCACGCTCTTCGAAAATATGTACATAGTTGCATGAAAGAGACTATGATAACAATTCGCCCGCTTCTCTTCCACACCGCAACTCGTCAAATTATGTTTCACTTGTAACCTCACAGAAGTATCACGAAGAAGATGTGTACAATCTCTGTAAATCATTTTTTTAATTAGACCATAAAAATGCTGAAGACAACTGTGGTCGTTTTTCTACATACATATTTCCCTCGATGGAACGAGTTCGAAACTGCTCGAATGTATGTATAATATTCGAATTAAAAAGTCATTTTCCAGAACACGTATCATCGTTAACACAACTTTCCAAATATTTCTGATGATCTGACAAAAAATCTTTCGAATAAAAGTACATATTCACCTTTCTACAAATATCGATATAAAAAATGTAGTTTTGGTCAGAAAAACCGGGTTCGCCGTTACAATGACGTTGTAAATCGGAAGGAGTTCGGTGCACGAGGAGTATGAATTCACGAGACTTAAGTGGGGTGCTCTGGACATCGTGGGCCGTTTCCCTCGTTAAAGAAAATGTAATTTTAGCGAGCGTCCAAGGGCGTTCCTTTGCGAACTCGATTCTACGGCGGCACGCGCGAGAATGCAACGTACCGAGACTCGCCGGTGCGTTTTAATGCGTTCTCGTAACTTGCATTTCACTGGCACAGATAGAGGAAACGCGGGCAGCCCCTGAATAGTTGAATGAAACGCGACAACAATGTACCGGGAATCCAATAATTATTTGTAAGAATATGAAGAAATGGTATGTATACAGTATACACGAAACTCTTCTTCTGTTTGTTGTTGTTTGCTGGATTTTTTCCGTGACCAAATTCCCTCTGTTTCGTCGATGTTGCTTCCTTCTTGTCCGCCGAGACGAAAACGGGTCAACGACCACCGAACCGGGTAGGGGTAGTCTTATTTCGCGTTGTCGCAAGGAAACGCTCGCGATTCCTTTTTCGGGCCGGCTTGGGCTCCGATGACAAATCACGGAATCGTTCTTTCGCTCTCTTTCTCTCTCTCTCTCTCTGTAAAGCCCGCCACGGGAAATCCGGGTGTTCGAGGGCGAAAATTCGCAATCATGCCGGAGATGTGAGTGCCGCTCGACCTAAAAATAGCTGAAACGGGAGATGTATCAGCGGACGACGATGCATTACGGGTCGTTTTGTTTTCCTTTCCAGGAGCAGCCATCTGAGAGCAACACGACAGCTCCTTTTCGGCGCTGATACCGAGACTATAATACTCGAGAAATAGTTACGTAACGTGTATTTCTGATTAACCATCGGGAAGTCATGTGACCGAGGGTGGAGTTTTATTGACCAATGAGAAACCGCGTACAATCAGGTCCTTTTCTCTTCTCGGTTCATTCTTACAGACGTCTACTATTGTAACGATTGAGCCTCTCATTTGCCACATCGATTAACGCAATAAAAAGTAGCACGCATAAACATTTTACTTGCCGAAAGTCCATTAGGAAGACTCATAATTCCCAATGACCGTGCTGAAGAAGGATTTTATAATCTTCTTTGAAAAAGAGTTGGATGAGCGTAGCTTGTTCACGACGAAAGTTGGCAGATTGCTTTTGCATAACTTTTTAAGAAGTTCTGGACTGCGAATCGTTAAGTTTCAAATCTATTAGGTAGTGGTCGGTATGTAATGTTGTTAAGTCTGATTACATATTTTTATATTAAGGAAGACGTGTCTGGAGCTGAAAAAAGCAAGGACACGCTTATTATATAAACTCTGTTGATACGTGTAGAAGATAATCCACAAATGTACACAAGGAAATCAAATTGTGCCAAGGATGTTGCCAGAGACGATGGGAAGAAAGTCATGTCTGCATGACGCTAGCTGCGAGCCTCTGAATCAGCGTAGTTACGCGTACGTGACACCGGTCGTCAAGGTGTTGAATCATGACGGACACGAATCCTCAATTAACCTTTAAACGAACAATTCAGCAATTGCCTTAAGTGAGCAATAACGTGACTCTAATTAATATAGTGTCGAGTCTTACCTGCGTCGAATTTACATTGGCGAACAGAGATCAAGCTTGGCTTACGGAGACAGGATACTGCTGTCTAAACATTCACACGGTTGCATCGACAGGCGGTAAAGAATTATGTATTATGTACATAGCTCGAAGTTGCACGGTGGCTGATAGTCCGCTTAACAGTTAAAGGGTCGCACAGATCAATGCCAATGACACGAAGATTCATAAACGACTCTGAGGCAGTCGTTTCCCGGCTGAAAATTCGACAACATTGTCCAAAGAAATAGCATATGTATTTCTCTAAAGTTTGGAGGCTCCGTCCACCCGGATGCAGCCTCGCAGCTATAAAAGAGCACGCGTCGAGTGTTCCTCGATACCGTACATGCGTGCCAAGTTCCATTACAATCGAGTTGGGTGGTATTCCTCGCAAGAAACGAGCCGATCATCGCGGATTAAACGGTTCGCGGGGTGTCTGCAGTCTGCAAAGCTGTTTCTTCATCTGGAGGCAGAGATCTCTAGCAGAACAGTTGAAAGAGCGGAAGGAAAGAGAGGAAACAAAACGTAGCAGCGTTCTGTTTCTTGCTTGTCGTCGTCTGTTCGCTGTTCCCCCGTTTGGCACGAGACCGGCGCGCGGCGCGGCGCGGTGTGAATAGCGAGCGAACGACATCTGAAAAACGCAACGGGACGCGCCTTGCTGCTCTGCATTCTGAGCGTGACGAGAGAGCTCTCGGCTCTCGTCTATCTATACACCTCTCTCTTTCTCTCTGTGTCGAGACGTGAAGAATCACGGGCGTAAATACCGTCTTATCTGCGCCTTGAATAGCAACGACCGGCGAAAACAAAACCGAGCCGAGCGCGAACGGCCACGTTCGATAACGCGCGCGCGAGGAATGCAGCAGTGCTCGCTTAAATTTCCAGTTTCGGACCCGGAAGTACAATTCTTACAGCGCAGCGTTTCTTTTCGAAGTACAGATTACCTTTACTCGACAGATTTCGTGAAATTTTTGTCATTTCTTTTTCGCAACGGGTAGTCGTTAATCGTGGGGTTCTTAACCTCCCGCAAGGCAGCGAGAGCGCACGTTTTCTTCAAGGAAAAATCGGGGAGAAATAAATCCGGATAATATATCGCGGGCCCCCGGAGAATTAATTGCTTGTTGTATAGTTGCGCCGAAGTGCTACTTTTACGCTTCAAGGGTCTGCGAAGAATTCATGCATTCGCGTGCGGATTCGCGGAGGGAAATTAAAACGGTGTTCGTATACGCGGTGGGGCCCGAGCGGAAATTTTCTTGAACCTCGTCCCGCTTTATTTTCTCCGTGTATTTTTCTTAATGCACGCCCGCTAGATGTGAAATTAAAAGCGTTTCGATTACAACCGTTCATATCCGAAGCGAATTTTTCAATTTAAAACGTAATACGTAATTCGTTCGGTCCTCCCGGCACCGGCTGGCTGTGCGCGTGTTTGCGCGTTCACGCTCATATTTTCCCAGTTCGACGGTTTTCAAATATTGACATGTTCCATGCGGGTTTACTTCCGCGTGGGAATTTGTTTCGCCGATGGGAAGGATGCGTTAATCTCGCGGTAGCCGAGGAAATGGTTGCAGCGGGTCTTACAGGCACATTTCGCGGACGTTGCTCGCCCCGGTGCAGGTGTTTTCCAGTGAACACGGTCCCACAGGGAAAATAGAAAAGTTCAGAAAATATTGTCCACTTCGAACGCGACGTAGAATCTCGCGCCCGCGCCGTTTCAATAAACAACGAAGCCCCGGCACGAAAACAGAATCGATTAACTATAAAATTCCGGGGCGAGGGGAATCGAGAAAAACGCGTTGTCAGGAGCGATCGCTGATTTTTCCTTTCTGCACGAAAATTTGATAAATATTATTTATCTAGACTATTCGCTTGCTTTTACGTTCTCGTATAACACGTTATTTTTACCACGAAGAATTCTTCACTTCTCCCCTACCTCGGTTATCGTACAGTTTCAGTATAAACATTTGCATAAAGGTCTGCACCTTATGCACCTTAAGCATTTTTATCGAACTTCCGATTACGAACTAGGTTTTTCAACTGTTCTACAGCGTTATCGTTCGATCGGAAGGTTTAGATAGGCCGCGTTAAAAGTAAAATTTATGACGTATCGCGTGCTATCTTTTTATCGAAGTGCTCGCGAGAACGTAAGAGGAGAAGTGTGCGATAAGTTGGTCGTTACCGAATCCTGCCAAGCAACACGGAAAAATCGGCCTTTATATCCGGCGCCGCGGCGCTTGATCTCGGCTCGCTCGACAGGAAGAAAAGCGGAGAAAGAGAGCCGCGTTTTTCCTCAACTACGGAAGAAAAACGATTGACCTGGCGCAGCACATAAATTCGAATCTTCGGCCCTTCTTTTCCGCGTTAGCTCGATGGCTGCTTTACGAGGTTGAATCGATTCCAATTTGGGTCGGGATATAACGCCGTTTGCGGACTCCGTGACAACCTCTCCAACCCGGCCCCAGAAAAATCGCGTTGGCTTTCAGGCGACTCATACAGAATGAAGATAAAAAGAGTACAAGATCACTTGCAAATGGACGGCGATACTTCAAAAATAGACTGCGCCACGCGAATTGAAATCCCGACCTTTTTCCCCGATCTCGCCGATTTTCTGGCAACCTCTCCGATACCAGATACTTTTCCAGATAACGTAACTCTGTTTTCGCACATTGTAATCACATTTTTCGGATACGAAATTAGGGACCCGTTCCACAGTTCATTGTTTTTGTTATGAAAGAAAATTTCAGAAGTATTTACGCGACTGTATACGTACATAGTGTACACGGTACACCGTTTTGTTTAGAAAGCTTCTTTATAGTCCGATTTCTAAGTTATGGAAATGGGTATTTATAATGCAGAAATAACGCACAAGAATTCAAACTGTCTGTTCTTTATTTAACTGAAGAAGAACTAGTCAGAAGACGTCTGTATCGTTAGCGAGCCGAAACTGAAGTGAAGCTACAGAGAAAGTTTTAGGGGAAAGAAAAACCCCTTGTTGGGGTCCACTCGGAAAAACAGATGTGGGAGGTCCCTTAATTTATTACTCAGGGCCTCTTTGTATTTGAAGGTTGCAGGCCTTCCACTTCTGACCGAAGTCAATGACAAAGACCCGAGGACCGTTAAAATATTCCGGGACACTCTTAGTATCCTTCAACAGTCGACTTAGTTTTGCAGATATTCCAACACTAAGCAGAAAGTTAACGACACAATTTGCTTTTTTATATAAAAGAACATTTCATCCTCTCTGTCCATTTCGAGAAGTATTTATGCAGCTTTAACGCATATAATCCGCAGTCTAACGATGACAATTGGTCTGTTTTTATGCTCTGTTTGATATTTGTTCCTGGTCTGGTACAGTAAAATTCGGACAAGAGTACATTCGCTCTCGTGACTTCGATAAAGGAAGAAACAAACAATTTGACGACGTCGTTCTCCACCTGAGTAGATTACCCTCTCTTGGACGAGGTTGAACGCCAAAATACGAGTGCAGGACACTGCAGGGAAATAGAGGATGAATATCCGAAGCCGGAAGAGCGTTCCCCATCCTCCCGCTTTGATCCACCGCGACTCGAGTCTTATTTTCTTATCCAAAGTAGAGCATCGATTCCGCCCATCGAAAACGATTTATACTTATATCCGCGGTGGGCTCTGAAAGATGAAGGGTACTTTGGCACCTGGGGGAACATCTCACGACGATAACTGTCTTCTTGGCGTCGTCTCCCTTCTTAGCAACCTCGAGCCTTCTCGATACTTACCGATAAGAATCGACTGTTCCGTAAGGTGCAGCTCATCTCGGTTACTTGCCGACATTGTCCGGACACTTCACTATGAATCTTGTCAAACTGATTCAGAGGAGACGACTCTACGGACTTTTTAATCTAGTAATCGAAGGTTTTTTCGATGCTGCATACACCAGAAAAAAACCAGAGAAGCATTTCTCAAACAGCGGAGAGAAGTTTTGGCATGGATGTTGGAGAGTGTTAACATTTTGCTCCGCCACTGTAATACTGCTCACGAGATTACATACATACCTAATGTTCTCCGAAATTTTTCTGCAAAGTTCGAGAACCACAGAATGGAAGGTTTCATTGTAAATCGTGCGATTGCTATTCTATTAATCAGGCGCAATCAACTGCGCGAATAGGTTCAATCTACCGCTTTTAGAACGGACGATAAAGTCTGATTTAAAACGGCTCGATCTCTGCTGGGGATTGCCGCGAGCATCCTCAACTTTAAATGAAGTGATCACCGTAGATCCAACATTGAGGAGATGTTGGTTGCACTTTCAGTGAGTGCAAGTGTTCTTGAACATCCGCAAGCGATCGCATTCAAAAGCAGAATGCCTGGTTAATGCCGAAAATATTTGCTCGTTCGTATCCGCGCTGCTTGGCGCGCTATTGCGAGGCAAACCGGAAACGCGATAATAAGCGGATCGTGGCTGGCCAAAATGGATTTCCCCAGTGCCCCTCGGAGACGGTTCTGTCAAGCGGCTTTTATGTCTGCCGAGCGATCGAACGTGATAATGAGGCTGCGAGGAAAAGTATTAATTAAGGATCAGCGCGACGTAGGCACCACTTTATCGGGGAAAGAGGGCATCGTTAACGTTCCGTTGCGGTTTAACGAATGACGCGGGGCTAGAGAGCACGACGCGGATGGAAGCGACGAAGAGGGAGAGAGAAAAAAAGAGGGAGGGAGTGAGTGAAAGAGCGAGAGGGGGAGAGGAAGCTAAACCATTATGTTGCGTTAACGTAACGCTGCCGGGAAATGGGTTAAGGACGTTAAGGCCAACCCTCGTCGCTGCCGGGTAAAGAGTGGGAGCAGACGGAGAGCAGGGTATACCCTATGGCGATGCTCTAGCACGATGCTATGTGGACCGAGCTTTACTTTCGAATTACCTGTGCTTAGGTCACCTTTGCGCGCGAACAAACTCGCAGAACGATCCGCTCCGCTGCGCGCCTCTCCTCAAAGCTAGTTCGATCGGCCTAGGAAAAATGCTCGGATCAAATCATTTGCGATCCTGATCTGCCGGGACCCAGCCTGCGAGTCACGACATCATAAACTGCGGAATTTTAATTAGAGTACATGACCTACCGTTCCTCAGAAAAGTCCGTTTTTGCTGAATGACAGGATCATACATAGGCTGAATTAGCTCCGTACGGTCATTATGCGTCCAGAGTTGAAATTGTAATTTATCAGCGACAAAGATGTCCGGATTTTGTTTCGCTGGAGCGCTATCGATTCCCTTATGGTAATATGTGAAAGGCCCCAATTGTCCCAGCGTCGGGAATGCGAATAATGAACGAACTCACGAAGCCGTGAACACCTGTGCCCCTCCCGGTCCGGCGAAGATTGATTAATTTACAAGTCAGAACACGGAGATGCGCATTTATAATGATTAGCCGCCGCCAGGGAATTCACAGTTCATTGAATAGCCGTTGCATTGCGTAATCATAAAAATAGCAGCGGTTACGTGTACGCACGTTGCATCGAGCCGGTGGAAAATTATAAAGCGGACCGGCCGGGCCTTTTACTTGAAGTGAAAGTCGTTGCACTGGAACACGTACAAATTGGCCCGATCAATTCCTTTCCCCCGCGGGTTTTCTGCGTTTCATCTGAATATCAGAGTTCACCCGCGGCTTTTTCTTCTTTGATACGCGGAACACACAATCGCTTTTAACTTGGCGAACGCCCGCGCCCGATCGTTTCTGCACCTCCGCGATATCATAATCTGTAGATACCGAGTTTTAATCGTCGACGCGGATACCGGAGGAAAAAGATTGAAAGCTTTTATGTGTTTTCCAGCTATAAAACATCGAGGATCGAGTGTAGCGATGATTGTCGAAGATCGGGAATCGCAAGGTTGAAACGAGAAGTCGAAAGTTCTTGTCGATAGTCGACAATGAATAACCGCGAGCTGTAAGTTCGAAATTGAATGTTCGGCGATAAAACTTGCAGATTATAAATTGATTATAATCAGCCCGGGGCAGTGTTACTTGGCGCTGAAGAATCTGATATTTTCTAATTAGAACGATGGAAACTCGTTACATGAGTTCTCAAGCGGGAAGTTCGCGCGATGATCGAAATTTGAAATCGGGCCGATGAAAAGAATAACAATGACGTACATAGTAGTGGAAGATGCAATCCGATCACCCCGAAATATGCAAGTGATCGATCAAGCCTGGGATCTTCGAAGGTTAAATATAAAACTAGCTGTATCTGGTGTGCACTTTGAGCACAAAATTAGCCGCACTCGAACGTAAATTATATCGATTTGAATTGAACCGCCGTTACTCTAATACAGATTATTTATCGTGGCTAGCGAGAGAGCTAAGAATAACCGTGGCTCTATATAAACAGAAAATCCGTCAGAAAATTGAAGCTTCATAGACGAGATCGAGCCTTGCAAAGTGTTCGCGACGTTTCTCCGGTACGTGTTTGTGCCCGGATAAAATTACTGTAATTGGCAATCGTTCAATAATCCATAGGTTTCATTATGTGATTAAACGGCCGTTGCTACGCGCAAACGGCAATAATTGAGCTCTAATTGGCAATCGAATTATCGATGTCAAACAGCCTGCCGGAATACACGGTTCCGTTCTTCTTTCGGCGCACCAATTACCGGTTTAATCATTCATTATTTTTGCGCACTGCGCCGATCATTTATAATCCGCGGTAGAGAATTATTTGACGTTCTATTCTAGCGTGGCCGCCATCTTCCTTTCCTCCGCTCCGGTATGCTCGAGCGTGAAATTGTGATCTCGAATATGTTCAACAATTCTTTCTGTTACAAAGAGACGCTTTCTATTATCATCTTGTTAGATAATATATCTTGTTAGATAGAAAGTCATTTCGTTTTCTCAAGGGAAATTGGAAGCCAAGTTTGTACTATGTATTTAGAATAAGTTTTATAATATTTTAACGACTTTATTTGAAATTACATCCTTTCCGTTAAATGTTAATACAGTTATGTGCACATAAATTACACGTAAACGGTGTTTTGAACGGGGAACGGGCAATTTGTATTCGACACGTTTCGGCCCGGCGAGAGTTAAATATTATATCCGATTTTCCAATCTCGGCGGCGCGGCGCTTCCGTTTCCGACAAACCGAATCCACGAATAACAAGATCACAGGATCGGAATACCGGATTCATAGAATTCCTGTGCTCGTGTCACAGGATTCTCCGCAGTCGTAGGTGCGGTCTCATGCATACACGACAATATACGTTATCGGAAACGTCGATGAACACGTTCGATGCAGCTCACGGTTCATCTATCCCGGCGGGCTGCCATTTTTATACGCGGCGGAGCCACCGGGAAAAGTATTTTCGTGTCCAATCGAAACAATTTTTCATCGGTAAACAACATTCGGAGTCGGAGTCGGAGTCTCGTTGGCAAATTAAAATCATCGCTGGAAATGGAATATCACCGCGAGAGCATAGTTACGGAGAGGGAATACATACCTGTCGACACGCGAATTGTAAAATACATAGTGCACGTCATCCGTTCGCATCGTGATTTAATGTAAGCTGTGCAAATTTCCATTTTCTAACTTTCCTGCAGAACTTCATTTTTAATTACAATTGGCGTACTTTTAATCTATTGAAACGATTAAACAATCCATTCGGACAGAACTCGGAAATTAGACGCGGTCGGGTAGTCAGAAACGTGTCGCCGCAGCGTCTCCGTAGCAATTCATAAGCGTATAAACAACCCAGCTACCGCGTTTCCCATTATTTCGAACAACTTTATTTCTGCTGTAGGACGCTCGTCGGATTTTTTATGCGAGGATCGGAACGACCTGCAAAGACCGCGACGGGTCGCGGCAACGGAGTTCGCGTAAAAAAGAAGAGTTACTGGCACGGTGGCCGGGGGTGTAGAGGAAATGACAATCGTGAAGTAACATTTTAACGAGTTTACTCGCTCTTGCTTGGAAGAATCAGGATAATACGAGGTCGCTTACGAAGTTATACGGCTCTTTCGCTAAATTTAGCCCCCCTCTCCTCGCTGGTTCCCCCCTCGGGTGAAAAAGAAACGAGAGAAAAGGGAGGAGAGAAGAGTCCGCGTAAAAGCGAGAGTGCACCGCGCGGCTCTTCCCCCTTCTCGCTATTCTTTCGTGCTCGCGACACGGTTTCACAGAATTTAAGTTCGCCGACGGAGCCGAAACGAAAAATTCACTGGCTCGGCGGCGGCGCGGCGGCCTGGCGGAACACTGTTACTACGGAATTTCTTTATCGTCGTAATAACGGAAAATAAAGCGCGCGGTAAGTGGTCGGAACATATACCGGGCCCGGAACTCGCGGAAATTTACGAGCTCCGAGCACGTATTGTCGAGAGAACGCGTTCAACGAGAAGAATTGGATCGACCGATAATATTCAATATCGATAGAAATTTATGAAATATTATATTTATTACGCAGCGGTCTCGTTGCGTGAAACGTTGATGAGACCGGCAAAAAGCTCTGTAGACAAGAGTAAAGTTCGGTAGCAACGTGGGGAACTATTGATCGTCATTCTGATTATTACTCCGAGCTAGTTCGTTTATGACAAAAATCCACGGCTTCGGAGTCGGAGTCGGAGTTTGGGAGTAATTGCTGATCACTGGAGTCGGAGCCGGAGTAAGAAAAAGCTATACATCGACTCCCGGAGTCGGAGTCAGAGTCGAAAAAAATATATCGACTCCGACTTCAACTCTTTTGTTTATAAATCATTAATAGATATGTATACATAAATAAATTGCTAATATTCGATCTACAGTATAGACGTATTGTATATGTGTATACATATACCTCGGCAGTCGGCACTATGTAGAGGAGAAACAGTTAAAGTTATGGTAGTAGTATTTTCTAACTATTGCCTGAAAGTGAGAACGTAACAGTCGTGTTGTGTTGTATATCAGAGTTATCTGTTCCATATTCTTAGAATTTATTACAATATTTCAACTATTTATTCAGTTTTGTTACAACTCTTAATTATTTTGAGTACATATTTTTTCAATTTGGAAAGTCGGAGTCGGAGGTAAAAAAAAAAAGAGGAGTTGGAGTCGGAGTTGGAGTTAAGAATTTTTTCTACCGACTCCGAAGCCCTGCAAAAATCGGTAGGTGTAATTTAAAAGATTAAAGACATTAGACGAATTAAAAAACACTTTTATCCCCCTATTATTCTCTTTTAAAGAAACGGGAGATGAAGCAAAAAGGGGAGAGAATAATTCATAGGATGGGGATAATATGGGCCGCAATGATAATAAGTTACCGCGATCGACCGGGAATATTTTCTTCATTCTTTTCGCGAATCTATCGGCCGCGACGTAACCAATGGCGAGCGCAATCGAAATCTCGTTTTTCTTGTGCGATTTAATTTGTTTGCGGCGACGTGGCAACAGAGCGGCCGTGCCACCAACTGGCTGAAACAAACGAGCACGAATTTGCTCGGCTCGCGCGCATAAGCGTGTATGCATATTCATACGGGGTTCAACAACGGCGGTGCACACAGTCGCGTGTGCACGGCGCAATCATACGGCTGCGAATTCGTTCCACTTCCGTGAACCCAATTTTTCCGATCTGCAAACGCGAATTTCGTGGAAATCGACGGCTCGTACACTCCTAGCCTAACCTAGCCCTGGGGCGTTTCTTCCTTTGTGTTTCCGCCGCGATGCGTTCCACTTTACGAACCGTTCAAGTTCATTGTCTAGGATGCCCGTCTGTGGCCTCGGCGATCCGAGACCTCGATGTCCTAACAACGGTCAATTGCTAGACCGATTTATTAATGCTTCCAATAGTTTGCTGGTGGCGCGACGCACGCCTTTTCATCCAGTTGAATTAAAAGGAATGTTCTCTCTTCGATTGCAGCGACATGTTTACTAGCTTCGAGTGGATTAGACGAATGTGCTTGTATGTACATAGAATGATTGCTTTGACTTAGCTTTGATACCTTGCTACGCAACAAACTGGACTGATACAGGCACTTATTGTCTGTCTTAATATGTTTAATAGGTTGGAAATAACATAATACATAGTAGTTTTAAATTCATCCAATGTCTCTACCGTTTTAGATTACATTTACTCATTTTTCTCGTAAACACATAAAATCCGCTGTCTATTCGTTACTTAAATTCTTATAGATAATTTTCATAGGCAGGGTAATTGTTCCAGCCAGCCATTGTAGGTGTCGTTACAATTAACACGCTATTTTCCACAGGATTTACAATTTACGCTATCGAAAGTGTACATTAACTTTCGGGAAAACTAACTGAATGTACATATTTCGTCCATATGAAGGCAGCGTTTATCAGCGGAGCACGGTGCACGATCTGTCGGGAGCGACACGGCTTAAAGAACGGTTTAAACGCAGCTCGTTCGTTTCAGTTACCAGCCTCCGCAGCCACTGTGCGCTTTATTGCGTCTTCCGTTCAAACAATCGCGTAGCTGACGTAACTGTTCGACACGGTTGTTCCGCGCGCCGAGGAAAATGTTGAGCTTTCTGACGGCATCGTTCGCCGGCTCGCCGCAGATCGAGGGATTAGGACAAGTGGTCCACACCGGACCGTCGTTCCACAGTAGATCGAACCCGCCGATTCTGGTCTCTAGCCCGGAGAAACGGCCCTCGAAGTCGAGCACGTTCAAGGTGTCGTCGACGAGATCGAACTTCAGTCGACAATCCTCGCTGTCCGTGCCGGTTAGAGCCGGGGACGCGTTCACCTCGAGCAACCACGGCTTCAAATTCTCGTCGAGAAGTATATCGTAGCCGTACAGCTCGAACGAGTTCTTTCCTGGCATGATTACTGTCTGCACCGCCAACAGACTTGCCATGATCACACCTGCAACATTGTTTCACAGAATCAACATTATGTATTAACCCTTAGCACTCGGCTGGTGACCAGAGTTGGGCAGGAATTAATTACATGAGTAATTAATTACATCTTCAATTACAATTACATGTAATTGTAATTGTATTTCTGCAATTCCAATTCCAATTACATGTAATTGTAACTGTAACTGTTAGTAGCAGTTACAAGTAATTGTAGCCGGTAGCTGCAATTCCTTTCCAAACTCCAAACAGACGACGCTCGCGCGTCGCGTGTGAACATTGGAGTTTGGAAAGGAATTGCAGCTACCAGCTACAATTACTTGTAAGTCTTGTAACTGCTACTAACAATTACAGTTACAGTTACATGTAATTGGAATTGGAATTGCAATTACTTTCGCTCAACCAGTAATTGTAATTGCGGACCACAATTACAATTACAGTGATTCGTCAAGTAATTGCAATTACCAATTACAATTACATGTGATTGTAATTGTATTTCTGCAATTCCAAATTACAGTAATTGGCAAGTAATTGTAATTGTAATTGAAATTACATTTTGCCCAACTCTGCTGGTGACACAAGAGTCAACACCAAAAATTGCTGCACTATTATTCGGAATATTGTTGACATTTTTAGGTATGTTGGTGTCTAATCAATTACGAAACATTCAAGTATTGTACGAGGTATTATTATACGTACAGTCGGTCACGGAAATATTCGGACAGCACTATTGTTTTGTCTATTATAGTCCGTACTTCATAAATTTATGGAATAAGAACAAAAAGAAGTTTCACGTATCTTACTATGCAGTGTGTAGTTAACATAAACATAAGAGATATTTATTTACGATAAGTGATTACGTAAATAATAAAATAAAAATGGAAAGTGTGCCCATTTTCATGTCACGAAAATATTCGGACTCAAGTTTCCAGGTTCCAGGAACTGACTGAAACAATTTTTGTAAACATATCATTCATACTATGTACAGAGTATGTTAGAGATCGAATATTTGTCAGTCTTGCTCAAAATTTGTGCGAAATGGGTCGGAAAAGTAAGAACACGTCGTTTGATATGCAACAATTAGTAATTTTTCATCGGGAAAAGGGGAAATCGATTCGCAAAATTGCAGATTTATTAAATATTAGTAAGAGCACGGTATGGGATATTGTGCGACGTTACAAGAACGAAGATAGAATTGAATCTATCCTTCAAAGCAGACGCAAACCGATCCTCAATACTCGTGATAAACGCTCCATAATTAGGAGAATCAAATTTGATCCTCGGATAAGTGCTCCAGAGTTAGCAGCTGAATTAAATAATGACCGTGGAATGTCAGTGCATCCGGAAAACATAAGAAGAGTGTTACGATCAGAGGGCTATAACGGAAGAATAGCTCGAAAAAAGCCGTATATTAACGCGAAGGACAGGATGAAGAGACTGAATTTTGCAAAGAACTATATTTCAGAAAGGAAAGTCAGTGGTGGGAAGACGTAATTTTCGCGGACGAGTCCAAATTTAATATTTATGGAAGCGATGGAAGAATTAAGGTATGGCGGAAATCGAAAGAAGAATTAAATCTGAGACATTTGCAGCCAACTGTGAAACACAGTGGTGGATCTGTGATGGTGTGGGGCTGTATTTCGGCCCATGGAGTAGGCGAATTGGTTTTTATCGACGACATCCTCGATAAAAATAGAATTCTGCACATTTTGCAAAACAATTTCTAAAAAAGTGCTAATAATATGGGACTCCAAAGTGGGATAAAATTTTATCAGGATAACGATCCAAAGCACAAATCGAGTATTGTGCAAGAATTCTTATTCTACAGTCGCAAGAATGTCCTCCACCCACCACCGCAATCACCAGATTTGAATCCTATTGAAAATTTATGGGATGAATTAACACAATTAATGTAATTGATATTAGTTTAATTAATAAACACAAAGGACGAACTAAAAAGACGTCTGCAAGTAGAATGGCTACGTATTGGACAAGATTACTTAAAAAGAATAATTTATAATATGCCAACGCGCGATTACGGCACGTCACATAAAACATGTGCGATATTAATTTATAAAAACAAGATTTATATATAGTGTTATAAACTTAGTTTTGATAGTGTCCGAATATTTTCGTGGCATGAAAATGAGCGTACTTTCCATTTTTCTTTTATTATTTATGTAATCACTTATCGTAAATAAATATCTCTTATGTTTATGTTAACTACACACTGCATAGTAAGATACGTGAAACTTCTTTTTGTTCTTATTCCATAAATTTATGAAGTACGGACTATAATAGTCAAAACAATAGTGGTGTCAGAATATTTTCGTGACCGACTGTATATCAATTTCATATTAACTGATCTAGGTCGGAAGAAATGTTTAATTTTCGAGTTAAAAGTTAAAACAGCTCCGAGTGCAAAGGGTTAAATGTTTTCTTATTGTTAGAAAGAAACATAGGAAAACAGCGAAAACATACGTTCACCGCACCTGTCTATGTACCTTACATGGTTGCGCGACAGAGTAATTGAAAACTCGGGAGATTTGTGGTTGTAACAATTTATGATCGTTTGACGAGAAAAATTGCCGTCGTTAAATCTTATCTCGCCGTGACTGCATATATCGTACGATTAAGCGCGGAATCCGAAGACGTTATGAAACGTCGAGAAATATCAATTTCTTTCGTTAGACTGCGATCGCGATGATTCTACGTCCTTTGTAGAAATGATTTGACGCTTTGCGAGACGCGAGGGAGGATCGTAGAAATAAAACTGAAATTTGAGGATGTGCTACGCTCGACTTGGCAGCTAACGGAATTTCCACCCCATCGTGCGAGGGTTGGAAGTGGTCTTCTAAGGGTGGATTACGGTTAAGAAATTCCATTTCGAGTGGGTTTCAAAGCAGACTGCGGGGAGTGACGGATAGAAGGAACGTAGAACGTGACTTCAAGGCTGAGCACAATAGCGAACATGCTAGCTTTGCTCCCGTGTACGTAACACATTTAATGGTGTAATAAAGACGGAAAAGGAGACGGATTTATTGGTGGTGGTTGACAGGAGAGGTAGAGGCAAACTGCCGCAAATGTCGTGTACAATATTTTCTCGTGTTTAAAATTGCACCTAGTCATTTTTGTCTAGTAATCAATTTTCAGATATTCCTCAGGGTCTGTACGATGTACAGACACGAAGAGGATAGAAAGACATCGGTAAACAGCGGAACTTTATGGAAAATGAAAATTTTCTACCTGATTTGCAACAAACTCGAGTGAAATAGAAATTGATTTTCTTTGTTAATGTGCTTAATAGAGGTTGAAAAGAAAATGCATAAACATCCGCTGTCTAGACATCAGCATAGAATGGAACTGACCCGCGATACGTTGAAACAGAGCTTCAACAGCTTCGACTCCATGTCGGGCGGTTAGGTACTCCCTGACCTTAACCAACGCCCACTTGCACCCTTTCTTCAGCTCCTCCTTCTCCTCGTGGCCATCGGTCTTCAGCTGTATCGCCATGTTGGTCAGATGCACCCTGTTATCGTCGATCTTTTCCAGATCGAACAGCTCCGTCGATAATCGTGCGAAGCCCTCTCTAGCCAGCCAGGCTTTCAGAGGATGGAACGAGGTTACCAGGCCGTAAATACGAAGATCGAACTTCCTCCCTGCAACCACAGGCCCCAGAAGGTGTAGAAACTTTTCGGCACGTTTGCGCGCAGAGAAACGGCCGATAACGCGTCGCGGAGCATCCGCAACCTCCCGAGAACACCGCGAACAACCGAAGAAAGTGCCTTTGTATCGTTCGACATTCAGCTCTTTCTCTTCTTTCGGCGTCGCGCGCCACGAAAGCCCCCGCGGATTTCAGCTTCGACCCAAGCTTTCGAGGGTATTGAAGCATCCGCGGTAACACTGGCATTCTTCGGGGCGATAAGCGCCTGCTGCGCGAACCCGAACCTGCTTCGAACCTGCCAGGAGATAAGGGTTCTCGACATATTTCTGCACGATGAACGTCTCCACAGGGGTCTCCAGCTGCTGGAAGTTGAACTCCTTGGCCCTCCAATCGGCCAGGTCCTTCAGCTTCCTGAACAGGAAGATCCCTCTGCCCTGTGACCTTCCCGCCGGCTTCACGATCCACGTGGCACCTGGCTGCTGATGATACTCCTCGGCGAACAGCAAATAATCATTCGGCAGCTCGAAGGTGAGCGGCATCGAGTCGCACAATTCCGCTTCCGCGATCTTCTTCGACTTCATCAGTAACTTCTTGTAGCGTGTCAGGTTTCGGTAGAGATAGTTCTTACGTGTCAGCTCGTAATGGTTCCGGAAGTGTGGGATCTTCTGATGGGGCATCAATTTCGCGTCGAGGGCCTGGCGAGCGTCGTTCGTCTCGCACCACCATAGATGCCAGGTCAAGTTGCTCGGGTCGGTGATCTTGTGAAATCGTTCTCGATGAGTACTATTATTTATCGTTGATTCGATTAGGAATAGTCGCGATTGCGAAACCGTGGCGAGAGATGTGGCTAGAATATCGGGCAATTTGTTGGGTAGCTGGCTGGATTACTAGATACCGCTCTGGCATATTTATGAGGTATAAAGGCACGGGAATGGGATCGATATTTCAGCTGCCAACGATGCCATCGAACATTCATGTGGGAGAATAGCTTCCGAAATTTCATTAAAATGCGGCCAGCAATCGTTCAAGACGCGGGGAACGGTATCATCGTACAAGCCAACAGTGAACTTTTAACAGCAAGCTTCTCTTTTACTGGAACAAGGTTCTTAATACAATTTATTATCATTATAAATAAGGTTTTCTTGTTTACGTCCCATCGACATCTAGGTCATTAGCGACGAACTTCCATGATGACTTTAGATTTCGTGGAAGTGGTTCATTTCTTTAAGGAATTCAATGGTAGGGTACATTTCATGTGTGCTTTTCGGATGTAAGGGCAAGATGGAAGGTCATAGCAGGACAAGATTAGATAAATCTACCAAATATAAAAGTGCCCATCGAATTTTCCTACAAGTTGCCAATAAATCGAATAAGTCTCCGAGAGTGGACAACTTCAGGTAGCCGACGGCCAACCCCAACAAATTCGGAATTTCCATCAACGAAGTTAAACCTGTTTTCCCACCTTTACCGAGGGAGGGAAGGGGGCTGCACTCTATTCAGAATCCAGGATCAAGGTTCCCGGTGTTTGTCGGGAGACAATGCGGATTTTCGCATAATCGTGGCCCAAGTCCTAGCGTGGAGGATAACCGGGCAGCTTTTAACACGGTTTTGTTCGACAGAGAAGCCTTAAGGGGATCTTCGAGGCTCGTTTCGCCACCCTCTGGCCACGGATCGTCTCGTTAAGGTCGTGTCGCATGAATAAGGGACATTTCATTACCTGGGTCCATCCTCTCGCTAGCATCACCCTAACCTGTGTCGAGGGAAAGTCACAGCGGAACTTGATGACCTTGTCCTCCTCGTTCTGCTTCTTTTTCGCGTTCGAATTCCTCGTTTTTCGACTAAACAACGGACATTCGGACTTCTCCGAGATCGGATCCGCGGTTTCCTGGCTTGTTGAAGCTTGCTTCGACATAGTCCCGCGGCTCGATCCTTCGAACGATCGAAACAATGGAAGTGGAGCCTCGCTGTTTATCGCGATAAATAAATTTCCGTTGCGCAACGCTCCCCGAAGCGAGTTCAATTCCTGCGGATTTGGTTCTTCCGGTGTGTAATTGGATTTACGCGGACCGGGATTACGTGGCGGGTGAAATTCTGGCTTCACAGGGTGTTCTTGAGTTAGGCGAACGAGTTTTCTTGGCACATTCCGCGGAAGGAAAAATCGCGTTTATGTAAGCTTCCACGGAAAAATGTTGCTTGCCTGTCCGCCTGCTTGTAAGGAAATTATTAGAATATATCCTGTTACGTGAACACGTTTGCTCGTACAATCTGCGCGCTAGCTTTCGATTTCCTCTCAAGGATGATTTTGCGACAACATTGTTTGAATACGAGGAATATTTCATGAACAGACTGCAGATCTTTATGGATTTATGAAATTAGTTGGCTGAAATATAAAACAGTAATAGATTTGAAAAAATTCAAGAATATATATCGCAATGTTGTTTTCTTTTTAACGTAACAAAGTTATTAAGGGATGAAATCAATTTTTATTTTGCATAAAGATCCGCGGTCTATTCGTGAATCAGTGACTACGCGAGCATTATAAATATTTTACAATTAGGTAACAGAACACTTTTCTAGCGTTTCTCCCTTCACGTTTTCCGTTTGCCCACCCATTGAGTTTTCCTTCGAAGTCGACGAATAAACGAAATGTTTTTGGGAACAGGAAAAACGTGGATTCTCTTCCGGTCTGCGGGAAGCAGTTTAATTGATAAATCTACCCCGGAAACGCCGGTAGGAAAATAGGGGATGCCGCGCGCACGACCTGCAGCGAGTATACATTCTTGATACACGTCCCCATTCCGAGCACGTACACAATATTATTTGCCTGGGACCGTGTACGTTACCGTTAGGCATATATGTTACATAGATATGTAGAGGTTGGAAGTAGCAAAATTTCAACCCAGCCAGTTTTCATCCCTCCTCGGTCGAATATTACCCCGGGAATATCGAGCTGGATGGCAGAGGGTGAAGTGCGGATAAAGCGGCGTGATACGGTGTAAGCTCCTTTTCTGTTGCACCGTGGGGTGGAAAACAGGGGGTACAAAACCGGGGTTCTCCCAGTGGTGACCGACCAATTCGCGTATTAATTTCGCAGGCGTGATTACAGAACACTGATGCACTTTACTCGGCGAACAATGAAGAATGGACTGTTTACCGCCTCGAACGTTCCTTTCATCGAATAATTCGATTCTGTTATATGAATGGTTTTAAGGGATGAAAGGGGCGCGAAGCTTGATTGTCGGCCACCTACGGTGAAATTTAGCGACCGCGTCGACGTCATTCAGTTTACATCCATCGTGTAATATTCTTTTGAAGCTACCGGTTCGCAGGTTACAAACTTTTAATTGGAATTTTCGCTGAATCACAATCGCTACTGTCTTAGATTTTTTAATTTTTAGCGACTCCGTTATCGCATATGGGAGATCCTTGTAAATTTCACGTGAACATCCCTGTATCAAATTAATTTGACCAGTTTTTTGTAAATTGCAATATTATGACGTCGCACACTTTTTTAATTGGAACTTTCGCTGAATCACAATCGCTACTGTCTTAGATTTTTTAATTTTTAGCGACTCCGTTATCGCATATGGGAAATCTTTGTAAATTTCACGTGAACATCCCTGTATCAAATTAATTTGACCAGTTTTTTGTAAATTGCAATATTATGACGTCGCACACTTTTTTAATTGGAATTTTCGCTGAATCGCAATCGCTACTGTCTTAGATTTTTTAATTTTTAGCGACTCCGTTATCGCATATGGGAAATCCTTGTAAATTTCAAGTGAACATCCCTGTATCAAATTAATTTGACCAGTTTTTAGTAAATTGCAATATTATGACGTCGCACACTTTTTTAATTGGAACTTTCGCTGAATCACAATCGCTACTGTCTTAGATTTTTTAATTTTTAGCGACTCCGTTATCGCATATTGGAAATCCTTGTAAATTTCACGTGAACATCCCTGTATCAAATTAATTTGACCAGTTTTTTGTAAATTGCAAGATATTATGACGTCGCACACTTTAGCCAATAATTTGGTTGGAACCAAAACTGCGAGTGGAATGACCCATTCGGACGGCTTGCTGCCACATTCCTTTCGAATTCCTGCAAAGAGGCAACTCGCGAGGCACGGAAAGTACGTGTGTGAGGATAATTAATAGACAGCGGACTTGATGCATTTATGATCAAAATGAGTAGCTGTGATTTAACCCTTAGCAAAATTCCTATACAATTATTCAAAATATTATTTACATTATTAAATATGTTGGGATCTAAGCAATTACTAAACATTTAAATACTGTATCAGATATTATATTAATTTCGTATCCATAAAATGAAAAAAATCGTATACAGAATGGTATTATTCTAGCTACGAAGAAATATTTCATTTTCCAGATAAAATAGCTACGAGTGCAAAGGGTTAAAACAGTAAAAACCTTAGAAGAATTTAAAAATACAGTCGTGTTATTTTGAAGCTCTATTAAGCACATTAACAAAGAAAATCAATTTCTATTTCACCTGAGATTATTGCAATTCAGGTAGAAACATTTTATTTTGCATAAAGATCCGCTGTCATGTAATTAATATGGATAACGGCAGTGACATCCAATCATTTGGATGACACCAAATGATCAATTCCGTCCGCGCCTGTTGCCATTCGCACGAAAGTAGTTCGGCAGCAACCTAGTATACATATACTTGTATGTACAGTGACTCCCATTAATATTCGGACGCTCTAAAAAACGCGATAATCTTTTTAATATTGGACTATACGATTCTAACTTTTTTCGGAAGCTAGAGCACTTAGTTCACTACAGGACGTGAAAAGAAATTTTTTTCGAAAATTGCAATTAGTCGGAATTGTCGAGAAAATACTAAAAGATCCATTTTACAACTTTTTTATGTGGGCCTATATTGAAAATTTAAAAAATACGTTTTGTAGATCTGTTTCAATTAAACATATCCTGAAAATTTCGTCAAAATCGGTCGACGTTGCAATGAGCTACAAGCGTTTAAAGATGGTAAAAATTGCAGATTTTCACTATTTTTTGGCCTATAACAACAATAAATCTAAGAATTCTTACATCTTCCAATGACTGTCATTTTTCCCTGCATCAACCAATTTCGATGAAACTTTCACAATGCGTATAACCCACACAGATCTACAAAACATATTTTCCAAAATTTCAATATAGGCCCGCATAAAAAAGTTGTAAAATGCAACATTTAGTATTTCCTCTACAATTCCGGTCAAATGCAATTTTTGAAAAAATTTCTTTTCGCATCCTGTAGTAAACTAATTGCTCTAGCTTTACAAAATACTAGTTCAAATCGCATAGTCCAATATTTGAAAAGTTACGGTGTTTTTAAGAGTGTTCGAATATTAGTGGGAGTCACTGTATGTAGTTTGCGCCCCGGCGCATGCAAGATAAAGAGTGCGGGCGTGCAGTTGGTCGACGATGTCGCGTTCTGATTCACCGAACGCGTAGGTGGTGACGTTGCTGGCGGTCAAAAGCACAGTTATCACGGCGTGACATTGACACGGTATCAATGATCGTGGTCATACATCTCCGACGGAATCGGGCCTCCCTTATCTCTGTTTGGGCACGAGGAAAGCGAACCGCGAAGACGGAAGAGTGAGACAAAGAGAGAGAGAGAGAGAAGAGAAACGGCGGGAGTCCGAACTGTCGGAACCGGAAGCGAGCGGTGGGCGATAACGCCGATATAAATAGCTATTATTTTCCATCCACGTGACTCCGTATACCGTAGCGTGACGATTGGCACTGTCACGGCTCCTCAGTCAGCACGCGGCGCACACAACACTCGCAACACTTGTCGGACAGACACCGTTTCCTGACACGCGTGTCCGACCATGTCATCGCCGATCCCGTGAAAGAATCTGAACGGTTCGACACGCTAAATAGCTGTTTAATTGGCGACCTTGATATCCGATTCGTGTCGCCCATGAGAGGGGTAACGATACACACCGCAATAATAAACCAAACGAGGCCATAAAGAGAGCTTCGAGACTGGCGATTAACGAGAGGGGTTATCATAATAGCTGCGTGGTAGTGGTGGCATCGGTGTTCCAACATAGTACAATACATACATAACCATTCTTCTCATTCTCGTTCTCTTTTAGAACATTGTGTACCATTTCCTCCGAAGATGGTCATGGGGCCGGCAATGGCCCGAGAGTTCTGTTTATGGGTTTGCCGAGTTTATTAGCGCATTACGCGCTGCTGAGGGAAACCCCTGGAACAATTAACGTTGCAGACGGTTTTTACCGACTTTTTTCCGAAACGTTCGTTGCTCGATACTTACAAAGAGTGCTCCGTGAAACATAGATACCATTTCTGTCTGAAAACAACTTGGTTCGTTCTGTTTTCAATAGCTGTACGTTCTGCAGTCTTGACTACATGTAATTGCAATAAGATTATTTTTCTTTGCTGTTTTTATAAAAATGATTATAATTGTATTTTTGAAAGAACTTCTTTCATGGTCATGCATTATTATGTGGCGAATTAATTGTTGGTTCGATTGGTTGGATAAGACATTGTACATCGAGAAACGTGTGTCGTCGGTTCCCTTATTGCTGGAACACTTTCAATTTGCGATGCAGTTTTCAGCGAGACGGGTGTTTAGCGATACGGCGAGGGCATTTTCGGGCACGCCCAAAATCCAATTTAGAGGTGAAACAAGCCCGGTGCCAGCTAAAAATCGATGGGAAACACGCGTTTCGGGTCAACGAGTGCTGCAGCCGCACGAGATAATTGATGCCGATTGCAGTCACGTGTTGGCCATGCGAGAGGGTCCCGCGCACGCGAGTCACCACCACCACTAGCAGCACACCACGTCGAACAGGTCCGACGTGTCATTCCCGTCACGCACTGGTCACCGACCGAATACGATGATGATACCCGTGTAACACGCGTGCAGGCGCGCGTGTCGGTGCACCCTCGTGTCGGATACGGAGGATGCTTCATCCCCCCATTTAGCTCCGCTTCCGTGAGCCTTACACTGTTTCCCTTCGTGAAATAACTGTTGCGTTCACTCGACGCTTTCGTTGGTACGCCAGCGGGAATCGCTTCCTCCCACCGGACC
This sequence comes from Lasioglossum baleicum, assembly GCF_051020765.1. Lineage (NCBI taxonomy): Eukaryota > Metazoa > Arthropoda > Insecta > Hymenoptera > Halictidae > Lasioglossum > Lasioglossum baleicum. Next base: position 2,228,907 of record NW_027469081.1, on the reverse strand, counting down.
CTAATACTTTAATAATACTTTTTTAGTATTGCGTCGTAAGGAATTGCTTAAATTTATAGAGGATTTAGCGAGAAGGTGAACATTCTTTTCTTTTTTAAGGTGACTCTTATTCACTCCTGTCACAATCTAGGTGCACGGTAGTGCACCAGCCAAGTTCTTGCACTACCTCCTTTTACACGAAACAACTTAGCCGTTTTTTAGGGGCTTATAACTCGACACTGGAGGCAGATGGAGAGGTGTAATTTCGTACACTTGTTAAATGCTATCATGTCTCAATATTGACAAAACGTTAATCTTCCAACATTAGTAGGTTCCGAGATATAGGACCTCAAAAATCGCTAAATTTGTCACTGACTGACTGACTGACTGACAGATCATCAAAACCTTTTGGGTACTTCCCATTGACCTACAAGCTTGAAATTTGGTACATAGGTCCACCATAACAAACACTCAAAGGAATAATTATCAAAGTTTGAAATTTTACACCTTAAAGGGGTTGTATTAAAAAAAAAAACGAAATAGGTTATGTATGGAGAAAATGAAATATGCCGCTTTTCCCATAAGGAACCGTGTAAATTGCGGAAAGAATCATCTGCTCTCTTCAAACGTTCGTATAGCGCTATTCGAGGTAGTGGCAAAAAGCTCAAACTGGTAGATTACAATAAGGTAGAAAATGACACTAAAATTATAACAAACAAAATCTAGATAACGTTGGGTTCTAATTCGCCGGCAGCGTGTTAATCTTTGATACCTACTCGATAATTGATGAAATTTCAACAAAAATTGATGAAATCCCAACAAAAACATTCTGTAAACAGGAGCCAAGTTCTTATGGTCGTAAAAAGTTGTGAGATCAAACAGAATACGGCCAAGTTCGTTAGCTTAGAAATACCTCTTGCAATACTGAAAAAAGCGTTTGTAAAAATTAGTTAAAAAGAACGCTATTTAATTTTTAAAGAGTTACATGGAGGGCTAAAGTATTCAAACTTGGCCGCTACCTAACACGTTTTAGGGCCATTGGTTTAAAAAGTAACAGCCAAGTTTGAATAATTTACCCCTCCATGTGACTCTTTAAAAATTAAATAGCGTTCTTTTTAACTAATTTTTACAAACGCTTTTTTCAGTATTGCAAGAGGTATTTCTAAGCTGACGAACTTGGCCGTATTTTGTTTGATCTCACAACTTTTTACGGCCATAAGAACTTGGCTCCTGTTTACAGAATGTTTTCGTTGGGATTTCTTTTACTGCACCCCCAGCCCCCAGAGTTGTTTGAAATAATTAAAAAGAAATCTGTGCAAAATGTGAGCTCGCTCGGATAACGGGAAAACGTGTACCAAATGGATTAAACGTTGAAACAATTAATTTAATGCTGATAAAAAATCGTTCTTCTCGAATATCTTCGATTTGAAGATATTTGAAGATCTGTGGATTTTTCGAAGGGAATCCTTTCAAGTATGTATTTGATAGGTAGAATGAATGAGTGGCGTTGAGAGAGAGAGAGATAGAGTGACGGCACAAACGACGACACCGGTACCCGGGACAGGGCCGTTCGCATTCGACGGGGTGCATTTGCACGCGAAATTAAGGGTCTTAGGCTGGAGGTCTGCTTGTGCTTTCATGCTCGCGGAGCGAAGAGAGATCGAATTTACATTATTTCTTGCCACCGTCTAGCCCCGACGGATTTCCATATTTCTTGTCGACGTCTCCGATATCGATCCCATCCCCCGGAGCAAAGTGCTCGGCGAGACGGCTGCAGACGCTTTGAACATTGAAACGGGGCGAAGCTTCTTGGCTCCGCAAAAATGGATCCCGTCGCGAATCGTAATAAGGGAGAGAACTCGGGGGCAGGAAGCTGAGGGGTGGAAGGCAAGGTAAACACTCCGTTATTATTCCCCTGGCTTCTTTCTTCCTTTTGAGCACCGGTCACGTCGTTGTCTTCTTTGAGCTCTCCGCGGACCCCCTTGAAAGATAAAGACGAATGTTTTCGTTTATGGGGGCGTGGGCGAGAACGGGGCATTAAACGGAACTTTAAACGCGATTTGGTCACTTTGTGTGTGCCGAGACTGCCAGGGATTACACAGGACTCGTTTTTTCTCGATCAGCTGCTCTCTGAAAGTAACTTTCTCTATTCGAATTTTTTCTTATCTTGTTTGCTCCCTTTGAGCGCGATGCTGCTTGTCCGAGGGAAACAGAAACTGAATAGACTTTCGTCTCCTCTGTGTGGGTTCAATGGATTAAGATTAATTGAAGGGTTTCTTGAGATTTCGAGAGACTAACTAACGTAAGTGAAATTTTCGTTGCCTTAAAGATCTCTGTGAATTGGATAAATTGACTGTATGCCATTTATTAAAAACTTTATGATTCTCGTAAAGTGTTCTAAATTTTGTGGATGGTAAATAATTCGTTCTGTGAGAAGATTTTCGCCGCTGGTAAACTTTGTTTCAAAATGCCAAGCTCATAAGCACCAGTTATTACAATTTAAAAATTCGTTCCATTCCGTTGGTCCGCTTCTTCGCGTTGCTTGATGGAGCGACTTAATTTTATGTCTGCAGCTGGCAGCTATCGCTATTATGCAGGATCATAATTTTATGCCAGCTGCGGATCTTTCAAATACACGGAGACCACCTACCTTCAATTGTTCTCGGCGAAATTTAGTAATGAAGACAATTTTATTGGCGTTTCAATTGTGCTTGACCAGCCTAGCAAATTGTGCGAACATAACTTTGATAAAACGGCGAAATTTAATGATGAGAATGATTCGAAGTACATAGTAGCATTTTTATAGGCGTTTCAATTGTGCTTGACCAGCCTAGCAAATTGTGCGAACATAACTTTGATAAAACGGCGAAATTTAAAGATAAGAATGATCCGAAGTACATGGTAGCATTTTTATAGGCGTTTCAATTGTTCTCGACCAGGCTTGCAAATTGTGCAAACCGCCGGCATTGGAATAACTTGGAGGGGCGTCGAATGATCGCTGACCTTGAACAGTCAGAGTCAGAGCCAGAGACTGACAATGAGTTATTCAATGGTCGGAAATGGTTCGTCAATGGTGGTTGACCTAACGGCTCTTATTACGCAAAACAGTCGACGGTTTACGATTACGTTGTTACGTACGAAAATGCTCTTCCTTTTAGCTACTATTCGCAACCATTGCACGATGATAGGCTCCCCTCTTCCCCCGGGAACGCAGTTACGAGAGCCAATTACGGTTCATTGTAACGAAATTATCGATACACTTGCGCTTAATGAAATTCCAGCGCGTCCATTGTTTCTTGAATGGCGCCGGGCCCCGATCGGCTCCGTCGATCTAAACGAATAATAATGTCGCGCTTCCATTTCTTTCACTTCGCCCTCCAATCTATGAATTATTAACGCAATTTAGTTCACTTGTTCTCCATTATAACTCGTATCCGTTCTACAGAGTATCCTTCACATTGCACATCATAAACGAAAGAAGAAACTCTTATATTCTTCATTATTTATACTGTTCCAACGAATACATTTCCATGGTCCCATTCAAGAGGTCCACCCTGTACACTTTCTGAAGATTCCCCATCCCCAGAAAGGTAGTTAAAATTCAGTATGTTTGCTGCCCTATTTCATAATTTCCCAATCTCCTTTGGCTCGCAATCCTCTTTTCAAAGTTCGTTTTCCGGTCAGCACCCTTTCCGAATAAACTACCTCCATTACGTAGTTGTATCATTCTGTAATTTCACGAGGTTAGGTCGACCATAAAGGAAACGAAATTACATACTAGGCGTTTGCGGGCAACCGAGCCTCGGGCCGAGATCCCGAACGTTTATGTAGTTTCGCTAGCCGAAAAGTTCAAAAGCAGGAAATTCCTGGAAAGTCATAGTTATTCCGAGAAAAGCTCGTGGAAAAACGGTCTGAAAAGTCAGAGTACCCTCTTAAATCTCAGCGACGTATCAATCCATTGATCGATTGGCGCCCGGTTGAGTAACGAGCGAATTCGCAGACAGCATTTCACTTTTCTATAATAGCAGGGCCATTGAAAACGCGGTGGCAGGTTGCCATAGTTGACAGCAGAATGAGCGTCGGACGTCACGATCACTTTTTCCGTTGTTTCTCCCTCACGGGCCAAAGTCCGAGAACCAAGCCATCATGTTTTCGGGGACGGTCAACCGTAGTAGCCTTAGCAGCTGAAAATACTCGTCCCGCCCGTGCAAGAAGAAGAAAGATCGAGCCTCCTCCGTCGTAAATTCTGCGTATCGTGCCGTGACCGTCAACAACAAAAACACGCGATTCCTCTGGTCGCCCATTTGTGTCCCAGGGTGCGTTACACGTTACACGTGAGCGTACAGCCAGTTGGACACCGGCCCAGGGAAAGTCAATGTCGCGACAGACAAAAATACAGCGGTGGCTGCCAGCAACGACGTCGCCTGAATTCTAATCCGTGACCGAGATTCCCGATCAGTCGGGTCTCGCGTATTTCACTACGTGGTTCATGTTCCTGGGTCCTCGGCTGCGTCGCATAGCGAGGGACGTGCCGTGCCTATCGCAAATGCCCAGTTTCGCCTACAGCCTCTGGTGTTGCTGCTGCCGGCCCCTTGATCGATACTTGTCCAGACACGGCGACCGATTCGATTACGTCCCGTATACACCCCTGTACCAGGTGAAAGCCGTGTGTCCTCTCTACTAAAACTTTGCTCATTATGTACTCGGAACAATCATCGGGAATTCGCCCCGATTTTTTCATCGACAGAGGTCCGTATCCCGTATCGGATTCGTTGGAAATTGACGGAGGCGTTTGTTTTAGTTTCGAGAGCCAGGTAGATTGAATGCAGATGGGCCAGGTGATCTTTCACCGAAAAGCTTTTCCTTTCAGATAGATTATTTCCTTCTGTCAGAATTGATTTTTTGATAGACGATAGACGTCCGCATCGGATTCGTTCTTAATTAACGGAGGCATTATGTTTGTTTCAAGAGCCAGGAAGATTGAATGCAGCCAACGAAACATGTAGAAGCTCCGTGTCGAATTATTTCTGATAGAGATCTTCGTCACGTGTCGAAATTGTCTTCTTGATTACTCGGAGATTTGTAGACGATTTGGTACACAGTTTGTTGAACTTCCTAGCTTCCAGGGTTCTAGCACGTTCCTCTTTTCTGTCTTCGCAAATTCCGCCACTCTGTCACTGTTGGCCCGCCCACGCTGACTTCATTAGAGGGTATATATCACTTCCGGCCGAGTGCTTTCGTGTATAAAGCTCACTAATTCTGCCGAGTACTTTCTTTCAGTCATTTTATCCGTTAAGGAGGAGGTTCTTTTATCGAAGCGCCCCTGCAAACATCTCAATTACGCTTCAGCCTTTAACCATTGTTGTCAGTCTAATATGCTTTCAGTGTAAACTGTGCAGGTGGAAAACCGCCAAATCGAACAATATCTTTAGATTTCCGGTAAAATTGGAACAATGCGATGTTGCTAAAAATAAACGCGTCATATTTCGATCTGCCTGCCGTTCAGTAGTGGATGAAAATAAACATGTACAGTGACATTCACAATTATCACATAGTTCGATCGCAAGAAACGAAATTATTTCGGATATTGTCTGCGTGGATGTGTTGATCAGAGAATATAAATTTGTAAAATGATATTCTACTCTTCCCTGTTCAAAACCACTTGCCAAAAACCGTACACATGTATGAATAGAGTGCTCCTACGTTTCTGTCACAATCATCGAATAATCCAGCTACAAGAGAACACGAAATTGTCTCTAAAATCGTCAGCTGCGATGTTAGTTGATTTTTTCACTCGATTAACCAGCGAACGAACGTATTCTGAAAAATGTCGGGCGAGATACGACGCGCGCATAATTGCACCATTGAGGGCGCAGAAAACCGACCGAGGTATAAACTGGATCCGTCGTCTCTCACCTGACCGGCCAAACTTCTCTCACGAAATTATTTCGTAACTCGCGGCTTGACTGGAGCCCCGACTTTCACGTAGGTAAACTTTCTACGGCGCCCTCGCCCGACGATATTTTCGTTAAATTTAACAAAACGAACGTTGAAGCGACGCTTAACGAGGTCGCCAGATGAGTTAAGCCGATAACGCGAGCTCTCTTCGAACAATAGAGCAATAACGCGCGATCTTCCGAGACCGATCCGGTATTGTAACACGATTATACACCGGATGATGTCTCAATTTTAAAAGAAAATCCGGTCTCTCCGTGTTCTTTGACGGATTCCGAAATAGCCTGACCTGGCCACTGAATTAGCATAATTCTTCTGTATGTAATTCTGTGTGCAATTATCAAGTTGGGAAAATATATACACCAGTGAAATATTCGTTCCAGAAATTGGTGGGAGCGCCTCTGCTCCCACTATAGCGTCTCGCCACGCCTCTTTCATCGTTAGGCCACGCCCATAGGACATTTAATTGTTATTCGATCATACGAAAATAAGAGAAAGGCTGAACACGAGGGACCCTCGTTTCCCTATAAACTTTTCTTCGAATTTTCCATCGCGTCGACGATAGCCGGTATGTATCAAGAGAGATACGAACCAGTGCAATAATCTACGCTGCATTTCACATGCGACGCGCAGCCGCTAGATTATGCCTCGACACGGAACATTGTCATCTGCCGAGTGGAAAATGTAAATCTTTGAAATATACATACAGACATACATCTCGGCGTAGAACACTTTGTCCATGGAGCACGAGGGTCCGTTCACGAGTACATTATCCGCGGTGCTGGCTAATTCCCTTGGTAATTTAATTGCAATTGCTCGGTGACGTTCGTCATCGTATCTCTGCGTTGATAGTACATACATACAGTCAACGGTGGCAGCGTTCATACGTTATGTGTGTTTCTAAGCGGGTCTCCAGCGGGCGCAATGCGGAGCATGGCATGTATGTATATTTTCTAAGTAATGTTCATGTGCCCGCGACATAACCGTTACAGTTGAAATTGCGAATGTTATCGCAATACGTACGAATTAATTGAACTTCCCAAGCGCGAGTATAATGGGAAGTATTCACTGCTCTGCGAAACATCGAGCACGCGAGTGACAGAATCTGGCAGATTCTGCACAGTCGCTGTGAAATTAAAAATCGTCCAGAACTAATTGTTCTAATTGCCGACGACGTAATTTCTTCGATTAATCCCCTCGTCGTATTTCAAAATTTAATAAATATGCATGTTATGGCTTTCTTTCCAGATGAAATAAACTTTGATTCGCTTGTAATCAATATTTAAGCATTCAAATAAAAAGGTAGACATATAAAGAATAGAAATTTTTGCATTCTTGGGGATAAAAAGACGTTCTAATCACTGCTGGAACTGTAAAGAAAATGGCACGGCAAGGGCTTAACACGTTCGCTAATGGCGTGACGTACGAGAGATCTCATCTTTGCTTTGTTTAGAATTATGAAATACAGCAACTCGGGCCTGCTCGACATTTCAATTCCTGCCGGCGCAACTGAAATAGATATCGTAGAGAGGGATTTATGACGTATGAAGTTGATCGATAGCGGTGGCCAGGTGGAGCAGCTTAGGGTCGCGATCCTGTCGCGTCGGGCCACGATTTCGCGCATCGATTCAGCAAGAAGGTCGGCGTCGGCTGACAAGCCTTCGCCCGTAAATCAATTTCGAGGGTGCACTTCCCTCTCTGTACGCGTCGATGCGTTCTGTAATACATTTCGCCTAAACGGGTCAGAGAGATATTTCGAGGGACCGAAATTTCGGATGTAAACACGGTCAGTCTCTCTCTCTCGGCTGACAGCATCCCAGAGAGAGGAGAGAGAGAGAGAGAGATACCGGTCCATTTACGGCCTCGGAGTAATTGAACGACGCTCTTCCAAGAAGAGAATACCCTTTCAACGAGCGTCGATATTTCTGCGAGGAACAAGACCCACTAACAATCACATCAAGATTTCAGGCCGAATCCAATTGAAAATGTTGTGACAAGTTGGTGGGATCTAACTATGTACTATGCCACAAATTGATTCATAATTGTCCAGAAAAATGAACATTCAAAATAGTGCAGCTATGTACTACTCAACGAGAAAATACACAGAACAAAAGAAAAGAAAAAGAAAAAGAACAGCAGCAGTCGAGCCCTACGGTGGGAGAAAACAAACTTATGCTCAACATCGTCCAGCCTCAGCCGAGGTCTACTTTGTTCGAAACAATCGGATTTGGTCGCAGAGATTCCAGGTGATCCGACGACCGGTTCCCTCGCCTGGTCCGTTCCCGTGACGGATAACTCTGCTCGTAAACAATTTCGTTCGTCCAGCGGAGTGCCATTTCCCTGGGGCCGGAAGCCAGAAAATCGACGGGAATACTAACGAAAGAAATATAAGGGGAACAGTTTTCCGGTGGAAGTTACCGGTGGTGCATCGGGCTGCTAAGCAACCGGCTGGAACTTACGCGGGAAGAGTTATATTTCACCGTCGGCGATTGAAATACGTTCACAGGCTTCCTTATTTCCTCCTTCGATCGGGGGACTGTTCGCAAAACGTTGATGATATCGAGTAACCATTAAACCGGGAGTAGAAAGTCCGTACTTCGAGCGACGATCATTACCGTCGTATTTCTCCGTTGCTCCGTTCGAGAATTCCGAAACCATTGTTGCTACTGGTGAAAGGTAGAACGGGGAGCTTGCTTCCAATTCTTTTTTTTTGTTTATAATTAATAGCTCCGAGAAGATCAAGTCTCGTGTCCCCTTTCGATCGTTAGAGTCTCTTCGAAAATGTTTAGAGTACACTTACAGTGACTCCCACTAATATTCGGACACTCTTAAAAACACGGTAACTTTTCAAAAATTGGACTATGCGATTTGAACTATTTTGTAAAGCTAGAGCAATTAGTTCACTACAGGATGTGCAAAAGAAATTTTTTTAAAAATTCCATTTGACCGGAATTGTAGAGGAAATACTAAATGTTGCATTTTACAACTTTTTTATGCGGGCCTATATTGAAATTTTGAAAAATATGTTTTGTAGATCTGTGTGGGTTATACGCATTGTGAAAGTTTCATCGAAATCGGTTGATGCGGGGAAAAATGACAGTCATTGAAATATGTAAGAATTCTTAGATTTATTGCTGTTATAGGCCAAAAAATAGTGAAAATCTGCAATTTTTACCATCTTTAAACGCTTGTAGCTCATTGCAACGTCGACCGATTTTGACGAAATTTTCAGGATATGTTTAATTGAAACAGATCTACAAAACGCATTTTTTAAATTTTCAATATGGGCCCACATAAAAAAGTTGTAAAATGGATCTTTTAGTATTTTCTCGACAATTCCGACCAATTGCAATTTTCGAAAAAACTTCTTTTCACATCCTGTAGTGAGAGAACTAAGTACTCTAGCTTCCGAAAAAAGTTTGAATCGTATAGTCCAATATTAAAAAGATTATCGCGTTTTTTAGAGCGTCCGAATATTAATGGGAGTCACTGTACATCAGAGCAATATGACGTCCAATTATTTATCCTGATGTTGGTACGGTTGTTGAGTCATTCGAGTTCATCGAACCAAAGAAACAACGTTTCTTCATTGTTCCCTTTAAGATTACGAAACCATTGTTATTCGTGGAAGATAGAGGGTAGTGGGGGTTGTCTTTTATTCTTTTATTAACAATTAATAGAATCAATAGAATTCTGTGTTTCGTTTCATTCTTAACGCAGCATCTTTCCGCAAGTTCACTGGTCAGGGACGTTTACAGATATACAATAAGGAAACAGGAATACTAATCGCATGTCGCGATGTGTTAATATGGTCGACGAATCATCGGAGTGTTGACTAAGCCAACGAAACAGAGAATTGATTACAATATCCAAAACCATTGTTGACCATCTTGTGTGCTTTTAATGGACGATACGTCAGAGATTGTTGTTGCTTCTTTCATTCTTGTAGAATTTATAAAACACGTCGAGGAGAAATGTTGTTGGCACATCTTCACGGTTGAAGTGTCGCATCTCTATAAGTTCATAGGTCAGGAGCGTCGACGGATGCACAGAGGGGCAGGCATACTAATCACTCATCGCGCCGCGCCGCGCCGGTACAATGGCGTCGTTCACTCATTCGACTGTTGAATGAAATAGAGAAACGACGAATTGATTAATTTGAATATGCAAATGCAGACAAACAAACGCGCCGAACGTAAGAACGTTTTTCACCGTTTATTGAACAATTTCCCTCGTCCCTGCCTGTGTGACGCTGTGAACGGCTGCTGTTAGTAGCCGTGCCTCATGATAGTTTTATTAATAACACAGTTTCATTTACGGCGACCTTTGCCATTACAATATGTAGACATTCAAATGAAGACGAGACACGATTATACATGCATGTTTACGACTCATTGACAGCAAACTGCAATTGCACATCAACTGGCTGTGAACGAGAGTCCTCGCGACTTCTAGGTGCCGAATGCGACGAACACTGAATAACAATTAGATATTATCAGCGCGCGTTTCCGCCGTTTAATGAAACAGTAATATCTGCGAGTGATAAACCTAATCTGTAAAGATCCGCGGGGTGTTATCTAAATCCGTTCTTAAAATACATACACCGATAACGTTGATTAGACAGGAAAAATAATAGAATTTTTCATGTCTTTCCTCGTTTCTTTTTTTTTCTGGTGTTGTACGCGTTCCGCGATACCTAGATAAATGCTCGAGAAACCGATTGATCATAACCATCAATCCGGACCGCAGGCCGGTGCGAAGAATTAGTGAAAATATGTGACACGCGACGTTCCTCCGAGTAATAGTCGAACGGAGTGTTAACGGTCCGTAATCGAGAGAGAACAGCCCGAAAACGTTAGCGGGCAAACAACGAGTAGAACAATTGTACAGTGACGGGCCCGAATCGTTTGCGTACGTGTACAAGTGTTATTACGCGGTCGAGTCGCCCGGAGCGAGGGGAACAAACAGTCTCTCCGCGGCAATTCGCCATCCCCGACCAATTGATCCTTCTGCAGAATGCGTTTTCATAGAAACGGTGTCTGTTGGTTTTGCAGGTCGAGGCCGGTGACGTCATACTCAGGGTGAACGAAGTCGATGTCAACCGATTCAGTACTAAAGAAGGTAAGAAGACCGAGCTGCTTTAGCGGCACTTGTCTCTCTCTCTCTTTCTCTTTCTCTCCTTCTATCTCTCTATCTCACTCTTCCTCTCCCGGTCTTGCTCACATCGGAAGAGAACCGACGTCTTTTTATCCGCGGTATCGCGTATCGAACGTTTTCGCGACTCTGTTTGATCATTCTGCTTCGAGGTTCCTCGAACGGCACTCTTGTACAATAATATTGCCATACACCGGGTGCCATTCGCCTAACTCGGCCTTCGATCGATCGATCGACCGCACACTGTCATCCTCGATTTTACGTTTCCGTATTCTTTCCACTCGCACCTGACCGATCGTCTCGTTTTTACCTCGGTTTTATTAACTCGCTTTCTTGTTTGTCTGTTTGTCTGTTCGGTACAAATTTTTGCAATTGATTATAAACACTTAACGTTTGACGTTTGACGATTCGAATTAAAGGTTAAAGGTACTTTATCGTAGGGGCACTTTGATTCAAAAGGAGCTCGAGAGCACATGGAAAAAATTATTTAAATAAAGAACATTTTGAATATACCACGTCTTTAAGACGGACTAAAAAGCATCAAATAATTTTTCCTAGCCCCATACAGATAGTCCTGAAAATTTGTGATTGTGAATTTTGAATAGCTATGAAAATACTTGTAAGATTTAAAACGAAAAACGTGTGTAGAGAGAGAGTAGCTGCCGCTGAGAAAACTCAGAAACAATCGAATTGTTAGTGACTTAGGTGAACTATTCATGCATCAATTATCTACTGCATGCGCCCCTCGTTTTTCGTTTTAAATCTTACAAGTATTTTGCAACATCTTACTGTATGGGGTTAGGAATCTGTATGTGTGCGTGTCTGTGGTGCTAGGAAAAATTATTTGATACTTTTTAGTCCGTCTTAAAAACGTGGTACATACATATGTATGTATATTCAAAATTTTTTTTTATTTAAATAATTTATCTTTTCTATTTCCCACGGTGTGATTACCAATCTCGACTCCAGTGTCGCTGTAAATATTAGCCTAAGGGTGGAAACAACAATAGACAGCCCCACTTTCCTTTTACCGATCTAGAATAATTCCATTGAGTATGATTTTTTTCATTTTATGGATCTGAAATAGATGTAACACCTCTTCCCCTTGCCGTATCATTTTATTTTACGTGGTTACATTTATTTTAATACTTATGCAAAATAAAAATTGTCTACGTCGATTGCAAGAAATAGAATCTGAATTTAATGTTATTTCCTCCCTCTTAATAATTTTAATATTTAATAGACGAGAAATCATATACAGTGACTCCCACTAATATTCGGACACTCTTGAAAAGACCGTAACTTTTCAAATATTGGACTATGCGATTTGAACTTTTTTGGAAAGCTAGAGCAATTAGTTCACTACAGGATGTGAAAATTAATTTTTTCAAAAATTGCATTTGACCGGAATTGTAGAGGAAATACTAAATGTTGCATTTTACAACTTTTTTATGCGGGCCTATATTGAAATTTTGAAAAATATGTTTTGTAGATCTGTGTGGGTTATACGCATTGTGAAAGTTTCATCGAAATTGGTTGATGCGGGGAAAAATGACAGTCATTGAAAGATGTAAGAATTCTTAGATTTACTGCTGTTAAAGGCCAAAAAATAGTGAAAATCTGCAATTTTTACCATCTTTAAACGCTTGTAGCTCATTGCAACGTCGACCGATTTTGACGAAATTTTCAGGATATGTTTAATTGAAACAGATCTACAGAACGTATTTTTTAAATTTTCGATATAGGCCCACATAAAAAAGTTGTAAAATGGATCTTTTAGTATTTTCTCAACAATTCCGACCAATTGCAATTTTCGCAAAAATTTCTTTTCACATCCTGTAGTGAACTAAGTGCTCTAGCTTCCGAAAAAAGTTTGAATCGTATAGTCCAATATTAAAAAGATTATCGCGTTTTTTAGAGCGTCCGAATATTAATGGGAGACACTGTATGTATATCGACATCATCAATTTTCAAAAATTTCCTACAATTTTGTATTTCATCTACTCAATTTTCTACAAAAGCATAAAGATCCGCAGTCTATTGATTAGAAACGAATCGATCTTTATTTCATTTAAAAAGAAACGCGTAACATTCATATTTGTTAGACTTTGTTTAAAATCTTCATGACCAGTGCGACTCGTTAAAATACGGCGAACTTAAACATTACGGGAAGATCCATTAGTTTTTGCTGTCGAACTTGAACAGTACGCTGTACCGGGAATCAGTCAACAAATTGACACTTTATTCGACAAACTGTTCGCTGCAAGGGAGAAGGTTGAACGTACAAAAGGACAGCTTCGTGTTGAGGAAGAAATATTACGGCGTTCCAGATAATATCCGCGCAATTCCAGAACTTCAATGTACTAACAATAACTCGGAAGTGGAACAGAAAATAATTTCAATTGTTGCAGTCTGCCTTGTATCATGATCTATGGCCCGCTCGTCATCGTTCTGCAAGCAATATCGTTCCTCCCGTTGTAACAAAGAAATAACAGGAAATGAAGTGACGGAAGCTGCGCAGTATTTTCTGGGACACCCTAATAACTTCCGGCGTAGACGGTAAATGATCAATGAATATTAACTAGGGACCGGTGGATAATGTAAATCCATGAATCTCGTTGCGACTTTTCAATTTAATCTTCGACGGTTCATTGTTTCAAAATAATGTATTTTCTCAATTTTCTGCGGTGAATACGATTTTGATTTTCCATCGAGTTCCGCAATCTGCTACTCTATTGGCTTCAAAATTAGAACAGAAACTTTGCAAATTTACTTTGAAAATTAACAAGCTGATTTGAACGCAGGATTATTTTCGAGAGTAATAGGTCTCTCGTAGCAGAACGCAATGAGTCACGTCGTCATTTTTCGACGCAAGAAATTTCCATTACCTTTCACTTTTACCCGAACGAGGAAAACACTCTTCTCGTTCGCATGATAATTATTTTCCCGCCAGGATAACAAGAGTTCGCGATGGGTCGTCGCAATTAACCTTCTCGTAATTACCATTTTATCCCATAATCGCGATCGATTCGTCGAGCAGAATCGGGTCGGCGGGCCCGACCGGGTGAAAGTCGATCCCGTTCATTCTTTAATTTCGCATCGAGAAGGCCGATCCGACCGAAGGCCAATCAAAATCGCGATCGAACGTGAATAACAGCACGCGGAACCGCCGCGCCGCGCCGTTTCGACGCCGCGCGATCGCTTGATTGCGGCGCGTGTCCCGCGAAAACGGCAATAATTCGCGGACAAGTGTCCAATTTATCGGGATCCATTGAAATGTTTGTCAGGCCGCGGTATCTCTGATGAAATTTCGCGGGCGCACGCGGAACGTTCACGCGACGAATTAGCCCGCAAAAAGAGTCGGGTGACAGAATCATTGATCCGAATCACAGATAACCAATTATTTCGGATTAATTCGAGCGAAATTCCAGACGTTTCGCCAACTCAATTTTGGTTAATCGCAAAATACCCGTGGTCGTTCTCCACATCATTTCCGCCGGCACAATAGTTGCACAGATAAAACTATCAAACGAAATCGTAGGCGTTCCACTTGCATTAATGCATCCTCATTTTAATTTCTGTAATTTTTGGAACATTGATATTCATTTATGTATCGAGACTATGGTTTCACAATTTCCGTAGCTGTTCGTACAACAATAAATTTAAGCATCTGAGAATTGTAGAACCGGCAAGGAAATATTATATTTGAACATATATATCAGCAACAGCAGGTTATCCTATACGAGAGTTAATTAACGTGCCAAAAATCGAGATTAAAATAATGCAACAGATAAGACGATTGTTTTTTTAAATTGTTCTCGGGGTTTGGAATTTTCGCGATGCGTTGCTCACTTCGTGGCGATCGCCTCTTTCCAGTTAATGAAATTCCGCATTTTTTATCGAATCCTTGAATTTATCCGGCAAAATTAATTAACCGAGAATGGCCGTCGAAATTGAATTGGACAACACAAAGGAAAATCGCATACGTGAGCAAACAATACGCACGTCTTCGCGAGATTTGTTTCGATAGCAATTAACTTATGTAACGTGCATACACAATTCATAACCTTTCGATCTATCAATTATCTATATGTACATATACATACATATAACGAGAAGCACTGTGATCGAAGAAAAAGCAATTCATTTACATTGCAAATAACAAGCATAAAATGTAATCGCTGTAGTTCTTATGCAGTTTCGGTGATCATTTTTAGCGTTGAATCGACGAATAATTTGCAATTTACGTTTCCGTCATTATCATGTCGTTAAAATTACATCCGCGTTGTGTGGTTTACAAGGTGACAATTGACAAATTGGATTAATAGAAATGTTTACGCGTACAACTTTGAGGTTATCCTGAACGTGCAATAGTTTACAAGTTATTAATATATTTGTGTGTTGTTATTTTAGGTAAGTACAACAAATATTGATGTAGGTTTACATTAAATAAATCGTTTTTATTGTATTTTTTTTTAAATTTATTGAGAAAAGCACTAAGATCATCTCGTCCCGTAAATATTACTACGCGGGGCAAGTCCGTACTATCACGGCGGGGTAAGTCCGTACTGTATGGTTAACTATAAAACTAAACAATATATTGAATGCAATAAAAAGCATTTTGTAGCAGGCTTGATAATTATTTTCTTGCCCCGTAGCACTTGAGACAAGGTTCGAAAGCATTTTTAACTCTCTGAGACGGACTTGCTCCATTTTCGGGGCAAGTGCGTCCTAGTTGACACTTTGTACAATATCCTATCAAAATGATAATTTTCAAGCAAAATTAGAATCCTACGTAATACTAATTCATCAGTAATAACTGTGGCAAGAGTTTGATACCGAGAACGTTAAGTTTTTACATACCAGACCGAGAACACATACATCAGTTTAAAGTCCAACTTTGCAAAAACTAGGGCGGACTTACCTCACTCCACCTTAGCATGATAATTATATTAATAATCGTAATTATTTGATATTTATTTCCCTTGCAACATTATCTCGGAAAATATAAAAAGGAATCCAATGATTGATTTGTTCAAGTAATAATTGATTACTAATGGCTGGAGCACCGGACGTGACGCAATACATTGGCGAGGCGAGAAACGACGAAACGCATACGCGCGAAATGAAATTTCCAGAGATAATTACTGTCTAAAACCGTGGAATTCGTAAACTTCCTGGGCGCATTATCATCTGGCGGCAGCAGTCAATTAAACGGGGAAGGGGAGGGGAGGGGGTCCGGGCAAGTAATTCGTTCCTCGGAATTACATAATGGAATAACGCCTTAATCCACGACAGTAACCGGCCTGACCTATCTCGACGCCGGCAGAAGGGTCTCTAAATTCCTTGGTGAAGAGCACGCGACACCTCGATCCACATAATTCCCATTCCAGTCGGTTTTCCAGCCACATTCGCGGTGGTTGGCTCGGTCGGGGCCGGTTCTTTCGCGGTCGCATCCCTTCGACTCTCTTCCTCTTCTTCTTCTGGTTCTGCTTCTGCTTCTGCTCCTCCATTCCCCGGTTCGTTTTGTGTTTCAGTGCTGAAATGTCTGCGGCTCTCGTCGGACCCCGTCACCCTGAAGCTACGAAGGGGTAAGTGAAGTGCGCCAGCAAATTCTTTTATTCGCGTAAACGACCGCCATTGAGCCGCCCACGCGACTCGCCGGTGCTACTCAGCCCTACAGGCCGGCTAAAAATAATCCCGTCAACCGCATTACGCGATGCTACTCTTGTCTCCCGTCAAACCTACACCTTTCGACGAGCTATTAACCCCTTGTCGACGGTGTCGAGAGTTGTTCTCGACGTTACCGTCTTCGTTTTTCGATAGAAATAACTCCTTTTGTTTTATACACCATCACGCGAAGTCCTGAAGATGAAATTTCTTCGTTTGTTCCGAGTAACGTCCTTTCTCAGCGAAACTTCTATTCGCAATGATTTCCTCAATGTGTTTGCCTGTGGACGGGCTCAGAGACAATGCTCATAAATAGTTGTAAATCATTTGTGTATCAATTGCAAGACAAGCGGTAAATATAAATTCATACTTTTCCATTGATAATTTTAATGTAGCGAAAATAATATTGAATCAGTGTTTTAATCATTTCGCTGTTTGAAATTCCGGAGTCTACTTATCGACTATAGTAGCTCTATTAGTTTGTCAAAAAAGTTTGTACATCAGCAATTGTAAATATTTAAAGTTCGATCGCGTTCTCGGATACTTGTTCGTATATTCGCGAGCGGTTCGTTCCCATCGCTGGCACCACCGCGAACGGTGAAAGTACGAAGAGGGAAATCGAAAGAAATATTGGACACGACGAACTGGTGTACCTTGCATTCTCAACGGTGCTTGCATTCCATCGATAAACGTCGCGTCGTGCAATCATCGCCGCGTAGGTGGAGGATTTCTTAGCCGGTTTTTCGATGGACAACTTCACGAGATTATCGCGTAACAGTCCGAAATATTGTCGCGTTTCTCGGAATCGAAACTTCGTGAACCTGTAAATGAAAATATTTAAGGAGGAAACGTAATGAAACCTAACCGACCGTACCATTATAAATTACCGATACAATAAAGCTTTCACTACCTGGACGATTACACAGTTGTTCAAACATTTATTCGATATAAATGTGACTGTGTCACTGTACCCATGATCAGTGTACCAACAAAAAGAATAGTGGAATGTCTTCTAACAATGTAGAACTAAAATTCGACATGTTCAAACGATTTCCGTTGCTCAGGATCGAGCCGAATTTTTCTGTTGCACAGAGATCCGTGGGTCAGCAATCGCTATCGAAACCGCACATCCACCGGGGATCATGTTTTCCACGGTAGCACAGTGGAAAAACCAGTTGGGGACGCGTTTCAACTGGATCGCGTGCTTATAAAGTCGTTTAAACAATTCCCGGCGAAGTGACGGGTTTGCGCGTCGAGCTGACCGGTGTGTGTAGGGTAAATAGAGTAAATAGGTGAACGTGTGCGGTATCGGTGGACAGCTGGCCGTGTTGCGTGAGTAGAATCATCGTGTAAACTCGATACGAGGCCAGATACAACGGTGGTTTACAGAACCGTCGTGTGTCTGCCCGATTTACACCGGATTATCGTTATCACTGCACGCGCACCTTGAATTCATTCGACGACGACGCCAGGCTTTCCCGCCCCTCGGCTCCTCTATGCACTATGCAGCCCCTGTGCGCTCCCCTCTCGTTTAATGAAGTTCGCAAGCGTTGAACAACCCGATGACCCCTTTAAATAATTACTCGATCTAGTTTAACGAACGGCCCGACCAGACTGATGACGTAATCCGACGCCGTCAGACCGGACGAATGGGACCGATGCGACGGCCACGGGATCGGGTCGTATCGAATGCGAATTGCGATCATCTCGCTGCGGTTTCAATATGTGCAGAATATACGCCGGCGTGCAACGTTCGTGAAATTGCACGAAAATTACGTCGTGGTAAATACTGATCGTCTCAATGAAACCCGGTTTACCCCGTAACCCATCGGAATCTTTATTGAAGGGGGTAGACTCGTTTTTTCTTGGATTGCAAGGGTGCGGGATATGCGCCTTCTGATCAGTGCCGTAACGAGGGCGTGTCGAAAGGGCGCAACTGGGTTTGGGGCGCGAAACAAAGAATACCGATCCGGTTAAGGGTCGCTTGGACGCTTTTCAAATCTTGCAAAAAAATCACGAACTCTCATTACAAAACACGTATCCAAATCTAGACATAGAATTAAGGATTTTCATAACAATGCCTGTAACAACAGCTCCCTGCAAACGTTCGTTTAGCAAATTAAAAATTGTAGGAGCGATGAACAAACATGTCTATAATATCAATTGAAAAAGATGTTGCCAAAGCATTAAATTATGACGATATAATAGATGTGTTTGCAAATGAAAAAAAAACGAGAGAAATTACTTTATAAAATATGCTGAACTGTTTTATGTTTTTATTATATTATTTTAACATGTACCTATGTTTTGTATTTCTTTTGTTTTGTCGTCATTGAATATGAATAAAAATTTGTTCTTATTTAGGTTATAGATTATTTATTCATATTCATACAAATACCTTGTCATTCCATGCCAAATCGATCACTTTTTGCAGGCATCATCGTCGATTTTGTTCTAAATGAAATATATTGTAGTCCATGTGTGTGTGTGTGAAATTAGGGGGGTTTAAGTCATCATTTTGCCGGTTTCGAATTGTTTTAGAAATGGCAGGCCTTCAAAGGTTTCAATTTTTGTCCATTTCGGCGAAAACGTACCTCACTTACGAATTTTTATCTCAGGAACTATTTGTCCGAATGAGCTACATTTCTTTTTGGTTTTATTCGAAAAGGACTGGGCTATTACAAAATATTTTTTTCAACCCCGACAATCAACTTTATAATGTCGAAAAATTTAAACAAATTCTTTTTTTACGTTCTTTTTCGATGATGGGGCTCAGTGATTTAAATTTTGAAAAAAATATAGCAATATTCCTTGAAGTTTCCCCTTTAAAATGAGCTCTTGAAAAAGATGGTATCGTTATAATTGGCGTCACAATGTGCTGGTAAAGTACGCCGTGCACCTCCGTTTCAGGTAGAGGCGAGTCGAGCGCACACCGCTATCACAGTATATTTCATTTAGAACAAAATCGACGATGGTGCCTGCAAAAAGTGATCGATTTGGCATGGAATGACCCCAAATACATTATACGGGTAACTCATTTTGATGAGGTTAATAGTATTTAATATATTGCATGTGTAGGGATAGAGACGGGAATGCATGTGTGATAAAGACGGGAATGTATGTGTGAGTGTGTGTGTGAATGTCCGATGTTAAACAAATGAGTGTCGCTTGAAGAAATGAACGAATGTTGTAAGAAAGACGATCGGCCGAGGCTCCGTGGGCAACGCCGAACGGAGAGCCGTCAGTCTTTTTCCGGAGCAGTTGTAGAAAAGTCGGAATAAATATTATCAAACTTCCCTCGAATATTACTATCTTACACATGTAGTAAAATCTAACTTGTTACATTAAAATGTTTAATTTTTTTGTCATTATTGGGTTACGGGGAGGCGCAAGTTAGACACTTGCCACAGGCGCTTCATACTCTCGTTACGGCACTGCTTCTCATTTCTCGATAATAATGTAAAGATGGAGTTTTTCAGTAGTCAAAAGCGCTACATAAAACATCGATCTAACAATAAGCCGTAATCGCCCTTCAAAAGTCCTATTTTTACGCTTACGAGGAGCAATTTTTAGCTGTTTTCATAAAGCCGTGACAGCTACATGCTGCCGAATAATGCAAATTACGTAATGTTTATTAAATGTATCTACAACGGTGCAGGAACGTGTGCAATGCTTTTCTCCATTAAATTCTAGTAGTATATTTTTGCCGTTGTTTTACCTATCAGTGGTCTATACTCGTACCGCGGTTTCTCGACGCTCGAGGTTTTTATTTGTTTAAAAAGTGCGGACAAGCGATTTTGAACATAAATCTCGCGGCCAGTTTGAGAAAGGCAGCAAGAAACTTTCTTCGGGATAACGTTTTACATGTATTCTCATTTCGTTACCGTCGACGTAGTATTTAGTATGCATTCCTTCGTTTTTGATGAATGCGATTTGGCATGGTTTTCTGATCAGCCTTTCACAAGTTGTTTTAATGTTTTATCGCGATACCTGATACGCATTCGCCACCAGAGAGAGAAGCCGGACTTTCTGACGGTTTCTTTTAACAATGGCACATTAAGTTTCGATTGGATTCACATGTGGACTATTTCCGGGTCATCAACACCATTTCATCAAGCTCTCTTGGGCGTACACGGGGAAGATTCGCATGATTATCGTAAACCAAATCCGTCGCCGCGACCGCGACAGAAATAGCGTGTTCCGTTAGGGAAATGACAAAGTCGATGCTTACGATGGCCACGGTGTGCGTCTAGTTAACATATTATTGATTGTCGGTTTACTAATCGGCTTTCCACCGGCGCGGCAGCGTTCACTGACCGAACGACGACTAATTGGCTTTTCTGACTTGTATACGGAACGGATTCCCGGCCCCGGGAAAGCGACATATCGATTCAAAAAAACGTGTATCGAATGTAAACGAACCGTGCAGAATTAACGCTTGCGATGCGACATTCGGCGATACACGCGGATTTCGTTTTGCGACTTATTTTTATACGACACGATGTCGGAGATCAAACTCGCTCGTTGCTCCACCTTAGCGTCACTGGATTCATTTTATTTCACGATAAAATGTTTTCAATTATAGTTTCCAACTAAATATGTTTCTTCTATCGATCGTATTTGCTGTTAATAAATGTTAAATGCTTTCGGCGCAACAGTTCGATCGTTTATTACTAATCATCAAGCAATTTTGCTAATTATCAAACAAAATCAACGTTGCGATCCTAGTTTGGATCCTTCTCAAGATTTATTTGAATCGCGTCTGTAAAGCAAATATGTTATAATAATTTCGAGAACTATTGAATGATTTGTAGCTTGTTAAAATTATTAAGAGAATATGTAAATAATAAATATCAATGCGGTTCTTGTTTCTTGCAATTGACGCAATAATGATGGTCGATTAGTATGCGAACGTCAGATAAAGATAAAGGAATCTGCTTTCGATAAAATATGGGATTCCGAAGAATAATCATTTCAGAGAAATAAAATTGGGAGAAATCAAATATATGGGATTCTCAAGAATAATTATCTGACGCGTTTGGAAACGAAACTATTTATTGTTGATTATCGGAGGCGAGACGAAATCAGGAACGTGAAGTATTGGAATATTGAAATATATTTGTGGCCGTAGCAATGCGATATTGATTGTATACTTGTGTTACATGAATCATGAAAGTTTTAATGGTAATCGCGTGGCACTGTTAATTAAAGCCTTCAATCTTCCTGTCTGGCTGTGAATACATATTTCGTTGGGGTGAAAATCGATGACGAATCGGCAGACCGGCTAATACGAATGTTTCTAATTTGATTAATATTAATAGTCGGTGATTCTGCTAACGGTTTTCCGCAATAGGAAGCATTGCGTTATGAAATGGGGTAGATTATAATTTCAGCGCTCTATTAGAATTAACCTACTTACGCGGTAGATAAGCGGTACATCAATTTGAAAATACTAACAACGACGTGTATCGACAAAAACCAATAATGTTTTCATACTATTTTTACCGAAAGAAGGTTCTTAGTTTTTAGTAGAGGCGATAAAACTGTCCCGGAATTTTTATCAGCGTGCATAAAGGTTGCATAAAGATTTCATTAGTAGCAACACAGTGCTCTGTTAATAATTTAGATAGTAGAAGATCAGGGATTATATAATTTAATCGCGAATTAGCAGCGACGTGGGAAACAGGGAGAGTGTATTTTCCAAGTTGGGATGGAAGAGAGAGCCACGGCGCACAGTGATCGATTCCTCGATTCCAGGTGGACAAAATTCAAATTTTTGTGTTCTCTTGTAGTAATAACGCTTTATTTCTCAGAAATCATGACAAGTGTATAAAAACTACATGAATTTAAACGAATTATATAATTTATTTAAAACGGACAAATATAACAATTAATGGTAACGTTTGTGAAAATAACATAAATTAAATATTTTATAGTTTTTGTTTAAATACGTGAATAAACAATACACAATATGGAAAGAATTAATCTTAACTCATATTTAAAAATTAGATAAAGTTCTACAAAAATATAATACAGAATTACAAAATTATAATAAGGAATGTGCATGACAAAGGTGGATATTCTAAATTATTATAAATTATAATCGTCATATGTAATTCTCGCAGTCTGAAGTACATATTCTGTAAACTTTCTATCGTCAATTTCAATACCACATGAAATAGTGGCATACTCCATGTCTTTTCTAAAAAATGATATAAATGACAAACGGGCCAAAACGGGT
This sequence comes from Lasioglossum baleicum, assembly GCF_051020765.1. NCBI lineage: Eukaryota > Metazoa > Arthropoda > Insecta > Hymenoptera > Halictidae > Lasioglossum > Lasioglossum baleicum. Next base: position 2,205,908 of record NW_027469081.1, on the reverse strand, counting down.
CAACGATATTTAGTATCGTTGTTTTGAAATAAGTATTCTTCGAAACTATCAAAGAACCAAGTCCGGCCGAGTCCGGGAAAACTAAGTTATACTATTTGACCTCTTCTTAAATAATATTATTAGTTAACCTGTTGTATATGAGATTTACACGGCAAAATAAAATTATACCGATATATAAAAATGAAATACTTACCTTCGCTTACGTGCTCCATTTTTTACATAATAATTTAAACAACAAACAAACAAGTTATACGATGAAGAAGAATTAGCTTATTTATAGTATTTCGCACAGGCAAAACTTTAGCACCGTATTATCGTCGTAATAACCACGTGCAATGGAAATATTATGTTATATATCGAATAAATTAATGTTCGTGAACAAAATAGAACGGCAGCGGAGATATCTGAAGTTGATCAAATTTACCATTTTGTCCACCTAGAATCGAGGAATCGATCACTGTGCGGCGCGGCGTTCTCCTAGACCGTCGGTAATCAATGAGTCACTCTAATAGAAAATTGTTTGTTATCTGAACGTTTGATCGTTGGCTCGTGCGGTTAATTACGTGGCCCCTCGACGTTCTCTCCCTTTTTTTTCTCCAAGCACGCGTGAACAGCGACGTGTGTCGGGCGTCTCTTTGGCCCCGACCAAGGCAAGAGAGCCGTTTAGCTGCACAGCCAGACGCGATGGTGTTTTCTACGGGTTATTATCGCATAATTCTATTATTACTATCAGGTTCAAGAACGCCTATACGCGTCCAGTGCGTTCTATCATTAGATCGGCCGGGAGTTCACTCACCAGCTAAACATCACGATGCTTTACTAGCAACAAGATCAAGTTCAATATCTACTCGCGTGAATCATTCTACAGGCCGTTCCACAACCTACACGTAGCTTTTGGTCAGTCCAATTTTTATTAATCCATGTATGTTTCTTCTATGAAGATTTAGATGAACGAATATGCATAGATATCTACGCACAGTTTTCGTACATTGCAAAGTTCATGAATTGGTAATTACTCTTTTACGATAAATAAAACTTAGTATTTCTTAACGATTCATTTACATTTGATGTAACTTTTTTTTACAGAAACTTACTTAGAAATACTGTATTTGTGAAACGCATAAAATCCACAGTCCGAACAAAATCGAAGACAAACCGTTTCTCCCCAATCGCCACAGACCAATAACCAGCAGTGTTCTAGACTTTGTTAAAATCTTCGTGACGAGTCCGACTCGTTAAAACACGGCAAGAGGGGTTAAATTAGCAGAACTCCGCTGTACACCCTACGTGTCCTAGCATAAACACCAGTTTCCTGGCATCGTGGGAGGGTGAGTTACCGGAGAGCGTAATCCATAGAGCCGTCTCGCGGAAATAGGGGTTGAAAGAACACACGAAAGTCGTCGGGGGCGGGCGTGTGGGCGACGTAAACTCGAAGCGTGGTCGCATTCCTTAGATCTTGGGATCATAAAGTCGTTGTTGTCGGATGTCCATAGGGTGGAAGGGCGAAGTCCATATAAACGCGAGTGATCGTGGTCGACAGCCGTTGAACAACGGGTTCCGCGTCGTTCGCCGTGTCTGCATTATTTAAGGGTGACTTCTCTGTGGCTGCTCGTAAATCCCACTAGTCCCCCGTTGGTCGTACACCCCCTGAGAATCGAACTCTCATTTTCCCCGTGTCATCCCAGCCAGGTCGTTTTTCCCTACGGTGCAGGGCCTCTGTCCGGTGGCCCCTCGCCGCGGAAACTTTCCTTTGGCGCCGCGCCGCGCGTTACTGCGACCGGCTTTGAAGTCCTCCACGCGCCGGCAATAAATTTTCTCGCCAGGGAGAACGAAGCAGCCGCGGCTTTTTAATCAGACTTCCCTTGGAACGGAAAGACCTGTCCCAGTTATACTGCCTTCAGCCTAGCCGGCTGGAAATACGCGAACGCCGCGCCGCGGACCAGAGCCGAGCGGAGCCGAGCTGGTACCTAAGTACGCGCGCGCTACGACGCCAGACCCCAGATTATTGCGAAACGGAGAATGGGGAAAATCTCCGGCTCCGGAAGACTTTTGTCGCACGGAAAATACGCTTCGACGCCGATGCTTCGACGGCCAAACGACATTATTCAATGGGGATTTATTACGAGCGAATCTCGACGCGTCGCGAATGCTGGCATCTGCTGCGGAGCTCTAATAAGTCCTACTTTCTTCGTGCCACAACTATTCTAAGGCACACAAATGTATATCGTATTTATTGTATAAGTAGTAGACTGATCGCGAGACTAGTGGTGGAGAAATAACTAACCGTAATTTATCACAGCGATCGCAGAATCACGAATGAAGCGAATGAAGTTCAAATCGCGATCTAAAGTAAATTTGCTCTCGCTGTCATCCTCATTTTTCATCTCGAATTTCAAATTAAGGCGGTAGTATACCCTCGGATTGTAACTAGAAAGGGACTAGAATTTTACTAGATTTTGGGTCGAAACCATGTCGAATATTATTTGAGCTTATTTGAGCAGATTTTGGGCTGGGTGAGGGCTCATTCTAAAGAGGAAGGTTCATCACACCCCCGCTCTGGTCATCATATAAGTCAAAAAGTCTTTTGGAGACAGAAAAATGCATTGAAATCTGCTGGTTTTTTCCTAGATTTTTCTCTACTTTGGGCCCTCATTCAAATTTGCTGAAATAAGGACAAAAACATTTTTCTAGTAAGATTCTAGTCCCTTTCTAGTTACAAATCGAGAGTGTACTACCGTCCTAAGTTACGTGTTCTGCAGATAACGTAAATTTACCTCTCATTCAAGGATAAATATGAAAATTATTATATTTTCTTTTTCGTACCTTGTTTCAATATTTAAAAACAAATTAGTTCCTCCTCTCGATTCCGAAATCGTAATATTTCTTTCAATAGTATAAAAGTGCAGAAAATTTCTTTTACATTTATGTACGTACATATACGCTATACGGTTTTTTTTTTGACCTCGTCAATATAAAACATACAGGTTACGTCTCTGTGAAAAATCACCAAAAGTAGCACTACTCTCTACACAGACTGAAAGGGAAATCAATTAGTATTCGTTCCACGGATACGCGAGGCTAAGCACCGGAAGTAGACAACGACCTGTAAGAAAACTTCCGTGCTCGGTGTCTGGTGGTCGTCGACACAGGCTTTTTCTAGCTTATCAAATAAAACCTGAAGTTTCTCAGATTTTCTTGAAATATTAATTACCGAGCAGAAACGATCGTACGATACTCCACATAACCGCGCAGTAATGAAACGTCACGGAATTATTCTATGTATATGTATATACAGTTGCAACAGATCCTTATCAACTCCGATTTACGCAGAGAACTTCTCCTTTCATCTTAATTCAATCTATAAATAAAACAATGGAAAGAGTCAACAACTATCACGCAAATCTCTCGATGACTCTGCTAAGATTTCTTTTCTCTTTCCACTTACTCACGCTTTTAAACATTCTCGTAACGTACCTCCCGTATGATGCAACGGACAATGGCAATTGTGACGGATCAACAAATCATCATTCTTATTCGAGATATTGCTTATCGCGATCGGATTTATACATATATATATATGTATCGCAGCGCTACGTGAAAAGACCGTTTAGAAAACCGTGATCATAGAAGAATGATGCTGACTAAAGCGCAGATAAGATATAACGACGTTGTTTCTACAGATCCTGCGATAAAAGCGCACGTGCGTCGCTTATTATCACCTGGACAGCCGGCGTGCGACGAGACGGACAACTCTAAGATCTCTCTCGAGGCGACAACTCTTGCGAACAACCCTCTGTCAATCTCTTCGGGCAATGGTGAAGACTCGGACTCCAGGAAAACGGGAACACCGGAATTACCTGGTGGATCGCCTCAGGAACCAACCGGTGCGTCGCAATACACGACTAGAAGCAACGGTTCCTACAGCGACGCTTCCGGTTCTTCCGAGTTGGAGGCGCTTCTCCAGCCGATCGACAGCTTCAAGGAGGAAGAACGGACCCAATGGAAGCCACTGTCTGGAGAAAAGTTCACCAGACAGAATAATACGCCTAGGTACGTCGCCTAATCTGTCAATACGCTCGAAACAGTTGTACCGACGGTAAAACGCAGCTTCGTTTCTTGGCTTGGTGCTTTGGGTATACCGAAGCCGATACCGGAAGCAGAATCGATTTTCCTAGTCGTACTTCCTACCGAGGATCAAATTTCAGGTTTTCGATTGTTCCTCCGCATTCAAATCTCAAGTTTCCCGGAGTTTTATAAGTCGTGATAGATGCTAGAAAAGATCTATCTGTTTGCGGATAGAACGGGTGTATGTATAGAGAATATCATGCGTTAAATAATATGAATAGGGGAGGTGATTCCACGTGTCGACATCTTTGGTGATTCAGACTTTTTAATATTTTTGATGAGCCGTGTACCAAACTGCACTCGTAACAGTTGCGTTCTGTAGAGTCATCACCGCCGCGCCGCGCCGTCGCGTCGTGTCGTCCCTGAAACAGAATCAATCTAGCCGGAATGATCGCTTAGAATATTTGGCGCGCGTGGTTGAACAATTTCCGTGTAACAGCTTCGAATGACAATTGGTGGGAATGCGACTCGGTAGCACCGAGCAGCGTTTTCACAGTGTTGCATTGCGAATGGTATAGCAAGTTAAACGAGTGTTATGGCGCAGGTTCGAAGCCTACATGATGACCGGTGACCTGATGCTGAATTTGTCGCGAACTCAACAGAGCAGCGGTCTTCTGCCGAAGCACCAGAAGAAGGTCGACTCGCTGAGGTACAACAATCATCACACCCACCATCACCATAATCATCACAATCACCACCATCATAACTCGGTACCTACCAGTCCTAACGAGATGCTGGGCCATCACCGTGCGTACAAGTGCACCGGTTCGAACTCGGCTAGCACTTCTCCGGTTGGGATCAGCAAACGGGAGAGTAGCCAGTGTCCGGGCCAGAGCGACGCTAGCAAGCCGAACACCGCGAGTTTCGGTTACTCGAGCGGTTTCGTGCGTACCTCGCGGTCCGAGGATCACTTGCAATTCCAAAAGGATCCTGCGATGAGCGCGGTGGACATTGACATTGACGACGACGTCACGTCCAGCTTGAACACACTGTTGGACACGCGACCGGACAGTGGCCAGGGTTTGTCCAGCGAACGGATCGTCTGGACGTACAACGCGCCGGTCAGCTCGCCGTCCGCTTCGGAGCGAACCTCGTGCTGCCAAAACGGCAGCTCGTCCCAATCCTCGTCGAGTAGTTCCTCGACGGAGGGCACTAGTCCTCAGAGATCCTTATCGCCAGCTTCCCCTACCTCGGTCTCGTCCTCCGTCATGTCCTCCAACTCTGGATCCCGTAGGTTCCCACCGCCGGTTCCCACGGGCACCACCGCCACAGCCCTGGGCCCCTCCGGCGACGGGACCACCTCCTCGGCCTCCGGCCTTCATCCCACCAACGGTGACCTCAGCCAGTCCGAGGCCATCAGCAACATGTCCAGTCCCGACTACAACGACGAGGAGACTATGGACATACTCAGTGCTCGCGATATGATGGTCAGTGATCCAAGTGACAGTGACTCCACGATACTGGCCAGCGAACCACCTCAAAGAAGGCTCAAGACCGCCGCGACCACGCCTACCGGTTACTCCTCCGGACAGGACAGCTCCGAGCACAGGATAGTGATACAGGTGAAAGGACCCGACAAGGATGCTCCCGCCGCTAGGAACACCAGTCCCAGGCAGAACCGGCGACGCGGGAACCCCGTCAATCCCGACCTTGTACCCACCTCCACCGCCCAGAACACGGTGCAACGATCTGCTGGCGGAAATGTTACGCCCGAGTTTGTCGGATACCAGGTACTATTTTTTTATTATCTACCCTTCTTTTGCTCCTATTCCTTCGTGTAAAACGGAAACATCAAATTGAACCTGGCAGCAGGAGGATTGTCAGTTGTTGGAACGAACTTGATTCGCTCTTCAAGACTATCATCGATAAAACACGCCCACCGTACCGTACCGACACGCCCATTATGCTCATTTCCACGCCTACTTTGCAGTCTGCTTACCTACGACGTGGCCACACCTACACCTCTTTCACAAATCTCAATATATGTACTCACTATTTTCCTGTGCAATCACAATAGCTGTGCGTCCACTCCTATTACGTCAGACCTATAACATCGTCATCAGAGTACGTTAGACTTCTTGTTTCATCATATGAAACAACCACGCCCACCAAGAAATCAGCCACATCTATCCGTTTAATCGCGTCTAACGAATGTTCCCGAATAGAGAAGCAAGGCCTTGATCGATCGAATTCATTCCAATTGAGTTTCACGGACTCCGCGAAGCCCAGAAAAACGTTTCTGATTCGTCGGCGTCGGTTTCAGGAGCTGAAAGAGAGCGAGGACGAGAAGGAGGCGCTGAATATCGGCAACTTTGACGACAAGCACGGCACGTCGCCGCCCCAGTCCGCCGACGAAGAGAGCGACATCGAAAGTTTGCACAGCTTCCATTACAGTCCGAAAGCGGTGGATCTACCATCGGCAGTTCGACTGGCCAAGAGGCTATACTCATTGGACGGTTTCAAAAAGTCTGACGTCTCTAGACACCTTAGCAAAAAGTATGCGAACATACGCCTCTGGTGGTTTTCCGTAAGGACCACATACTCGGCCTGAGGTTCCCATAACCAACCCCTCTAACTTTCGATCCTGCTTTCTGGGTTCCAGCAACGACTTTAGTAGAGCGGTAGCCGAAGAATACTTGAGATACTTCAACTTCGAACGGGACTCGCTGGACGTGGCTCTCAGAAAGTTCCTTGCCCAGTTCTCTTTGACGGGAGAGACCCAGGAAAGAGAAAGAGTTCTTGTACATTTCTCGAAGAGGTTTCTCGATTGTAACCCTGGCGCCTTCAACTCTCAGGGTAAGTCTTCGAGTTGACCGATTCGAGTTCGACAACGATATCTGTGGTGTTCATTGTTATTCCAATGTTTCAGACGCTGTTCATACGTTAACCTGCGCCATAATGCTGCTCAACACGGACCTCCACGGTCAAAATATCGGCAGGAAGATGTCGTGTAACGAATTTATAGAGAACCTCTCGGAACTGAACGATGGCGATAATTTCCCTAGAGAGGTGCTGAAGCAGCTTTACAACGCCATCAAATCTATTCCCTTAGAATGGGCCTTGTAAGTTGACTGTGAGAACCGTTGGTCTTCCAAGTCTCTGTATGTATGAGTTTGATCAGTAATATCTTGTCGTTCAATCAGGGACGAAGAAGGGGATGAAGCTGCGAATCAGGCGATTCAACAGGGCGATGGTCCAGCGATGCCTGGGACCGGGAATCCGTTCCTCGACGTGCCAAATGTTACGGGTGCTACGGAGTTTAAGAAGGGTTACGTTATGCGGAAATGCTGCTTCGATTCCAACGGAAAGAAAAGTAATAACTTCTAATCTGATTACTAGAGACTGCGGATGTTTATGCAATTTCCAATTTTCTTAGACAATTTCGTAGAGAGTGGAATATAGCTTTTGTAGATCCGAAATAAATACAAATTCTACTGAATTCTATCGATTTTAATATTGTAGCATTTTTTCACAATTTTCGCAAGCCTTAAAATGCGTAAAGATCCGCAGTCTATTCATCAGATAGTAGCAGACAGCGGATCTTTTTGCAATATAAAAATGTTCTACTTGAATTACGAGAAACTGGAGTGTAAGAGAAATTTATTTTCTTTCTTAATATGTGTGTTTGTTAGGTTGAAAATTAATGTAACAGTATCTTTCAATTCTTCTAATGTTTTTACTGTTTTAAATTACACCTACTCATTCTTGTCGTAAACGCATCAAATCCGCTGTCTAGATATCAGTTAATAGTTTACCTCTAGACCTGGTTATAGTTCAATTCGCTATATTGTAATGTTGCGAACTGTTTCAGCTCCGTTTGGGAAACGAGGTTGGAAAATGTATTATTGTACATTGAGAGAACTTGTATTATATTTGCACAAAGACGAGCATGGATTCCGTAATGATAGTTTGCACAACGCGATACGTATCCATCACGCGTTGGCCACAAAGGCGTCGGACTACACAAAAAAGCAACATGTCTTCAGGTTACAGACTGCCGATCAAGCAGAATATCTCTTCCAAACAAGGTGAGCACTCGAAGTCGTTGTAACAGCAGGATCACGACAATCTAGAATCTAGAATGAGCAAAATGTTTAAAGCCTGACAGAAACAAGAATCGTTTCAAACGAGGATATTATCTACGACTGACCTGGGCGACGGTGGCCCGAAAAACAAATGTTGCTACTACTCTGAGACTGTCTTACCGAGCAAGAGAAGGAAAGAAACAGCAACATGTGTTTTTCGGGCCACCGTCGCCCAGGTCTGGGCTACGAGAATATATAATTGACTTGTTGCGAACCTATGGTAACAGTGACGTTGTTTCCAGCGATTCCAAAGAACTGCAGTCGTGGATCGACACCATCAATTTCGTGTGCGCCAGTTTCTCCTGCCAGCCGTTAGCAGGAGCCGTGGGTTCTCAGCGAAAATTTCAACGACCCCTTCTACCCTGCAGTCACACGAAACTATCTCCTGTGAGTAATGTCACGTGCTACGGAACATTAAGAAACCGTGTTTTTTCACCTCGTCCACGCAACGAATATAATCTGTCTCCGTTGTTTCTTTATTTACAAGCCTTCCTCTACTATCCCTGAAGCCAACTTCGTTCTCTAAGTTCTCATATCTTCAAAACGGAATACAGCCATTGACAAAACGAGATTATCCCTTTTGGACACGAGATTATAGAAGCATCAGTACCGAATCAGTAGTATAATGCGTGTAACTGCCACCATCTGTTTCGCGCGTTCGCTCTCCCAAGTGTTTCACAACTGACAAGTTTCTTGGATTTTTGCTCGTGTTGTCAGAGGGAACAGTTACGGGACCACGAGGAAAGGGTTAATAAATTAGAGGCCGAGCTAGAGGAGCACAGACGGCATCCACCTGAAAGAGGGGCGAAAGCGCTCACTGTACAAAACTATAAGGAGAAGGATTCCTACTTGCATCACGAGGTAATTATCATCGCCCACCAACGATCCCAATACGGCGGATCTTTATGCAAAATAAATATTTTCTAGCTAATTTTCACCAAACTGGAGTGAAATAGAAATTTATTTTTATTTTAATTCTATTTTTTATTTTTACTATTTCAAGTTACACATACTCGTATTTCTCGTAAATCCATAAAATCCGCTGTTCTAGTCACGATCGTGTGAAAATTCTCTGTGCTTGCTTTAACTCGCAAACACAACTTAGCCATTTTTCATGGCGTTAAACCATTAAACCGGACACAACCCCGGACGCAATTCAGAATTCAAAACAGTCTGGGCCAAGCCCGGACGTCCGACAACTCTGTCGGTGAGACGATAGTAACTGCACGCTTGAATAGTTCCTTCAGAACTTTCTGAATAGGTATCCAAGTTACAGACATTGTTGTTCTGCTCTCCCTAGTTTGTCTATTTTCAAAAATCGATTCTTTGCACTCTCTCAAAGTGTAACAACTTAAAAACATTCAAGAAACGTTCTCTAAACAGTACTTTACCTCGCGATATAATACGAATAGTTATTACTAGACTGTGGATCTTTATTCGAAATAAAAATATCGATCGTGTTAAGCAGGAATAAATGAAAAATTGATTTCATCCCTTAAGCTGTGAGCAGGGGGACCTTGTTAGCGTTTTACGACTTCAGCGTCGACTAATCATTGTGCTTTCTGAATTGCAGTTGAAGAGGTATAAGACGTACGCGTACTTGCTACGGTCTAGGCTGGCATTTACAGAGGTGGAGCCGTCGCTGGTAGAGAGCAGTATCGGCGAAGTAGACGAAGGGAGCGGAGCTCTGCTGAATTCAGACGTGGCGTTAATTCCACCGCCTGTTCCCGATCGACCCGCCATAAATAGGTACAGTTACAGGGCTGCCATTTACAACCGTAATCTGCTAAACGATCAGGACTACGGCGGGGACATTGGTTGACGTGTGATGGGTGTCTTTTCAGCATGTGTGGTCTAGTCTGACCTGCATACGCAGGCAGAAGCAACAGCTGAAATTTGGAAGACATATTAACGAAAACCTAACGATGTATTCGACGCATCACTTGTTAAGTACTGTACCGTACCGTGTACTCACCCATTCTCTTTTAATATATTTAATCATGATTTATCAGCGGCCATTAAAAAGAAAAAACCGGTAGTGGTGTAGCATTCGTATACCGCGCTATTAGCACAGCAGCGTTTTTTTGTTTGAAGTACAGTATTGTCTCCATGGAAACTGTCTTCTGGTGTGTTGGATTTTATTTTGCCATTTTGTATTCGATTCGACTCTCATCGTCGCCCAAGTATCATTGTCTGTTTCTCTTTCGTTTTTCTAATGAGAATTTTATTGTATAAAGCACTGTGAAACAGGAAGAAAGCTGCTGTCCTAAGCGCATACTCGAGACACCGGTTAAACTAACTGGTGGTGTTGGGTCAAGGGTTCATGCCTAACTCAGTATAGTGTAAATGATTCACTAATTATATCCAAGTAGATTGTTAAAGATTTACCAAAGACTTGACAAGGCCCGACTCAGATTCGTGCCTTGACCGAAGATAAGACCAGTTAAGTATAGAACAATTCTAACACCCGGATGAGTTCATGTTCGACGGTCGCGCAGTGTATTATTCTGCGAGAGGAACGGATATCGCAATGACTATTGTTCAATTAATCTCAATATAAGACTACCTGTACAAAACAAAACGGAGACACGGAAAAAAAGTCTACAAGCACTGTTTTTTCATGATCGAGAACCGAACTCTTTCTTAAATGTAACATTGAAATTTCATCCGGTTTCTTTCGCGTAAAATAGTTGTATAGGAAATCACGATTGTGTCGGTGACGAAAAAAAGTTGTAAAATCCATTAGACCATATAATATGATATAATATAATATTATAAACAGAGAGAAAATCATGCGGTACTTTGTTACTATACCAAACTGTGTCTGTCTTCACGCGAAATATCTTATTCAGGCATACCTCCATGCTTCTGGTTTCTGCTTTCGATTCGCTGCTCTAACTTTTTCTAACATACTCATTGTCGGACTAGCTCATGTTGGGATTGGTGGTTGTAACCGTAACATCTGCTTCTCTTTGCTATTTTAAGAATTTTGATGGACTGTTATTTGCCGTTTCCGTAACCGCAGCTTCCCGACATGATTTGTCAATGTCATCCGTGAACTTAGACCGCGCATTGTCGGCAAAATGCATTCCCAATGAACGGTTTTAGGGTGTAAATAGGCAGTCAGCGCCGGTGTCGACGGTGACACGACCGCAAGTGACACAAAAGTGATAGTTCTCCAAATTTCTACGACCTACGACCAGGGCTTGAAATACAGTGCTCTAATCTGTGTTTTTATTACTTTTCTAATTCAATTTTTAAATGGAATTTTTGTCGAATTTTTTCTCGAATCCGGGTAAATTATGAACTTCTGCGTAAAGAAGTATTACATATATAAAGCACTACTTAAAATGAATAAAATTACCGAGAGATATTCTCAAATTAAT